>NC_141162.1:117477897-117786230 GCF_053477565.2 Lygodium microphyllum
GAGCTGAGATGAAAGATTTTGATCATGGAATGATGTTAGAGCATAAATAAGCATAGATCGAGGTTGGAAGGATCATCAACGGCTGTTGCAAAGCATCAGCGGGCCTCCAATTATGAGATATATACATCATAATGCGTGATTTTATAAGTGGTAGATTTTATTATTTAATGATAAATTCTAGTTGAAAATGGTTGCATTTGGTTTCCAATGCTTTGATTTATCAAAAAAGTTAAAGAAATCAAGAAAAATCAATCATCTAATAATTTATTTGTAAAAGCACAAAACCCGCAACATTGCAGTTCAAGGAATTTTTTTTGATTTTGGGGTTTTGTCATGTGTATAATGTTCGTATGGGATGAAATATAATAGAAAATAAATTTCCAATAAGAGCAATTATTCTAAATTAATAAATAATAAAATATATGATTATCCATAAATAAATTGTAAAAATGGTAAAAAGTTATATTTTTGCATCTGAAAAATAGAAAAAAAATTGTGTTTGTGAATGTGTGAGAAGGTTGAGGCATGAGGTTTAGCCTCAATTCAGTCCTGTCTCTATGTTAAAGTGGGTTTTTGTTGCTTTCATGAAGGAAAAATACATTTAAAAATATCCTCTAAACCTACCACCAAATGCACAATCTTAAGCAATAGGGAGAGAAGGGGGATGTTAAGTGCTTAAAATACATTGAATTCTTATGTTTTCTTATGCATGGCATATAGGATACGTGTAGTTTGAAATTGAGAGGGCCTAGTAGCACAAGAATGCTCGATGATAGACGCCCTAAGCAATGAAGCGATCTCGATTAGAAGAAAGGCATGAAAAGAATTGTTATTGCACCTTCACAATATTGATTGCTACTTATTTGAGCACTATACATCATACACAATTATATTGCATGCACCATATGGTATCATCCTAGATGCATAGTAATTGTTTTCATAAACAATGACCTATGTTGAGTGTGAGGTACCCTAAAATGTAGGGTTAGTGGTTTGCTTCTTTGGGGAATATTCAATAAGGATTATTTATTATCTCTTGGATTGATCAATTGAAAGAGTGAATTATATATTATACATGCTTTATGTATTCACGATGGTGCATCTTGGGGCCAATCCTCGAGGTGTAGGAGAGCCATAGTGGGGCCGCCGCAATCAGCCAAGGGGAGCTCCCTTTGTTTGTGCTTATTTGGTGTATAACATTGATATATGTAGGGACTCCCTCTGAGGAGTGTGGGAATGGTTATCCATTGGATTACAACCCATACAAACACAAAGTTCTATATTAGAGGTTAGGGTAGTATATCCCTTAGATGCTCCTAGCCTTGAAGCCATGTGGAGTAGTTTGGGTGTGTACTAGAGGCCTAGCTAGTGCCTTAGAGCCAATGTCATGCCTGTTTTCTAAATGAAGTGGCAAAAATAGGCATAACCTCAACAAAATATGGTACAATACTTGTTATGCTCCCTTCCAACCTTTGGCAAGCTCCAGGATCCAAGAATAAGAAGTTAGCAATCAAATAACTCACCAATAGCCTGTGAAGGCGTCCAGTCATACGAATCAGAGCTCTCCTTGCTTGACTATTGTCCTATAACAAACTTGTCCAACTCTCTCAACTCTGAATGTAGAAATGAGCTTCCTTTGCTCTCTTTGTCCCTTAAACCCCTTGTTATTCAGTCTTCGACTCCCCTTCTTCTCTCTCTCCTCTCTTAATGCACTAAAGCCCCTTTTTCTCCTTGTTCTTCCCGATTTATAGCAACAACCCTACTATTTCTTTCTCTGTTTTTCTTGATTTTTTCTTACTTAAATGCATCCAAACCACAAATAAACACCTAAGCAAGTCCCATCTAATTGTCTAAATCTTAAAAATCAAAAAATTATTTGCGAAAGAGACTGAATGCCTTCCAAATTGCTTCCTACCTATCTCAAGCACCGGTTCGAGACAAACCCTACTCCAATGCTCAATTTAGAGTGTGCAAGCACTCAAAGCTTGAGTCTATTGATCTTGACAATGGAACCAAAATGTGGAAGCTCCTTGCTTGACCACCAAAAGATCCATAGACCGCTTATCATTTCAAGCATTTCAAGCCAACAAGTGCAATGTGGCTACCTCTCACACAGCCATATATACTCTCACACCTACAAGTGTAGTGAGTTTATCTTCATGCCTGATCCAATTTCCTCCTCCCTCATCAAGATCTTCGGTAGCTCCATGATTCAAGGTGCAAGCTCAAGCAAGCTTGATCCTCAAGCTACATTGTTGCATGTGAGACAAGAGAAGAGAAAAGAAGAGAATTTACAAATTGCAAAGGAGTAAGACTTGCACTCTTTTATAAAGATTTAGAGTGCACTTTCATATTTAAAATGTGCATTTCTCCTTTTGTGCTTACCTTGGAATTTTAAGTTTGCTTCTTGTACTTTTGTCTCTTTTCCTCCCGGTTTTTCATTGGGCCATCTTTTTTTGCTTTGTCCTACATATTTTTAATTTTATTTGCTTTCTTTGCACCAGGGTTAACATGGGTAAATAAGTTGAAGAGTACCTTCCATCACCAAAAGGCATCATATAAGACCAGATTGGTTGCTAAGGTCTTTAAGGAGGAAAAGGGAGTTGATTTTGATGAGATTTTCTCTCATATGGTCAAGGTGACTTACCTTGGAGCCCCACCAGAGATACCAAGGAAAAGGGGTTTCTACTACAAGAAATTCTATCTTGTAATATCAACAAGCTTTTATTTCATTCTTTAGAGAACCACAACAAGGAAAAGAACACCACTAGTAAGAAATCTACACGCAACATCATATAAACAATTCTTCCACAATTTTATCTTTAAAAAAAATCATATTGCTCTTCGTTTTCTTCATAGAGTTCATCAACCAAAAAAGATAACACAAGAGAAACACCACTTTGAATGGAAAATTATCACATATAATTCATCTTCATTGTCTTCATAGCTTTCTCTCTCCATCTCTCATAGATAGATACATCGTTTGGCATAGAATTGGCTATCTCTGACTCTTTCTTTCTCTCTTAATCAATAGTACATCATATCCTCACTAAAATACTCTATAATCACTCATAATAATCCTTCTTTGGTCGTGGATGCCTCTTCCAAAAGGTGTGTCTAATATGAAAGGTCACTAGAGCCACTACTGTGACTCTTCATAACTCATCACTGTCACTTCACTCTAGTCTTCACTTGAGTCTTCAGCAGCTACTTCTTCCACTTCCTTGAGCTCTTTTGAACTTACATTCACCTCTTTCCAATGCTAGAAAACTTTTCTGAAGTCACACATACATTCCACAAAACACTTACAAAAGATCTATAGAACAAAAGAGAACAGAAATAGAGACTCTACAAAAGCTCAATAGAAGGTTACAGAAGGTCAACAAAAAGCATCAGAACCATAAAACTCATACTAAAACCATTCCGAACTATAAAAAACCATTCAATGATCTTTCAAACATTCCCAACTTCCATCAATCATCAATCCATGCTTTATACAGAAGAAAAACAAAACAAAACACAAGCTAAACAAAACCTCAACAAAACCTATCAAAACATCATAGAGCCTCATATTTCTACTGAAAATCATCATGAACTTCCAAAACGTAATCAATATCATCCCAAATACTTTCAAAAACTTCCAAAATGATTAATCATCACTCAAAATCCATCAAAAATCAACCATTCAGGGAGAGGGAAAGGCGGCTATGAGTGGCCATCAGAAGCGGAACCACATCATCAAGATCAGCAAGAGGGTTATCATGAGCATTAAGCAAAAGCATATCGATCTTCTAACAAGGAATGAGGAATCTATCAATGGTGATTGTCATGATCCCCAAGGGGGTAATCCTTCTTGAGGCGATAGCCATTAATAAGAAAGGGATCATTAGAGGCATCAATGGCCTGCACTTGGATAGAGCCATTAGGGTTGGCAGCAAGTACCTTATAGGGGCCCATCCATCATTGTTGAAGCTTGCCTGGAAACTTGCTAAATCACAAATCATAGGCTAGGACAAGATCACCTTCCTTGAACTACTTGCGCTTGATGAAGTTTTCATGATAGGCCTTTCATCGGGCTTACATAGCTTCCATGCACTGTAGAGCCATCCTTGCTCGTAAAAACTTGACTAATCAAGTGGAAGGGAGAGCTCTACGTACTAAGATGACAAATGTCGTATATACTTTTCTCTTAGAAGAGATCTTTTGTCGATATGGATGTGTGGAAAAAATTACAGCAGATAGGGGTGAGTTGGATGCAAATGAAGCTCATGATTTCTTTGCACGGTTGGGGATAAAGCTTGCTTTAACTTTAGCCTATAACCCTAAAGGAAATGGCAAAAGTGAAAGAGGTCATCCACCTATTGTGAAGGCATTGGCAAAAGCATGTGGAGAGAAGAAAAAAGAGTGGCCACGATCAGCCCATGTTTAATGTGAATGCAGGTCACTCTTATGTGGATGGTGAATCCAGTGGCTCAGAACAGAGCATTGATGATGAGTTGGGTATTCCTTCTATTGTTACACCTGGAGTAAGGAAGACTAGGGATGTTTTGAGAGCATCTGGAAGTGAGCCTACTTTGCGCAGGTCTACCAGAGCTAGGTATCCTGTGGATAGGCTGAAATATGATGGATTTAGAGCCATTCACTATGCCTATATAGTCAAAGTGATATAGGAACCAGAACCCACTTCTTTTGAGCAAGCCATGGGTGAAAGAAAAATGTAAGAAAGCCATGGATGAAGAAATGGATGCTTTGGAAGCAAATGCTACATGGAAATTGGTACCTTTGCCTAAAGATAAGAATGCAATTGGTTGTAAGTGGGTTTATAAGGTGAAGCACAATGCAGATGGCTCTGTGAACAGATACAAGGCAAGATTAGTAGTCAAGGGGTATGCACAAACATATGCCATTGATTATGAAGAAACATTCAGTCCTGTTGCAAGGATGGCAACCGTAAGAGCAGTCATTGCTATGGTTGCATCAAAGGGATGGTCTCTACATCAGATGGATGTAAAGAATGCCTTCTTGCATGGTGATTTGCAAGAAGAGGTCTATATGGAGCAGCCACCAGGTTATGTGCATGCTGTTCATCCTGAGTTTGTTTGCAGGTTGAAGAAAGCCTTGTATGGCTTGAAGCAAGCACCTAAAGCATGGTCTGACAAGATAGGACAGTATCTTGTCACTATTGGCTTTCAGATTTCCAAGGCAGATTTCTCACTTTATGTGAGAAAAACAGAGAAAGGTATTATGTTGCTTGTCATTTATGTTGATGATTTGATTATCACAGGTGATAGTGATGAAGATATCCTTCATGTGAAAATGCTATTGAAGCAGAAATTTGAGACGAAGGATTTGGGAGAGCTGCATTATTTCTTGGGCATTGAGGTGATTAGATCACCAAGTGGGATATGGCTCTTGCAGAGGCAGTATGGATTGGACATGCTGTCCAAATATGGGATGACAGGCTGTAAGCCTATTTCAGTTCGTTTGGAGCAGAATGTGAAGTTGAGCGCAGATGCAGGTGAGCTTCTCGAAGACCCTACTATAACAAACGCATAGTAGGAAGTTTGATTTATATGACTATTATCAGGCCAGATTTGAGCTATGCTGTAGGATTGGTAAGTCAGTTTATGCAGGCTCCAAGGAAACCACATTTGGATGCGGCTAGACGCATACTCAGGTATGTGAAATCCACATTGCAGTATGGACTATTTTATGAGATTGGGGTTCAGATACAGTTGCATGGATACAGTGATGCTCATTGGGCTGGTAGTATTTCTGATAGATGATCTACCAGTGGATATGTGTTCTCTTTTGGGAGTGATGCAGTCACTTGGAGCAGCAAGAAACAGCCTACAGTTGCCTTGTCGAGCACAGAGGTTGAGTACAGGGGTGGAGCAATGGTTGCATGTGAGGTAGCTTGGTTGCGTAAGCTACTTTATGATATGCATCAGTCGACAGATGGGCCAGTTGTCATTTATTGTGACAACATGAGTAGTATACACTTGGAAAATAACCCAGTCTATCATGCTAGAACAAAGCACATTGAGGTGCATTATCACTATGTGTGGGAGAGGGTTTTACTAGGTCTTATTGATCTAGTTTATGTCGGCACAGAGGATCAGGTAGCTGACATATTTACGAAGGCATTGGGCGCAGAGAAGCTGCGCAAGTTCAGAGACCTGCTTAGTGTGCAGGAATTGGGATTGAGCTCGAGGGGGAGTGTTGAGATATCGAGCTCCTCTCGTGATATGCCAGGGTGACCGTTGTGCATTTATGTCACCGACTTGTTAGTTGCAGATGCGGTTGGTACACCGCCCATGAATAATAGCTAGATGATAGCTATCCTTATCTACTCTAGTTCGTGGCTCAGTTAGTATGCCACCTTAGTTAGTTGAGTTTGGTTTGAGACCCATATATAGGGTTCTTCTATTTCTATGTACGAGAGTTCTTTTTGGCTTACACAACTAAGAAGAGGAAAACCGTTTTCAGCCTCCACCTGTGTGTGTATTCCCCCATTGTGCAAGCAAGAAAGCTACAAGTGAGACTCCTTCCTTCTCTCCCACAATCTTGACACCTTGCTCATAGCTTCTATGGCTTCTCAGCTCTTTCTATCTTTCTCTCTCCATTTCTAGTACTTCTCTCCTCGTCACTCTCTTTCTCTCCCTCTGGCACTTCTTCTTCTTCTCTCTCTTCTCTATAGTCTTTCCTTTCCCCTTTTTCTCTCTAGTTTACTTCTAGACAAGTGGTATTAGAGCACTAGCTTGATCCATTTTCTTCTCTTTTCTTCATATTCAGTCTAATTTTTCATCATAAAAACCAATTTCAGACACGTACTATAGGTACAAGACATGGATAGTGATCAATAGTGGCTTTGCAGGACATCTACAGTTGGAAGAAGACTATCTCTAGAGATCTTTGGGATATATATGGTGGTGGAAGGACAAAATAGTGGGTCGTCATCAAATTTCATGTAATTTTGAAGGATGCCACATGGTGCAATATGCAGCCCAAAATTTGCACTAATTTTTGGAGCTCTTGGATAGCTCATGCTTGCTTCTCTCTTCGTTAGGGATCATTCTTGGTGATCATTATTGGTCATTAGAGCTTGTATACTTCATATTGGATTATTCTTTCACACTATTTCAACCTTCCTATTCTTCTCCAAACCCTAACAATATAGTCCATGGATACTATGCAGCATGTATCAAAGAATACGCCTAAGGGGAAAAGATGAGAAATGATACATAGACTCAGGAGCATCCAACCATATAACTCCTCACGATGAATGGTTTGATGAGTTAGTAGTAGGGTCTAATGAATTTTTATGTATTGGTAGTAATACACCACATGATATTCAACACACAGGTGTGGTTCCGTTGCTCATGCCTGATGGTAGAAAGAAGAGCCTACATGATGTACTACATGTGCCTTCTATTACCAAGAATTTACTGTTGGTTGGACATATGGCAGTATAATAGAATCTGCAAGTTAGATTCAATAGGGATGGTTTGTAATATACTAGTTCTCACAGCAAGTTAAGTAACTGGAAATTTATGAGCTACACCATGCTTGCAAAGAAATACAAGAAGTACACCATGTTTGCAACGAAGCCATAGCCAAGGTAGCTAGGAATGAAATAGTATTTCCATGGAAGGTTGAGAATCATAGATGTAAGTTGCAACATGAATACTCACCTCATGTCAAGGTGGGATATGGTATGCACCCCATATCTTGGTGGCTAAGAGCATGCACCCTCTTAGTTGGTGGGAGAAAGAAACCTCAAAGCATGTATTGCTTGAAATGGCAAAAAGATCCATCACAATCTTAATGAACACAAACTCATAGTCTTCTCAAGTGCATGGCAAGGTGCATACTTCCATTGCTAATGTCTTGTCGAGGAGGCCTAAGTCCTAGTCGTTCATAGTTCTTGTCTAGCATGGTGAATGTGGCTTCCAAGCATATGATGCAAGTGACTAAGTTGTCCCCCATATTTGCAGCTAGGTCCATGGCCAACATAAGGATAAATCTATGATTATAGGAGGGTTTGAGGCCTATGGGAAGTTGGGATATGGTTAAGCTAGATAGCTCAACTACTGATGCATGTCTTCTAGGCTATTCAATGGGGGTGTCTGTGAGCTATTTGTGTGATGGATTGTTGGTCCTACAGCACATTTGATGTGCTACTCTCGGCTTGTGGAGCAATTGGGATACTAGAAGTGTTAGGTTGAGATATCCTAGGGCCGCCGCGACTGGTTGCAGATTCTTGGTTGATAGACTTGTTGAGGTTCTATGGATTTACTACTTTTTGATTCAATGGATTTCTCATTCCTACTTGGCTCACTGCTTTGTGGAGATGGGGCTTGGATTGAGGAGCCCGTGTGCCACTCCTAGTCTTTGGAAACCAAATCCAATTTTTGCCTTCGTAGTAGCCTTGAGTGCACAATAGGTCCTTGGGTACCCATTGCAGCTCGATTGTTCGTCTGCTTTGGTATTGTAGTTCTAGCTTTGCCTCTTAGGCCTAGGACATGATATTTTGTGGTCACGATTTGCGAGGGTTTGCTTCTAGGTAGATGCTATTGCAATTGTCGTTTGGGCACCCATTTGAGCTACTCCTCAATGGTCTTGGATGTGTTTCCTTTAGGTTGCAACTGACTTGTCTTGGCAGGATGGAACAAGTTATGACCCTCCTCCTTAGACCTTGCATCAGGTTCCTCTACCACTTGCATTGCAAGCTTTAATGGAGCTGCATTACCCTTACTAAAAGCCGCCACTATCCTAACATTGCTAATAGCAAGCTGAATGCATTGTGCATCACATAGAAGATCATAAGTAGGCTTTAAGTCTCAATAGAGACCACTATTTTGCACTTTCCCAACAGTTCTAATGTGTCCACTCGTCCACCTGTGGGACATGTCTTAGCAACCCATCGGGAAGAGAGTCTAGAAAGCGCCACCTGGCACTCGCAAGGAATGTCACATGTTTTGCGATCTAGGTCTTTTCGAGTCTGCCCTGAGTGGAAATATCCAGCCGTTCCCACTTAGGATCGACCTAAAGTCAAGGTTTCTTCCCTATCAGCAAAGTCTCTAGGAAGTAGCTAGTGTCGAGCTCCAAATGACCACTTTGCATAGGAACAATAGAGTCAAAGCGGATTTATGCTACACTTGGTTCATGGAGAATGGGAAACGAGAGGGATGCAAAGCTCGACCTCTCTACCCACCATAAGGCATAGTCCCATTCTGTTCCCCTAAAATAGCATAAATCGGGGTTCTAACTCTACTGACTGTAAGGTCTTTACAGTATCATTTTCACGTCTTTTGAGAAAAGTTCCCAGCTAACTAGGACCACCCTTCCGTTGTAGGATGACCTAAGTCACGTCCACCACACTTTCCTCATTTTGCTTAGTTATCTAATTACCTACCACATTATGTTCGATATGCAAAAGCAACTTCCTTAATTAATCAATTTAAACACAGGTTCCTTCACGTAACTTAGGCACTGACACAAAAATAAAGTCAAGCAAGTTCCTTTTTCACATATCTGATCTTTATTTAGCATAGTCCTGGAATACATCAAGCATCACACCCGAAGGCTATCCCAGCAATCAATAGGATTGCTATTCCAAGCTCCGCCCGTAGTCTAGTACACGGGCCTCGAGATCCCATCTCGAGTCACATTGGCCTCTTGTGCGGGATCTAGAGGCAAGGAATTTATAGCTAGAGCCTCCCATGGCACCCAAGCGTCCTCCCGCTCTAAGCAGCACCCATGGAGAGATCTCTCGCGGCAGGTTCGGTCCACATACCCAGCATGGCTAACAGCCCCCTTGGATAGGGCCAGGTAGACAATCGGAGGTAACTGAACCTGCCTCTCCCTCCAGGATTTTAACATGAAGCATTAAGTTTTTTTCCTTGAATTAGTTCCTTAAGCAAGGAAATTCAAACAATGTACCTGAATGTACAATCACGATCATTTCAGAGGCCGTTTGTACGACCAATTGCTAATGTGTGATTCCTTTTTTCCAGATGCTCCCAGCATCCAATCCTGGATCATTTGTGACTTGGCAAGATTCCAGGGGCTTGGCAAGCTAGGTTGCATATTTCCCCTTTTCCTTTGGGTTAGGATTTGTACCCTATCGACCCTAATTATCCTTACCGTAGGTCTCCTTGCAAGATAGATCATGGACAACTCCATTGTCCTTGGTTGGTCAACTTGTTGGTTATCTCCTAGATCCCTTGTAGTACCTATGTACCTTTATCTTTGATCTTAATTGATTAACATTGTCTATCCCCTTGACCATGGTTGGTCAAGATGGTTCTGTTTAGAACAGTCCTACTCCGTCTTAAGTATAATCTTCTTAAGCCCTCTTAATAATACTCATAGGCACTTAAGCTTTTACCTATCCCTCGAGGTCACGAAGGACTTTGTCATGGGATTCATGGATCTCAGTCCCATTTGGTAAATTACAAACAATGTTGACTTTTCCCAACGCCTTAAGGCACGCAAGGTAATGCCATGCCTTCATTTCAATAATTACAATTTTGATATAATCCATGCTTTATTTTATGCCACACATGCGAAGGTACTTTCTATGCATGCAATTTTAACATTATCCTCCATATAATTGTTTACACGATCTATGACCTTCTTGAATGCTCTAACTTTATGTGATCGTTGTATGAGCCTAGCTGCATTTTAATCTTTTCAGCAGATTATTACATGTACCTTAGAATCCATCTTGCAATATGGATATGCTCTTTGTTTCGTTCAATGTCCTCTGAAATGTGTTCTAAGCAAGAACTTGTGCAAGGAACAATGCACTTTATGCAGGAATTCTTGCAAGACGTTTTTGGTAATTTATGATGCAATTATCTAATCGATTTCACCTATTAGGATGCCATCTTATAACGGAAATTATCTTGCTTGTTACATACATCACAACTAAGTTCATACCTAGGAAATTGTCAATCACGCAATTAATGTGATGCATGTGAATATGATTTTTCATCATAATAATTATAACCTATGATTTAATAATAGAACAACCTAGGTTTGGAGTGATGCCGTGATTCCAGTGGTATTGATGCCTAATGAACTATTCGCGGTTGTGGTGCCACCTTGTTTCGAACATCCATCCACACTTGTAGGGTTTCCAGCCATCTTTGTGGAACTACGCTTCACGGCCATACTCGAAGATGCATGTACGAGTGATACAGTTCTCGCACTCTCCTATGCAAGATTCGCTTCCTCTCCTTGAGTGGAGGAAGAGATTGAAGGGGGAGGGGCGTATTTCCAGAAATGACAAGAGGGGTGTGTGACCTCTCTTTGAGGGGAGGGAGAAGAAGCTTCCGGAAGCTTCTCTCTCTCTCTCTCTCTCTCTCTCTCTCTCTCTTGTTCTTCTTCTCCTTTTCTCTCTCCCTCTTCTTCTTCTTCTTCTTCTTCTCTCTCTCCCTCTTCTTCTTCTTCTTCTTCTTCTTCTTCTTCTACTCTTCTTCTCCTTCTTCTCTTCTTCTCCTCTCTCTCTCCCTTCTTCTTCTTCTCTTCTTCTTCTCTCTCTCTCCCTTCTTCTTCTTCTTCTTCTCTCTCTCCCTCTTCTTCTTCTCTTCTTCTCCTCTCTCTCTCCCTTCTTCTTCTTCTTCTTCTTATTCTTATTCTCTTCTTCTCCTCTCTCTAACTCTTCTTCTTCTCTTCTTCTCCTCTCTCTCTCCCTTATTATTATTATTCTTCTTCTTCTTCTTCTTATTCTTATTCTTATTCTTATTCTTATTCTTCTTCTTCTCTCTCTCACTCACGGCTAGGGGGGGGGCGCGCTTGCTGGAGACCACCGGGAGGGGGGGTTTTCTGACGATGAGGGGGGGCACTTCTTGTCGATGGCCACAAGGGGGGCGCTATGCTGACAATGAGGGAGGAGAGGCTGTTGAAGGCGACGTCCACCAGGGGGAGGGAGGCTTCCTTATAAGGTGGGGGAGGTGGTAAGGGAGGGAGACGGCTGTTCACAGCCACCACCCTCCACCTGGGGGGGCTGCATGCCCCCCTCTCTACCTCTTACTCACTCTCTCTCTCTCTGTGTGCCATGTAATTGGCTGGGGGAGAGAGAGGGAGAGTAAAAAAATCTGTGTAAATTTTAAAAATTTTTAAGAGGGGGTCTTATGGGGAAGGTACGGGGGGCACGGGGGATATTACATCCTCTCACCCTTAGAGGAATTGAGATGTCCTCATCTCGAGAAGACCTAGGGGTATTGTTGGTTGAGATTATTTTCGTCCATCTAGGTGGCATCCTATCCTGGATAATCTTTCCACTGGATGAGGTATTCTCTCAAGGTCCTTGATCTCAATTTCCTCTCTCTAACATCTAAGATTCTATCGGGTCATAGCTCAAGGACTCCTTGGCTAGGCATTACAATTTGCTGATCATCAAGTACATGATTCGGATTAGGTAGATACTTTTTCAATAGGCTAACGTGGAATACATTATGAATCTTTAGAGTTGCGGGCAGTTGTAGTCTGTAAGCATTAGGCCCTAGGCACTTGGTGATCTTATAAGGTCCACAATACCTCGGACTTAGCTTCTTGTACTCTCCCAAGGACAGTGAACTCTTTTTAGGGCGTACACGGATGAAGACCATATCAACTTCAACGAAGGATCCGTCTTGCCGTTTCAAGTCAGCGTAGGCCTTCTATCTATCCTTGGTAGCTTGGATGTCTTGTCTTATTGATTTGATTTGATCATCCATGTCTTCCAGCATCTGCCTTGAAGCTTCTACCCTCAAAGTTGGATTTGAGAAGTTCAAAGGGGTACAATAATCATGCCCATACAATGCTTGGAAAGGGGTCATCTAAATACTCTATTTGGTAAGAAGCATTGTAGGAAAACTCAACTAGTGGTAAATATTGAATCCACTTTTTGGGTTCGCGATAGTAGTATGCCCTAAGAATATCTTCAATGACTTGGTTGACTCATTCTCTTTGACCATCAGTTTGGGGATGGTAAGCTGTACTGAAACATAGTTAAGTTCTAATAGCCTCAAAGATAGCCCTCCAGAAGTGTGATGTGAAAAGAGAGTCATGATCATTAATGATTCTTCTGGGTAACCCATGAAGTTTGAATATTTCCTTGATGAATTATCTTGCAATGTTTGAATCTTTATAGTTTGTCTTGACAGGGATGAGATGTGCGACCTTGGTGAGCATATCTACTACAACCATAATAGAGTTATATTCTCCCTGAACTTGGGGTAGGCCAACAATGAAGTCCATACTAATGAACTCCCATTTCATTTGTGGAATGTCAAGTGGTTGCAATTTCCTTGAGCCTTTCTCAATAATAGCTCTTTCTAACCGCATTAAGGGTCTTGGCATAACCAAGATGACCTGAGAAAGGGGAGTCATGGGCTTCCCAAAGTATCTTTTGCTTGAGAGTTTGGCTTGTAGGGATACATAATCTTGTCCTAAAGTAGACAAGTCCACTACTAACGGAGATTTCTTGATACTTCATCTTTAGCTTTGGGTCTTGATCCTTGATGGGGATCTCCCTTAGCATTTTCTAATAGATTAGGTCATGATATGCCCCTTCTTTTGCTAGCTCAAGAATCAGGTTCTTTGGCATTGATACCTTTGTGGCTAGAGACCTTGCTGTTGATGGATCTTGCAAAATGAGAGAATTTAGAAATGCCTTGCGACTGAGTGCATCGGCAACTACATTCTCTTTTCCAGGCCTATATTTGATTTCAAAATCATATTCTTCCAGCACTTTGATCTATCGACGTTGCCTCATATTAAGCTCATTCTTGGTGAAAATCCATTCAAGACTCTTGTGGTCCGTTACTAAGGAAAATTTGTTACCTAGCAAGTAATGTCTCCAAAGTTTGAGAGCATGGATGATAGCCAACAGCTCCAGATCATTGTGGGTAGCATAATTCCTTTCATGGCTCTTCAATTTTCTTGAAGAATATGCTACGGGATGACCTTCTTGCATAAGTATACATCCTAAAGCAAGTGCACTAGCATCAGTTACCACTTCAAACTCCTTACTAAGATCAATAATTTTTAGAATGAGTGCTGATACTAAGCTTTTCTTTAGTTTTTCAAAGCTGGTTTGTTCAGTAGGTGATTATACAATTGCTACTTGC
Source organism: Lygodium microphyllum (assembly GCF_053477565.2). Classification (NCBI taxonomy): domain Eukaryota; kingdom Viridiplantae; phylum Streptophyta; class Polypodiopsida; order Schizaeales; family Lygodiaceae; genus Lygodium; species Lygodium microphyllum. Next base: position 117,492,021 of record NC_141162.1, read on the forward strand.
TTCTTTAATAGATCAGTTAGAGGTGCTGCAATCAAAGCATAATCTTTGATAAAAATTCTATACCACCCTGTCAACCCAAGAAAACATCGTATTTCTTTGACAGAAGTTGGTGTTGGCCATTCCAGAACGTCTCTGACGTTAGCTGGATCTATTGAAATTCCTTCTGCTGATACAATGAATCCCAGATATTCAATCTGTCGCTTGAAAAATGTGCACTTCTTCTTCTTGGCATAAAGCTTGTGTGCTCTCATTGTTTCAAGAACAATGCAAAGCTGGGGTTCATGATCCTTTTCCTTCCTGTTTTGAGTAGACTAGGGTATCATTAAAAAAAACGAGTATGAAGTCATCAAGATAGGGCCTAAAGATATCCCACATTAACATGTTGAAGGTAGCAGGAGAATTCGTCAGCCCGAACGACATCACTAGGAATTCGAAGTGTCCATACCTTGTACTGAATGCAGTCTTCGGAATATTTTCTTCTTTGATCCTTATCTGATAATACCCAGATCTGAGATCTATCTTTGAGAAGATCTTTGCTCCTTGAAGATGGTCAAGTAATTCATTTATTCTTAGAATGGGCTATTTATTTTTTATGGTTGCTTGATTCAACCCTCTGTAGTCAATGCATAGGCGAAGCATTCCATCTTTCTTCTTTTGGAACAACACTGGAGCTCCCCATGGTGAATTGCTAGGATGGATGTAGCCTTGATCTAACAGTTGCTCTTTTAGTTCAATAGCTTCTAGAATGGACAGCTTATATGGCCTCTTTGCGACTGGTGCAGCTCCTGGCACAAGTTTGATTTCGTGGTCGACTTCCCTTTGGGGAGGAAGTTCTGTCAGATCTTCAGGAAATATGTCTGCGTATCCCTTTAACCATGAAGGTTCTTCTACAGATCTCTGATTCTGATCTAGCTTATTCAGTTTAATTAGACAGATAGGTAGACCCTTTTAAACACATTTTATTATCCATGTTGCTTTTGCCAACTGTATTTTTGGCTTATCGGACTCACCTTGAGTTGTGACTAGCTCCCCTTCAGAATTTCGGAAGGAGACTCGGCTCTTCCCATAGTGGATGCAGACATAATTGGGTATTAGCCAATCCATTCCGAGTAAAAATTCGTGGACACCTAGGTTCATTACCCTGAATCTCACAGAAGTTGGCTTTCCACCCAGTAGGAATTTCACATTAGCAGTTTGCCTAGTACAAGTGACCTCATGACCATTTGCTAATTCCACAAGTAAGGTAGGTGCATCTATTGTGGCTATTCCTAATCTTTTTGCACAGATTGGTGAAATGAAGGAATGTATATTGCCACAGTTAATCATGGTTTTGAAGCTTTTACCTTGATATTCTGATGGAGTTTGAATCATCGAGAATTGGTGATTTGGACCCTTCTTGTGAAGAGTGGCATGAATCGTTGCCCTCTCAATGTCAGCATCCATGGATGGATCTTCTTCATTGTCTAGCTCCTTGTTGGAAACACTGGAGGTTCTTCCTCTGGCCATAAGGGTGGTTCCTTGGCCATGAGAGGCTCTATTTTGACCTTGGAATTGCCCTTGGTGATGCCCTCTGCCAAGCTTGGGACACTCCCTTTTGAAGTGTCTGGGCTTGTTGCAATGGAAGCAATGTGGGTTGCAATCATTGCTTTGCATTGGAACAAAGTTGTTGATAGCATTGGCCCTAGATTTCTTTCTTTGGCCCTGATTCTGACCTTGCGCTCTCTTGGTCTGAGCCATAGACACACCCTTATTCTGATCTTTGTAAGGACAAATCTTGTTGTACCTAGGTCTGATCTGCACCTCCTGTATTATTGGAGCAGCTTGAATGAGTGCATCTTGTAGGTCTATTGGGCGCATTGATTCCAATCGAGTGTTTATGGGTGGATTCAACCCAACATAGAATTTTGACACATGTTTGTCATATCCATTGGAGGTGCATACTTTAGGAGTGAAATGAACTTCGAATAATATGCTTCTAGGGATAATCCTAGTTGCTTGAAGTCATAGAATTCATTCATCTTTTGTGTCCGGTAGGTAGGTGGCAGATACCTCCCTCGTAGAGCTTCCTTAAGCTTATCCCAAGAGACTATCCCCTCTGAGATCGCTTGGTCTCTACATCACTGTTTCCACCAAAGTCTCGCTTCGCCTATAAGCTTAAGTTTGGCAAGCATGGCTTGGTTAGTAGGTGCAGTTCCTGCTACCTCAAAATAGTCTTCCCTGGACTCAATCCAAATCTCGGTGTCGGCTTGAACAACCCTTCCCTTGCCATCAAACTTGGGTGGCTTAATTTGTTTGAGAAGGAACTTCTTCTCTTGAACCACAGCTGGACTTAGTGCAGGAGTCAGACCTGAAACCTGCACTTGGGGTTGCATCTGAACAATACAACTCTTTATGTTAACATCTTATTACATGTTCCCATATTATGTTAATATGACTAGCATAGCCTTTTGCTAAGTGATTTAATCACTTAACACCTTAGCTAACATTTACAATCAAGATAGACAATTGTAAAAAGTCTTATTTATTCATGATGGCATAAGCCCTTTGAGTACATTTATTTGGATAAGTGGGACAGGCTGATTGATACATTAATTTGGGGAAAATAGGATTGTGTTACAATTGGCTACAGGGACGGAATAATAATATGGAGTGGGGTCATGGATTTTCAGGAAATGGTAAGTCATAGGAAGCTTGGGGTATCCCTTCGTTTGGTACCCGTTCTTCTCATAACGCCCTGATACTTTGATTCTGTCAGCAGAGATCACCCAAGTCACTTCTTCATAGACATACTTGTTCTGCTTGACTTGCCGACTGCTAACGTGCAAAGTTGCATTTAACACGAGCTTCGACAAAGATGAACAGCTTCACGATATTTAAATCCTCCATCCACTTGATTCTCTTTAAGTTGGTCTGAAGGTACATGAGTCGGTGGGCTACTACGTAGTATATTCCCGAGTCTCTCGTCCATCTCCATTTTGCATACAGGGGCAAAGGATTATAGATGCGGTCTAGAATATCCATCATGCCAAGCCTCTGGCGATAATTTGAATCATGCATTGCAGTCATGAGCATGACCTGGAACGCCAAGAATTTGCTCTCCATGCTTCGTGACTCTGCAACCCAGCATCCATAAGTGAGTAAAGAAATGTTTTCAACAGAAAACATTGCTCTATTCTACTCACCTTCCCCTCTTTATCCCCTTATTCCCTTTATTTTCCTCCATTAATTTCCCTTGTAATCCTTAGATCTCGTTGGTTCGCTCTGATACCAACTGTAATGTGTTCGCTCGTCCACCTGTGGGACACGTCTTAGCAATCCATCGGGAAGAGAGTCTAGAAAGCACCACCTGGCACTCGCAAGGAATGTCACAGGTTTTGCGATCTAGGTCTTTTCGAGTCTGCCCCGAGCTGAAGTATCTGGCCGTTCCCACTTAGGATCGACCTAAAGTCAGGGTTTCTTCCCTATCAGTTAGGAAGTAGCTAGCGTCGAACTCCAGATGATCCACTTTGCATAGAAACAATAGAGTCAAAGAAGATTTATGATGCACTTGGTTCATGGAGAATGGGAAATGAGAGGGATGCAAAGATTGACCTCTCTGCCCATAAGGCATAGTCCCATTCTGTTCCCCTGAAACAACATAAATCGGGGTTCTAACTCTACAACACTAGGGTCTTCACAATATCGTTTTCATGTCTTTTGAGAAAAGTTCCCAGCTAACCGAGACCACCCTTCCGTAGGACGAACGCAAGTCACATCCACCACACTTTCCTCAGTTTGCTTAGTTATCTAATTACCTACCACATTATGTTCGACATGCAAAAGCAGCTTCCTTAATTAATCAATTTAAACACAGGTTCCTTCACGTAACTTAGGCACTGACACAAAAACAAAGTCAAGCAAGTTCCTTTTTCAAAAACCTTATCTTTATTTATCATAGTCCCGGAATACATTAATTATCATGCCCGAAGGTTATCCAAGCAATCAACAGGATTGCTACTCCAAGTTTCACCCATAAACTAGTACACGGGCCTTGAGATTCCATCTTGATTCACGTCAACCTCTTGTGCTAGATCCGAAGGCAAGGAATTTACAGCCAAAGCCTCCCCTGGCACCCAAGCGTCCTCTCGCTCCAAGCAGCACCCACGGAGAGACCTCTCGCGGTGGGTTCGGTCCACATACCCGATGCGACTAACAGCCCCCTTGGATAGGGCCAGGCAGGCAATCGGAGGTAATTGAACCTACCTCTCCCTCCACGCTTTTAACCTGAAGTATTAAGTGTTTTGCCTTGAATTAGTTACTTGAGCAAGGAAATTCAAACAATGTACCTAAATGTACAATCATGATCATTTCGGAGGCCGTTTATATGACCAAGTGCTAAGGTGTGATTCCTTTTTCCCGGATGCTCCCAGCATCCAATCCTGGATCGTTTGCGACTTGGTGAGATATCAGGGGCTTGGCAAGCTAGGTTGCATGTTTTCCATTTTCCTTTGGGTTAGGGTTTGTATGCTACCGACCCTAATTATCCTTACCTTAGGTCTCCTTGCGAGATACATCATGGACAACCCCGTTGTCCTTGGTTGGTCAACTTGTTGGTTATCTGCCAGATCCCTTGTAGTACCTATGTACCTTTATCTTTGATCTTAATTGATCAAGATTTTCTATCCCCTTGAACATGGTTGGTCAAGATGGTTCTGTTTAGAATAGTCCTACTCTGCCTTAAGTATAATCTTCTTAAGCCCTCTTAATAATACTCACAAGCGCTTAAGCTTTTACCTATCCCTCTTGAAGTCACCAAGGACTTTGTCATGGGATTCATGGATCTCAGTCCCATTTGGTAAATTACAAACAATGTTGAATTTTTCCAACAACTTTAAGGCACGCAACATAATGCCATGCCTTTATTTCAATAATTACAATTTTGATATAATCCATGCATTATTTTATGCCACACATGCGAAGGTACTTTCTATGCATGCAATCTTAACATTATCCTCCATGTAATTGTTTACATGATCTATGACCTTCTTGAATGCTCTAACTTTATGTGATCATTGTATGAGCCTAGCTGCATTTTAATCTTTTCAGCAGATTATTACATGTACCTTAGAATCCATCTTGCAATATGGACATGCACTTTGTTTCGTTCAATGTCCTCTGAAATGCAAGCAAGAACTTGTGCAAGGAACAATGCACTTTATGTAGGATTTCTTGCAAGACCTTTTTGGTAATTTATGATGCAATTATCTAATCAATTTCACCTATTAGAATGCCATCTTACAATGGAAATTATCTTGCTCGTTACATACATCACAACTAAGTTCATACCTAGGAAATTGTCAATCATGCAATTAATGTGATGCATGTGAATATGATTTTTCACCTGATAATTATAACCTATGATTTAATAATAGAACAACCTGGGTTTGGAGTGATTCCATGATTCCAGTGGTATTGATGCCTGATGAACCGTTTGCGGCTGTGGTGCCACCTTGTTTCAAACCTCCATCCACACTTGCAGGGTTTCTGGCCATCTTTGTGGAACTACGCTTTGGGGCCATACTCAAAGATGCGTGTAGGAGTGATAGAGTTCTCGCAATCTCCTATGAAATATTCACCACGTCTCCTTGAGTGGAGAAAGAGATTGAAGGGGGAGGGGCATATTTCCGAAAATCACAAGAGGGGTGTCTGACCTCTCTTTGAGGAGGGGGAGAAGATTCCAGAAGCTTCTCTCTCTTCTCTCTCTCTCTCTCTCTCTCTCTCTCTTGTTCTTCTTGTTCTTCTTCTCTTCTTCTTCTTCTTCTTCTTCTCCTTCTCTCTCTCCCTCTTCTTCTTCTTCTTCTTCTTCTTCTTCTTCTTCTTCTTCTTCTTCTTCTTCTTCTTCTTCTTCTTCTCCTTCTCTCTCTCCCTCTTCTTCTTCTCTTCTTCTCCTCTCTCTCTCCCTTCTTCTTCTTCTTCTTCTTCTTCTTCTTCTTCTTCTTCTTCTTCTTCTTCTTATTCTTCTTCTTCTCCTTCTCTCTCTCCCTCTTCTTCTTCTCTTCTTCTCCTCTCTCTCTCCCTTCTTCTTCTTCTTCTTCTTCTTCTTCTTCTTCTTCTTCTTCTTCTTCTTCTTCTTCTTCTTCTTCTTCTTCTTCTTCTTCTTCTTCTTCTTCTTCTTCTTCTCTCTCTCACTCATGGCCAGGGGGGGTAAGCCTGCTGGAGACCATAGGGGGGGTTTCTGACGACCGTGGGGGGGGGGGGGGGGGGGGGTTTGACGACCAGGGGGGAGGGGGGGCACTTCCTATCGATGGCCATGGGGGGGCGTTGCTAAAGGCGATCTCCACCAAGGGGGAGGGGGGGACTTCCTTATAAGGTGGGGGGAGGTGGTAAGGGGGGGAGATGGCTGGTCACAGCCGCCCCCCTCCACCTGGGGGGGCTGCATACCCCCCCTCTCTACCTCTTACTCACACACACTCTCTCTCCCCCCGCCATGCAGTCGGCAGGGGGAGAGAGAGGGAGAGTAAAAAAAAGTGTGTAAATTTTAAAAATTTTTAAGGGGGGGTTCTTATGGGGAAGGTACGGGGGGCACAGGGGATATTGCAGTAGTGAGTAGGACTCTCCTCCAAATGGGTTGAGTTTAGTGTTGGTAGGTTGCAGCTAGGGCTAACCAATGAGGATCTAATGATCATGCATAAGGATATTACAATTAGCTCTCTCATCAATGAGTGCATCGAAGGTGTGTATCTTTGGGCAGTCATCACTGATATGCATAGGTAGGTGGTGCCACTACTTCCTTAGCCTCTTCCTCTATCTCACTGATGGTGGCTACTCTTACATTTACAAGGGGTTTCTAGCATTGGAGGCTCGTGTGGTAGGTGCATTGATATTGGTCAATTACTAGAGCTCCTTCCCATCATGCAAAGTGGTACTGATGGTGGAACCCTACTCTTTGACAACAATTAAGATTATGTGAATTTTTGGGACTCATCGGCAATCCTAGTAGCCTGTTTATGATCCTCCTCTTCATCTAAGAATAGAAAATCAATGGTGGCTAGCACATGCATCCAATCTTGCTCGTCCTCCCTCTGGGAAAGGGATCTAGGTCAACTAGAGTGGTCTTCTAAGTATCCATATCGACTCTTATAGCCTTCGATCTATTACCTAAGAATATGAGACCGTTTCCCCAATCTTCTATCACTCGTGCATTTCACTTCCAAAGTCGGCCTGAGAGGATGTCGTAGTCCACTTCCTTCATGACTATGAAATTCACTGAGAAACTGGACTCCTGCTATCTTCAAGATCTAGTCCTTTAGCACTCCAAATGGTCTTATCTTCATTCCATTAGCCAACATGGCATTAAACCTTGCAGCCTCCAGAGCTGGGTTACCCCAAGTCTATAGGACTGCATGGCTTAGTACACTTACTCTAGCTCCTCCTGTGTGTCTACAATTCTTATTATTTTGGCATCTCCTATTGTGGTGATAGGAAAGACTGCATGCATCTCTATGCCTTCCCAAAAAGCATTCACGTGCAAAGAATTAGGCATTGAGTTCAAGGTTAAGCTTGGTATGTGTGTTATTGCATCATGGTCAGGCAAGTCCATCACACCAAGCTTGTCATGTCATACTACCCACTGTTTCAATCCTTGCCATAGCATTTGGTTCTGCCTAAGCAATTCTCCCAAAGTTAGGATCATAGGGGATGATATCAATGTCATGACAAACTTGCCAAGTGCCTACTTTTTGTTAGGCTCTACACTCTTTTTCCAATGATCTTAGGCAGTCTACCCACTTATGGCATCTAGGCTCTATCTATGTGGTGTTACGTGGGGTGCGGATGCATATCTTGATCGGAACTGAGTAGGCGAGAATGGTGTGTTCATGGTAGAGAGCTCATCGATCTCATCTTCCATGATGGATTCCACATATTTTGGGTGAGCTTGGGCTTCTCTCACCCACTCCTTGACCTTATCAACCACTTCTAATTGGTGCCTCAGATTAGGATATTCTCCAACCTTGGCACTTCCCTTTTCTATAGTCTTAGGAGTAAATGTCTTTACTTCTACGTCCTTGACTTGCTTCCCCTTTGGTAGCATGGTGACACTATCTATCTTAAGCATAAGTCTCGTCTCATCCCTATTTTTCCTTCTTCTACAGATTCTCTTTCCTATTGATGTTGCATCAAGGATGCTAGGTCTTGGTAATGAAATATTGGCCTACTTTGCATGTGCTCGGTTCATGATATTCAGCAAAATTGGTATGGCTTAGCCATTGAGTGTTTCACCTCTGAATAGTCCCAATGGTATAGATGGCATGATAGCCAAACTAGTGAATGATTTTTTCCTAGGGCACTTTGCCATACAAGTGTGTGATTTCACACTTAGGGAATCTTAGGTTGCTCTTGATTGGCTTGCTCCCTTTTGGGGCATCATTATGAGATGTGTTTTGGGTGACCGCAAGTCGATGGGTTCTTGGTTCTATCCTCCTAGACCTCTACCTCTTCCCCTACCCAATGCCATCATCAACAAGATGGGATTACCCTCTTTGTCATACAAGATGTAAGGGTTTACATATACTTTTTTATTGTTTGGCTACTCCACATAATGTATTGGACAATCTCTCAATGGGTAGGTCCATGATGGGTGCAAGTGGTCTACATATCCCTCTAGGGTTGATGTCCATCCTAGGGACAACTGGCTTTGAATCATTAGGTGCTATGAGAGCTAATGGAGCTCCCTTTATGTAATGTAATGGTCTATTCCCTAGGCAGTAAGGCTAATTATGGCTATGGGTATGGCTTCTTCAATGACCCTAGCTAACACATCCCTTTGCAGGGTTTAGTTGCTCACCAAGGCCTTGTAAATCTCTTCACTTTAGATTCCACTTATGAACACAATGGACACCGCCCATTCTCTAGGTTGCTCTACGGTTGGAATTCTCTTAAAGAGACTTTGCACGTGGGTAATATAGTCTCAAATATCATCCTTGTTCTTTTGACTGACGTTCATCAATCTAATGATGAGGTTGTCAGAGTATCCCACCTCAAATAATCTCTTGATGAAGAGACTCTTGAGGTTATTAAAGTCATTGCATTCAACATTATTTAAACTAGTGTACCATGTCTGTTCTTTATCTCCTAGGCAAAGTTTGAAAGCTTAGGCACTTTGAGTTAGGTCTGTGAGGCCGTTTGCCTCACATACTTGCTCAAACTACTCCATAAAGCTGTATGGAGGTTGAAACTTGTTGAGTTGCTTAGCAACCACATGTATCTTGGTTTGGCTCCTAGAGTTTGAGGTGATTCCTAGTCCTGTTAGCAACGTAGTTGCTAGAGCTACTTTGCTCTGCTCTGCAGTTGTGTTGTCTAAGAGTCATTTCCTAAGAAGCTTGCTTGATCAGCCTCTAAGGATCTCTCCCTCTTAGAATTTGGTCTTGTCCCGGCTCTATTCGCGAGGGCTAAGACACATTGAACCTCGCACATTTCTATGTCATGTCTCAACTTTTGAGCTCGTTGGTCTCGGTTGTAGACGGCCATGCTTTGCAGCACTTTCCTTGCTAATCTTCTCTCCTCCTCTAGACTGGCTAAGATATCCTCAGCTGGTCTACCATGATGCTCCATTTTGGTTTGCAAGTCATACCGGGTCATCAATTGTGTTGGGTGTCAACTAGGAATTCTCCCAGATCAAGCTCATCATTTTTCAGGTTGGTGTTGGTTCCTAACATATTGCTAGCTGCTTGAGCAACTAGGGCATCAATCAGATTGATCAAATTAGGTAGAGTTGCATCCCTAATCATGTCTATCATTGTTTCTTCCTAAATGGCTTGACAATTTAAGTCTCTCATGAATGTTTCGTGATTGGGATACTTGGTCCTTATTTAATGTATGGGGTCTCCTCCTACTAGTGGGTTTGTTCAGCTTATCTTATCTTAGGAAAATTCCTTGTTATTAAAAACAATCCTCAATATTACGAGCACTCAGAATGCTAGTGGTGTGCTCCTTGAAAAGTGCGTTGTGTGAAATCAAGCTTTTAGCTTTTTTGTGCACGTCAAATGTTTAATTAATGCAATATGTGAATCCAATGAAAACAATAGAGTGTAGCATACACTATTCCTAATTCTTTTGTGCATTTAGAATCCACTCTAGGTGACTTTTTTGGTCTCTACAGCATCCTAGATGTGTGGTTTTGAGAGGTAGTTGGTCTAGTCGATTAGTTCGGGTCCATATTAGGACGGCACAGGCCTAAGGGTAAATAATACTACAATCGTTTTCTAGACCTCGTCAGATCTTAGCTCTCGAGTCAATTGACTCTATTTCCCCTTCACTCACATGGGGTTCCATTGGGGTGTCCTAGAGCTAGGGCTTTTGGCCTCTACAAGGTTTAGTAAGTTAAAGTAAGTCAAAATTTGTGTTATGTTGATTTGTTCAATTTTGACAGTTTCTATTCAATTCACAGAATTGGACATCCAATTTTAGATTTTTTATTTTTGACTTTGATTCTAATTTCCGATTTTGGTGCGTGATTTCTGATTTTGATATCGACACGATTATGATGTGGATGTCCAATCAAACTGTAACGTGCCCACTCTTCAAATCGCAGGACATGTCTTAGCAGTCCGTCAAGAGATATATCTAGAAGACGCCGCCCGGAACTCCCAAGGAATGACACGGGGTTTGCCAACTAGGGTCTCTCGAGTCTGCCCCACAATAGAACTTATCCGGCCGTTCCCACTAGGATCGACCTGGAGTCAGATTCCTAGTCAACATTGTCTAAGGTCATAGATCGACTCTTTCCTAACATTTCTTGTTAACATCTCCTTTGAGGAAAGCTCTCAGCTAACCGAGACCACCCTTCTGTAGGATAGACCCATTGGCCACATCCACCACGCTTCCCTCGAGGATTGTTTTAGTTATCTAATTAGCTACCACGTTATGCTTGACACATAAAAATAGCTTCCTTAATTAACCCGTTAGTCATAAGTTCCTTTACGTAATTTAGGCCATAGAAACAAAGACACGATAAAACAAGATCAAACACTTCCTTTAATGTTTGTCTCCCGTCCATACAAGAGAATTAAGTGTTCCTTTCTGCCTCCGCAGAAAAATCCTTCCGCTTCTTGGCAATAAAATCCGAAGGTTTATCCTTCCAAGATTCCGCCTTGTAACTAGTATTAAGGCCTCGAGATCCCATCTTGAGTCACGTAGAACACTTGTGTAGGGCCCGGAGGCATTGGGATTTACGGCCAAAGCCCCCACTGGCACCCAAGCGTCCTCCTACGCCAAGTAATTTCCACGGAGAGACCTCTCACGGTGGGTTCGGTCCACATTTCCGGTGCGGATTCACAACCCCCTTGGTTAGGCTTTGGCGGTTCGTGGGGGGTAGCTAGTGCCATCCTTCCTTAATTATCCCTTTAGGAAATCAACCACAGCTAAAGCAACCATCCCAATAACATTTACTAGGGAAAAAATCCCTTTCATTTCCAATCAAGAGAATATCAGTTTCTACATCAAGTAGTCACTTTGCTTATAAACCACTTGTCCTTAGTAGGATCTCCTCTTACCAAGGCAACCAACCAATTCACTTAGAAATATCCTTTTCAAAACAACCAAGCATAAGCCTTGATCAACGTTCCATTTAGAGGCAGCTTACTAGCCTATCTTAAACAAGGAGGATATCCACTTCCAATAATCTAAGACAAGATCATTAAAAACAACTCACAAGCACGTGTGTTTAATCACTCGACTTCTTTTGAATCTCTCTTCCCCTTGGGTTTTATCCTAGGGTTCCAAGTTGTGAATGCTCGATTTCTTGCACGTCTTTTAACATACTTGGTAATCTTTAAAGCACATTAAATATATTGCAAGACTTGTCATACATTCTTTCCATCCTCTCTTAGTGCGATGCTATGTAGAATTATACCATCAAACTCATCTCCCGTGCACAAGGGTCGTTTAAGAAACTGATACAATCTACGATCCTTAACTCCCTTCACATTTAGTCGATGACCTTTTTTTAAAATCCTAATATACATGCATGAAGCCTAATTTTCCATGCAACTGTGCATTTGCATGCTAAGAACAGGAGCTATCATTTCATGTGTTTATTGAAATCACAACGCGATCCATGAATCCTAGATAACTGTTCATATACTAGATTGGGTGGAAGCCTATTATTTTATGTGAAATATTGTAAAAAACCTATCATTTCATGTGAGTAAACCTGGGCTTGATTCGTGTGTACTGTGTTGGCTGCTCCGCTTGGCCCTCCAGCATTACCAGTGGCTTGGGCGCCTACGCTTCCAACGACTTTCTTCTTGGGAGCCATCCGCCTCGCAGAGATTGGGCAGTTTGGACCTTGACGGGTTTTGGGTAGATATGTTTGGTTGGGAAAGTCTGCTGGTTTGGACCGGGTTTGTTGGGTGACTTGCAGTTACTCTCTTTCTCTCTCTTCTTCTTCTACCCTCCTTCTTTTCTTCTCTTCTTCTCTCTCTCCCTCTTCTCTCCTTCTCTCTCTCCCTCTTATTATCCTTCTTCTTCTTCTTCTTCTTCTCCCTCTCTTTCTCTCCTCCTCTTCTCTCTCTCTCTCCCTCCTCTTCTCTCTCTTCCTTCTTTCTCTTCTCTCCTTCTCTTCCACTACTCTCTCTCTCCTCTTCCTCTACTTTCCTCTCTTCTCTTCCTCTCCTCTTCCTCTTCTCTCTCTCCTTCTCTTCTTCTCTCACTCCCTCTTCTCTCCTTCTCTCTCTCCCTCTTCTTCTCCTTCTTCTTCTTCTTCTCTTCTCCTTCTCTTTCTTCTTCTCTCCTCTCTCTTCTCTATTCTCTCCTTCTTCCTCTCCCTCCTGTTCTTCTTCTTCTTCTTCTTCTTCTTCTTCTTCTTCTTCTTCTTCTTCTTCTTCTTCTTCTTCTCTCCTCTCCTTCTTCCTCTCCCTCCTCTTCTCCTTCTTCTTCTTCTTCTTATTCTTCTTCTTCTTCTTCTCCTTCTCTTTCTTCTTCTCTCCTCTCTCTTCTCTCTTCTCTCCTTCTTCCTCTCCCTCCTCTTCTCCTTCTTCTTCTCTTCTCCTTCTCCTTCTCTTTCTTCTTCTCTCCTCTCTCTTCTCTCTTTCCTTCTCTTCTTCTCTCCCTCTCCTCTTCCTCTTCTTCTCTCTCTCTTATCTTCTCCTTATCTTCTCCCTCTTCTCTCCTTATGAAGCCCCAGCGGGCTGGTGATCAAGGGGGGGCGTTCTGTCAGTCAACGACCACAGGGGGGCTATGGGTACGTCAGACTGGAGGGCGGCCTGCTATGTTGTAAGGGGGGGTCTTCGGCAATAACCGGGGGGGGGAGGGGGGGAGATTTCCCAGACGATGGTAGGGGGGGCCTTTTTAAGGGGGGGCACAGCTCAATGTCACCACCTGGGCGGCATGCCCCTCCCCTTCCTAATTCACTCCCTCTCTCTCTCTCCTCGACGTACTGTCGAGGGGCGGAGAGAGAGGGAAATTTTTTATTAAAAAATTTAGAGAGAATAAAAAGAGGGAGGGTAATGTTACATCCTCTCCCCCTTAGAGGAATCGAGATGTCCTCATCTTGAGAGAAACTGGGGAAGACAAACACAATTGGGGCTTATAGCTTGTGGGTTAGGGTCCATCATGCTTTCGCTGTGCAACTCTGATTGCTTAAATTTTCATCTTAAAATAACAACTTGCCATAACTCATAGGGTCAATAGGATTCGTTCCAAGTACAAGACTTATTATCTCGAGAGGATCTTCCTAGGTCATCTAGTCATCCTCAAAGGTTACAACAGGCTCCAAGCCTTCATCATCATGTGGTTCATAATATTAGCCAAAAGTATGGTTTAGATGGCTTCGTTTTTCTACACATTCCTAATTCTCATGGTCCAGCTCAGGACAATCTGTTTGGATGTGTCCTAGTTCATTGCAGTGGAAACATCAGTGGTTGGGACATCTTTTATGGATGTGATCTATCTCTCCACACTTGTGGCACCTCTCTCTTGATTTGGTAAGTCATCTTCATCATAGTTGCCTGATTTAAGTTCTTGGACAATTGGATTCGCTTGGAGTAATGTGTCTTGCAAGTTCGTTGGGTGCATTGATTCCAATCAAGTGTTTATGGGTGGATTCAACCTAGCACAGAACTTTGACACTTGTTGTGTCATATCCATTGGGGGTGCATACTTTAGGAGTGAAATGAAATTTGAATAATAGGCTTCAAGGGATAATCCTAGCTGCTTCAAGTCATAAAATTCATTCATCTTTTTTGTGCGATAGGCAGGTGGCAGATACCTCTCTCGCACAGCTTTCTTAAGCTTATTCCAAGTGACTGTCCCCTCCGAGATCGCTTGGTCTCTACACCACTATTTCCACCAAAGTCTCGCTTCGCCTGTAAGCTTAAGATTGGTGAGCATGGATTAGTTAGCAGGTGCAGTTCTTGCTGCCTCAAAATAGTCCTCCATGGACTCAATCCAGATCTCGGCGTTTGCTTGAACAGTCCTTCCCTTGCCATCAAACTCGGGTGGCTTAATTTGGTTGAGAAGGAACTTCTTCTCTTGCATGTTAGCATTTGTAGATGCAGAAGGTGCATGACAGTCAAGCCATACCACTTGGGTTATTTAGGTTATGTTTATGATCTGAACATTAATCAATCATGCATCATTAAGAAGTTTTTCTTTGATACCAACTGTAACGTGCCCACTCTTCAAATCACGGGACACATCTTAGCAATCCGTTGAGAGATATATCTAGAAGACGCCACTCGGTGCTCCCAAGGAATGACACGGGGTTTGCCAACTAGGGTCTCTCGAGTCTGCCCCGCAATGAAACTTATCCGGCCGTTCCCACTAGGATTGACCTGGAGTCCGGTTCCTAGTCAACATTGTCTAAGGTCATAGACCGACTCTTTCCTAACATTTCCTAATAACATCTCCTTTGAGGAAAGCTCTCAGCTAACCGAGACCACTCTTCCATAGGATAGACCCATTGGTAACATCCACCATGCTTCCCTCGGGGGTTGTTTTAGTTATCTAATTACCTACCATGTTATGCTTGACACATAAAAATAGCTTCCTTAATTAACTCGTTAGTCACAGGTTCCTTTACATAATTTAGGTCACAGACACGAAGACATGATAAAACAAGATCAAACACTTCCTTTAATGTTTGTCTCTCGTCCATACAGGAGAATTAAGTGTTCCTTTCTGCCTCCGTAGAAAAATCCTTCTGCTTCCCGGCAATAAAACCCAAAGGTTTATCCTTCCAAGATTCCGCCTTGTAACTAGTATCAAGGCCTTGAGATCCCATCTCGAGTCATGTAGAACACTTGTGTAGGGCCCGGAGGCATTGGGATTTACGGCCAAAGCCCCCACTGGCACCCAAGCGTCCTCCTACGCCAAGTAATTTCCATGGAGAGACCTCTCACGATGGGTTCAGTCCACATTCCCAGTGCAGATTGACAACCCCCTTGGTTAGGGCTTGGCAGTTTGCGGGGGGTAGCTAGCGCCATCCTTCCTTAATTATCCCTTTAGGAAATTAGCCATAGCTAAAGCAACCATCCCAATAGCATTTACTAGGGAAAACATCCCTTTCATTTCCAATCAAGAGAATATCAGTTTCTACATCAAGCAGTCACTTTGCTTATAAACCACTTGTCCTTAGTAAGATCTCCTCTTACCAAGGCAACCAGCCAATTCACTTAGAAATATCCTTTTCAAGACAACCAAGCATAAGTCTTGAACAACATTCCATTTAGAGGCAGCTTACTAGCCTAGCTTAAACTAGGAGGATATCCACTTCCAATAATCTAAGACAAGATCATTAAAAACAACTCACAAGCACGTGTGTTTAATCACTCAACTTCTTTTGAATCTCTTTTCCCCTTGGGTTTTATCCTAGGGTTCCAAGTTGTGAATCCTCGATTTCTTGCACGTCTTTTAACATACTTGGTAATCTTTAAAACACATTAAATATATTGCAAGACTTGTCATACATTCTTTCCATCCTCTCTTAGTGCGATGCTATGTAGAATCATACCATCAAACTCATCTCCCGTGCACAAGGGTCGTTTAAGAAATTGACACAATATATGATTCTTAACTCCCTTCACATTTAGTCGATGACCTTTTTTTAAAATCCTAATATGCATGCATGAAGCCTAATTTTCCATGCAGCTGTGCATTTGCATGCTAAGAACAAGAGCTATCATTTCATGTGTTTATTGAAATCACGGGCGCGATCCATGAATCCTAGATAACTGTTCATGTACTAGATTGGGTGGAAGCCTATTATTTTATGTGAAATATTGTAAAAAACCTATCATTTCATGTGTGTAAACTTGGGCTTGATTCATGTGTGCTGCATTGGCTGCTCCGCTCGGCCCTCCAACATTATCGGTGGCTTGGGCGCCTATGCTTTCCGCGACTTTCTTCTTGGGAGCCATCCGCCTCGTGGAGATTGGGCAGTCCGGACCTTGACGGGTTTTGGGTAGATATGTTTGGTTGGGAAAGACTGCTGGTTTGGACAGGGTTTGTTGGGTGACTTGTGGCGGTTACTCTCATTCTCTCTCTTCTTCTTTTACCCTCCTTTTCTTCTCTTCTTCTCTCTCTCCCTCTTCTCTCCTCTCTCTCCCTCTTCTTCTCCTCCTCCTTCTTCTTCTTCTCCTTCTCTTTCTCTCCTCCTCTTCTCTCTCTCTCTCCCTCCTCTTCTCTCTCTTCCTTCTTTCTCTTCTCTCCTTCTCTTCCACTACTCTCTCTCCTCTTCCTCTCCTTCCCTCTCTTCTCTTCCTCTCCTCTTCCTCTTCTTCTCCTCCTTCTTCTTCTTCTTCTTCTTCTCCTTCTCTTCCACTACTCTCTCTCCTCTTCCTCTCCTTCCCTCTCTTCTCTCTCTCTCTCTTCTTCTCCTCCTCCTCCTTCTTCTTCTTCTCCTTCTCTTTCTCTCCTCCTCTTCTCTCTCTCTCTCCCTCCTCTTCTCTCTCTTCCTTCTTTCTCTTCTCTCCTTCTCTTCTACTACTCTGTCTCCTCTTCCTCTCCTTCCCTCTCTTCTCTTCCTCTCCTCTTCCTCTCCTCTCTCTCCTCTTCTTCTCTCACTCCCTCTTCTCTCCTTCTCTCTCTCCCTCTTCTCTCTCTCCTTCTCTATCTCCCTCTTCTTCTTCTCCTTCTTCTTCTTCTTCTCTTCTCCTTCTCTTTCTTCTTCTCTCCTCTCTCTTCTCTATTCTCTCCTTCTTCCTCTCCCTCCTCTTCTCCTTCTTCTTCTTCTTCTTCTTCTTCTTCTTTTTCTTCTTCTTCTTCTTCTTCTTCTTCTTCTTCTTCTTCTTCTTCTTCTTCTTCTTCTTCTCTCCTCTCTCTTCTCTCTTCTCTCCTTCTTTCTCTCCCTCTTCTTCTCCCTCTTCTTCTTCTTCTCTTCTCCTTCTCTTTCTTATTCTCTTCTCTCTCTTCTCTATTCTCTCCTTCTTCCTCTCCCTCCTCTTCTCCTTCTTTTTTTTTTCTTCTTCTTCTTCTTCTTCTTCTTCTTCTTCTTCTTCTTCTTCTTTCTTGTCTCCTTCTTCCTCTCCCTCCTCTTCTCCTTATTATTATTATTCTTCTTATTCTTCTTCTCTTTTTTCTTCTCTCCTTTCTCTTGTCTCTTGTCTCCTTCTTCCTCTCCCTCCTCTTCTCCTTCTTCTTCTCTTCTCCTTCTCCTTCTCTTTCTTCTTCTCCCCTCTCTCTTCTCTCTTTCCTTCTCTTCTTCTCTCTGTCTCCTCTTCCTCTTCTTCTCTCTCTCTTCTCTTCTTCTTCTCTTCTCCCTCTTCTCTCCTTATGGAGCCCTAGCAGGCTGGCGATCAAGGGGGGGGGGGTGGGCGTTTTGTCAGTCTCACGGCCGCAGGGGGGCTGTCGATATGTCAGCCTGCTGGAGGGCGGCCTGCTGCGCTGCAATCAGGGGGGGATTTCCCTATATGATGGCAGGGGGGGCCTTTTTAAGGGGGGGCGTAGCTCAATGCCATCACCTGGGTGGCATGCCCCTTCCCTTCCTAATTCACTCCCTCTCTCTCTCTCCGTAATGTACTGTCGAGGGGGGAGGGAGAGGGAAAAGAATTTTATTTTTTTTTAAAGAGAGAATAAAAAGGGGGGGTAATTTTACACAAATAGATGGCCCAGTCTAATTCTAATTTTGAAAATCGGATTATCATGATCGGATCGAATAGTCCGATTTTGGGAATCAGACCATCCAGTCCCTTCTGCGTAAACACACAACCCGACACTAAATCAATGCATTTGGTTTTGATTCTCAACCCCAAGGTCTTGCAAACTCTAGACACAATCTATGACATATAAACAACAAAGGTAGCTCACCTGTAAGCATTTTATGCACTCGAATCGTGTGAATAAATGGGATCTCCACTCCCTTGGTCTTCTACAGCAACCTATTAGCTCTCAACACCATATTGGGGAATATGGGAATTTTCCATAAGTTTGGGATACGTGGTCAAATCTTTGGATTTGTTATAACTTGAGCACTATAACTCCAAATCGAGCGTTATATAGCTCAATAGATTCCATTTTTCAAATGCTTTCCAATGATAGGTCACATCATATGGTTTTGAGAAACTTATGGGCATGTTATCCAGGTGCCACCTTTTTAGTATTCAAAAAATGGAAATTGGGAGATTCCCAAACTCACTAATATTGTGTTTCTCTCTTTCTCTCAAATATTGCAAGTGAAAATGAGCTCTCTCTCCCTTCCTCAAGGTCTTAAACCTCCCTTCCAACACTCAAACACCCCTTTCTCTTTCTTCTTGGATTCCAGCCCAGTTTTCCTCTTTTGCATCTTGATTTAGGCCTACTCTTACAACAAAACCCTATTGTGTTTTTTAAATTCTCTTATTTTTTTAGCCTAAATGTTTATAAATGCCTACAAAACATAAGGAAATAAAAATGCTAATCAAACCAACCTATTTAAACTTCAAGAATCCAAAACACTTACTTGTAATGAAGATAAAATGCCCTTTCTTCCTACCTATCTACCTCAAATACTGGTTCAGGGAAAACCCTACTCCAATGCTGGATTCGGGTGCACAAGCACTTAAGGCTCTAATCCATTTGTCTTGGAAACAATGGAACAAAAATGTGGGAGCTTTCACTTGATTACTAAGACCCATGAACCACTTATTGCTCAAGTGTTTCAAGCCAAGTGCAATGGCTACCTCTCACATAACCGTACGTGCTCTCACACCTACAAGTGTAGTGAGCTTACCTCCATGCTCAATTGAGCTTCCTCCACATCTTAGCCTAGGTCGTCTTTTCCTATTTCCTTCCTATTTGCATTGTGCCTTCACCCATGCCTATTTGCATTTACGAATTGCATAGGAGGGAGCTTGGTGCTCTTTTATAAAGATTTAGAGTGCTCTTTTATATTTAAAATGTATCTTTTCTCTTTTGCGCGCTTGCCCTTCGCTTACAAGGTTATTCTTTGTTCTTTTGGCATTTTTCCCTCTTATTTTTTTTGCCGAGGGCCGCCTTTTTTGCTTTGCCATGTGTCTTCTTAATTTTATTTTTACTTGCTTTTCATTGGGGTTAACATTTGACTTGCATATCGGACCTAGGACAACTAGACTAGGAATTGCTACTAGGTAAGAACTCCTATAGCTTGGTCTTTTATTTTTTGATATTTTATTGATCACTTTTTTATACTTCAAGACTTGATACTGGGGCATGTAAAAAGGAGGGAGCTGAGTGTCTTTTGATCTAAGGAGATCAAGGCATCAGTCTCAGGTCTTATCTTGGTTACCCAAGAACCTACTAAGCTCTCACAAGGCGCCATTGAATCATTTTCTTCTTTTGCTCACTTTATTTTTTCTCCAACCATCCTTACTTATTTTTTGGCTAAATGTCATCCCTAGGAAGATAAGGCATTGGCTCTAGATCTATCTCATCCCCAAGAACCCATTAGGCTTTTGCAAGGAAATGATTATCTGCTCTTGAAATTTTCATTTCTTCATTTTCTTTTTCCAAGGATTAGAACCCCTTTTTATACACCTATGTATAGCATATAGTCATTTTTAAGACATATTTATTGTTTTGTCTCTTTCTTTTATTTGGTAGGCTTCTCTATTGACCTAACAACTAAAAGAAAATCCTAGAAATACCTAGCAGGCTAGTAGAACAAGGTCACTAAGAATACTCACAAAATAGATCTTAGAGCGCATGACAATGCCTTTATAGGAGGTGAACAATTTCTTAGACCTCCCCCAAATATACCGAACCAAACCTAGGACTTCATGCCTTGACTTTTCTAGTCTCCAAAAGAGGAGAAATTTCCATATACACATATACATATATAGCACAAAGGGAAAGAACTCATAAAAAAAATGACATCACCTAGATTTGGCCACAAGAAGCTTCTCCATAGAGCAATAGTATCACTCCAGGTATTCCTTCAAATCAATTAAGTATAACACTAAGACAAAAAACCATTAATCATATATGTACCAAACACACAAATGGCCTTCTTGACCTTATGAAATCAAATATTAAATCCAACCAAAATGGCCCTCTTGGCCTAATGAAAATATAGCTATAAAGCACAACATTCAGTAACCTACTACTGAAAACAAACCCTTGATTTCCACATAAATCATACTGAAATATAGCACTAGACCAAGGGATGGGCCACTTAGGCCCTACAATAAATGCATCAAATTATTAGCTAACCCCTTGCATAAATGCCAAGGGATAGCATCCATGGAATATGTTGTTGAACAATCCTATGTGTCCCATGAAATAATACAAAGATAATCAATCTCTACCTAACTCATCACCCATACTAACCATCAGTGGTCATAACAAGATATGTCAACAATAAGCAATCCCACAATAATCCTGGGCTAATAAGATAAGGCAATTCCAATAACTCATCAACATCATAGTTGAGAAATATATCCTCAACAAAGGCACAATTTTCCAACGAATCTGCAAAACGGTTCCATTGAAAAGGAACCAACTGATAAGTCACTGTCTTAAAAATCTAAAGTATATGCAAAGTTGTGCGATGATACATCTGCAGAATGGGATCTCTTACACTATAAGTCCCATTCAATTGGTTAATCACTAACTGTGAATCATCTTTTACTGGAAAACAATGGATACCACTACATCAGGCTATATTCAACCCCATGATTAAGACATTATATTTTGCCATGTTATTAGTAAAGGTAGTGCTTAAATAAACTCCATTTTCATAATGACTCTATATCGGGGGTCTTTAATAACCATAATGACACTTGCATGCTTAGTAGGCCCTCATGAAGCCTCTTAAAAATACAAAGTATAAACCCATGCTTCATCAATTGGACATGCCATACCGATGAGCCTACTTGCACTGATGGTAGTCAAAGTGGAGCTGAGAGAGAGGATGTATGGCAAGTACAATCCCTACTTTCTCACTAAGCTCAATAGGGATGCTAATAAGAACCCTATGACAAAGGTGGTAATAGACCTTAATATCCCATGTGAAAGTTCTATCTTGCCACTTAGGAATATGGTAATACTTAATCCACCAGATCACATGACCTTAATGGTAACACTACTCTAAATATGGATGTTCAAGATAAGGAATGATTCTTCCTAACTGATTGCCTTGGCACCTAACTACTGTAAGTATAAGCTCGATCTTGAAAGACTTGCAAAGGTACCAAGTTCAACATCAGCTCCTACACATAATAGGGCATCAACTTATTAAATTTTATTTTATTTTTAAACTCTATCCCCTACAAATCTACTAAGCGGGCCATAGAGCCATTCTTTTCTATACAAACAATCTTATAAGGGTCATACCATTTGGGTTCTGACTTGCCAAGAAATAATTCACGACATGCATTATAATATAGAAACAAATGATCCTTCACAAATTTATATCTTTTAGCACCAAGGTTATGAAGCACTTTCATCCTCTTCTTTCCTACCTCTTGATGTAAAAAGCCTGCAATTGGATCTCATCATCAAGATGTGACAGGGAGGTCAACCTTTCTTGCAATGGTTCCTTTTCACCCAAAGAATGGTTCAATGCAAACCTCAGAGTAGGTAACTCAATTTCCAAGAGCAAGACACACTCCTCCCCATACACCAACTTAAATGGGGTATGGCATGTTTCTCTCTTGAATGTAGTATTATAAGCCCAAAACAACCACATGAAGTTTCTTGTCCCAGCCGCGCTTACCCTTAGATACAGTTTGGGATAAAATCCTACAAGCTACTTGTTGGTACTCTCTACTTGTCCATTTTCTTGGGGATTATATAGGGTGGTTTTATCATGTTTAATTTTCAGAGCTTTGATCAAAGCTTCTATGACCTTATTCAAAAAGTGTGTCCAATGATTAGACACCAATTTATTGGGTGGAATGAAACATCAAACTATTACTTCCTTAATGAAACTAGCTATTTCCTTGGAATTGTGGAATAAAGGTTGCATCAATTTTTCATAAATCCTCATAATCACTAATATCAATCTACTCTTCCTTATGCTCACCAAAATCTACTAGGCACTCTACAATACCCTAGAACTTTAGTGGCTTGCTCCTAATCTCATAGTTAAACTCTTACAAAGAGATCAACCAATTGGCTAGGCAATCAGGAGGTTAAGCTTGTTCAATAATAAGTGCAATCCCTTTGGCTTGGTGAAGAACAACACCTTCTCATAAAGAATATAGTGTTTGAAATTCTTGGTGGCAAATACCATAGCCAAGAAAACCTTCTCAAAATAGTTGTAAGGAAGCTTTGAAATTCCCAACGTCTAGCTTGCGAATACAATAAGATGATAAAGTTGTGTCTCCCAAATTTGGGATACACAACAACTAATACCATGTATTGTTGTAGCCATGAATATATAGAAAACCTCACCCCTTTTTGGGGCTTTTAGAACCGATGCTTTGGATAATTCCATTTTAATATCTTCAAATGCCACTTTGCATGATTGTGTCCATTCAAAAGTATGGCTGTGAGATAAAAGATTCATCAAAGGTAATGAATGTTCAACTAATGCATTAAATGAATCAACGATAGTATCCCACGGATGAAAAAAAATTATGAATTCCCTAGGGCGAATGGGTGGGCATAGGGCCACAATAACAACCACCTTTTCAAGGTCGGTGGCAATACCAACTACACTTACAACATGATCCAATAGCAATCCATAAGGCACCTGAATATACTATTCCAAGGATTTAATGCTATCATGCAATACTCATGACATTTCTCAAAGCATGCACATAGAACAATCAATTGTCTATATGACAGGTCACAGTAGCTGCCCCCAAATAATTTATGAAAGCCTTCAACTCTTCAAGGGGTATATTGGTAAGTGCCTTGTCAACCATTCTTTGCCAAGACCCAAGAGCATTACATAGGCCAAAAGCCATCACACGGTATGAAAAATTAGCAAAAATTGTAATGAATTTCATCTTTAACTTATCTTCAGTTATCGTCAATTGATTATAACCTAAGAAATAGTCCATAAAAGAGCTTATCTCTCACTCTACCCATCGCCCCGCTGATCGATAAAGGGTAGAGAATAATAGTCCTTCACTGTCTACTTGTTGAGTTCCTTAAAATCAACTGACAAGAAGATTTGATTTTTCTTTTTCTTTCTTATTACCACTATTGGGGACCATTATGTATGTTCAACGAGAAATATCATACCATCCTTCCTTAAATGCATCAATTCCTCATAAAGAGGCTTTCTCAACCCAAAAGGCATGCGTCTATATAACCTTTTGCCTCACTTTCTTACTACCTTATTTTAATGGGATTGTATGCATGGAAATAGAGGGGGGAATCACCTTTAGTTCATCGTAACTCCATGCAAATATATCCCTGAACTCTTGTAGGAGTGCCACCATAATCTACACACTCATCAACAAATAACATAGTGCCTAGTTTAATGGGGTAGGGGTCATTGGGAGTCCCAAGATCTAGCTCTATCACATCAGCATCACGAATCTTGTCCTATCCCTCTATGAGCTCATTTAAACACACTTGCTAAACCTCCTCAGTCATCATAGAACCCTCTTTAGAATCATTGGAACTTGAGGTTCTAATAGCTGAAGTTCCCTCGAGTGCCTCTCATTCTGTAGTGGGAGGTAATTCCCTTTCATTAAATGGGCATTTAGGGTATGCATACAAATTTATTCTCTTTAACCTACACCCAAAAATTAGTGGACTAGCTAGGTTATCCACTAAACAATCAAAATGGAATATCCATAGATGTCCAAGCAACAACTAAAAGACTGGCTTCCCAGCAAATTGGATAATATAAAAGTCAAGGACACACTCAATATTAGAAACTTTCACATGCACTTGTGTTACCATTCCTTTTGATTTTCTTAGGCTATCATCAGCCATCTTTAAAACTATTGTGATATCCTTTTGAATTGGTAGACCCAGCCTCTCCAATAAATCCATACTCATGATATGTATACATGAGCCAAGGTCTCACTGCATTGTCTATCAAGATTCCATTGACATATGCCTATACCCTAGGGAAGTGCTTCTCTACATGATCCCACCATTCACTACCCACTCAATGGATACCAAAAGGAGGTTCCATGACATAACCCTAGGGCAATACTTCTCTACATGATCCCACCATTCACTACCCACTTAATGGACATCAAAATGTTCTAAAACATAACATGTTCTTAGGATTTTCTTGAACTCCTTTTTTACGAACATTTGGTGATAGCTAGATTAGTTCTAAAAGATTCACATCCATTTTAATTTCACAAAGTGTGTTTGCTAGGTCATCAAACTCACAGAAGTTTGCTACTAATCTCTTCTCTTTCCACATCAGCCACTCTTTTGGCGTCTTGATAATCTTAGTACCCTCCTTTTCTTTTGATTTTTATTTTCTTTTGACCACAGGTTCCTCTAAAACACCATCATATTTAGGAGGCCCCGCCTAGGCATCCAACACCTTGTCATTCCTACAAGATTTAGGGTTAACTTTATGTGGTCATCTTTTGGAGCATCTTTCATCTTTTGACCCCTAATTACAACCCTAATATTGTTAGGAGATAAACTCTCACTGATTGGAAAATTTTCAACTAAACTTACCCCACTGGGAATTTCCTCGAGTGTGTCTTTACCCCATTGTAAAATTTTCTTAGAGACCTCTCCCTTAGTATTCTTGTTATTCGCACAATGGTTCACATGCCCAAGTTGCTGACTACCTTGCTGGAGAGAACTAACCCTACTCCAACAAGTAGTGGCTAAGTGACCAGACTTTCCACATATATTGCATTTGACATTAGGATAATTACAAGGGAAATGTTGCCCACCACACCACTTACAGCTGAATTGTGATGAGGCCCCATCATTAGGCTTTCTAGTACCCATCACATTCTGCTAGCAGTTTAAAAAATTAACATCTACAACAATTTGGTGGTATTGCTCACTGATCATATCCATATAATGTTTCATCATATATTTTACTTCCTCTACAATTTTTGAGTTAGAGGATGAAAGGGATGCAAGAGACGCGGGAGAGAACAGCACACACAATGTAGATGCTGTCAACAATGTTATGACAGCCTTATTACACTTTCATATATATATGAATATAAATATGGGCGGTCATTGTACGAAGGTAGGCCTAAGGGCCTTTTACCCCAACAACCTCCCACTAAAAGGACAATGGGCCATGGAGCTGTGCAATAAGTGGCAGGAATCTCCTCAGAAGAATAGTCAAGCATCCGTAAGTCCATGACATCCAAGAGATAAGTGATCCCATAGCTCTAAAAACTAGAGCAATCCATGACTGCTTCCCAAGAAGCAAGCAACACAACTCATAAGTGCATGGCTGTAAAGCATCAGAGTGGCACATAGCATTAGCACAATGCATAAAAGACAGTGGAGAGCATACAAACTCTCCTAGGTCAATCATCGAAAGAGGGCCAGCATCCCGGACACAAGTCAAACGGGGTCTCAAGACAGTATGCAGCCTCAGCAAAGCAGAAGACTGACATAAGGCTATCGAATCAGCCATAAAGTGCATTGAATGCAGATCAAGAGGCATGAGAGGTATCTATGTCTCATAAAAGACAGTGTGACAGCTGTATAGAACCTGTTGGGCTTCTAAATCCCAAAACTTGTAAGCCGTAAAGCCACCATCTCCATAACCAAGGAGTATGCATCTGTGTGACATAGGCTCATGTGGCATACTGATAGATGCCTGGTAGCCAAACATCCTCAAGTGATCATAGGAGGGTCTCATGCCACTCCATGCCTCATGCGGAGTAATAACATCCAAAGAGAAACACAACATTTGATTAACCAAGTAAACTACCATCATAAGGGCCTCAACCCAAAAGCCATAAGACAACCTAGCTATGATAAGCATAGAAGCAACCTTTGCATGTAAAGTCAGGCACATACCATGAGCAATCCCATAATACCGTGGGCATAAGAAATCAAAGTCATATTTCTGACAAGAGATCCGTAAGCTAGGAGAGATAGCATGACTCTCATAATCCATTTGTCAAGATTGTGGGAGAGAAGGAAGGAGTCTCACTTGTAGCTTTCTTGCTTGCACAATGGGGGAATACACACAAAGGTGGAGGCTGAAAACAGTTTTCCTCTTCTTAGTTGTGTAAGCCAAAAAGAACTCAAGTACATAGAAATAGAAGAACCCTATATATGGGTCTCAAACCAAACTCAACTAACTAATGTGGCATACTAACTGAGCCACGAACTAGAGTAGATAAGGATAGCTATCATCTAGCTATTATTCATGGGCGGTGTACCAATCGCATCTGCAACTAACAAGTCGGTGACATAAATGCACAACGGTCACCCTGGCATATCACGAGTGGAGCTTGATATCTCAACACTCCCCCTCGAGCTCAATCCCAATTCCTGCACACCAAGCAGGTCTCTGAACTTACGCAACTTCTCTGCGCCCAATGCCTTCGTGAATATGTCAGCTACCTGATCCTCTGTGGTGACATAAACTAAATCAATAAGACCAAGTAAAACCCTCTCCCGCACATAGTGATAATGCACCTCAATGTGCTTTGTTGTAGCATGATAGACTGGGTTATTTGCCAAGTGTATACTACTCATGTTGTCACAATAAATGACAACTGGCCCATCTGTAGGCTGATGCATATCATAAAGTAGCTTATGCAACCAAGCTACCTCACATGTAGCCAATGCTACGCATTTGTACTCAGCCTCTGTGCTCGACAAGGTAACTGTAGGCTATTTCTTGCTGCTCCAAGTGATTGCAACACTCCCAAAAGAGAACACATATCCACTGGTAGATCGTCTATCAGAAATACTACCAGCCCAATCAGCATCAGTGTATCCACACAACTGTATCTGAACCCCACTCTCATAAAGTAGTCCATACTGCAATGTGGACTTCACATACCTGAGTATGCGTCTAGCCGCATCCAAATGCGGTTTCCTTGGATCTTGCATAAACTAACTTACCAATCCAACAGCATAGCTCAAATTTGGCCTGGTAATAGTCATATAAATCAAACTTCCTACTATACGTCTGTACATAGTAGGGTCTTCCAGAAGCTCACCTGTATCTGTGCTCAGCTTCACATTCTGCTCCAAAGGAACTGAAATAGGCTTACATCCTGTTATCCCATATTTGGACAGCATTTCAAATCCATACTGCCTCTACAAGAGCCATATCCCACTTGGTGATCTAATCAGCTCAATGCCCAAGAAATAACGCAACTCTCCCAAATCCTTCATCTCAAACTTCTGCTTCAATAGCATTTTCACATGAAGGATATCTTCATCACTGTCACTTGTCATAATCAAATCATCAACATAAATGACAAGTAGCATAATACCTTTCTCTGTTTTTCTCACATAAAGTGAGAAATCTGCCTTGGAAATCTGAAAGCCAATAGTGACAAGATACTGTCCTATCTTGTCAGACCATGCTCTAGGTGCTTGCTTCAAGCCATACAAGGCTTTCTTCAACCTGCAAACAAACTCAGGGTGAGCACCATGCACATAACGTGGTGACTACTCCATATATACCTCTTCTTGCAAATCACCATGCAAGAAGGCATTCTTTACATCCATTTGATGTAAAGACCATTCCTTTGATGCAGTCATAGCAATGTCTGCTCTTATGATTGCCATCCATGCAACTGGACTGAATGTTTCTTCATAATCAATGCCATATGTTTGTGCATACCCCTTGACTACTAATCTTGCCTTGTATCTGTTCACAGAACCATCTCCATTGTGCTTCACCTTATAAACCCACTTACAACCAATTGCATTATTACCTTTAGACAAAGGTACTAATTCCCATGTAGCATTTGCTTCCAAGGCATCCATTTCTTCATCCATGGCTTTCTCCCATTTTTCTTTTCCCATGGCTTGCTCAAAAGAAGTGGGTTCTGGTTCCGGTATCACTTTAACCATATAGGCATAGTGAATGGCTATAAATCCATCATATTTGAGCCTGTCCACAGGATGCCTAGCTCTAGTAGACTTGCGCAAAGTAGGTTCACTCCCAGGTGCTCTCAAAACATCCCTGGTCTTCCTTACTCTAAGTGTAACAATAGAAGGAATGCCCAACTCATCATCAATGCTCTGTTTTGAGCCACTGGATTCACCATCCACATAAGAGTGACCTGCATTCACATCAAACATGGACTGATCTACCTTCTCTTTTCCTTTTCGTGAAACCTGCATACCACTATCTGCATTGTTTTGAGGAGATTCTTCTGATCTCAATCTGCCTATCCATGGAAAAGAATGTGAACCACTGCTAGAGGACACTCCAGGTCCACTAATATTTTGTGACTGCTGTTGTGAATTCTGTGCAGCTGATGGGACCTAAAACGGGCCGGCACTGGCTCATGCACTAGCCGAACCTCTATCATGCGCTCAACTATAAAATATTACACGGCGCAGTGAACAAAATCTGAGAAAGAGATAGAGAGTACACATCAGATAAGAGGAGAATCAGTAAATTCTTTAACTCCAAACAACTGATACAAAGATGGCTCTGTCCACCCGTGCACTTCCACTGTGTGAAGCTTAGATGGCGATCTAAACAGAAGATAGGTGAAGAGCTTAAGGCTAGCTGGAACAACAACTCTGACTGGGTGAAAGATGAGAGTGAGAGATGGCTGCGAAGGGGTTTAGCTTTTGTAGCCCGTGAAGGTCGTTAGGTCGGCTTGCTGACCGGACCTACCATATGAGCCTCCACTAGTCGGCCAGGGAATATTCCAGTGGCCCCTTTTAACTCCCTTACACCGCAACTCGATGCAATGCACCTCGAGTTGCTACCAGCTTAACCACTCCATCTAACCCAAAGATTAGACCCACAACAGTCACCTTTTTGCCATCCGGTCACATAGACCTCATCTGATATACAAGTCAGGACTCAACCAATGTCTAAACCAATGTCCGGGCTCACATTTGGCTTCTCCTCATAATGGGGGCCTTACAACTTTGAGCACCATGGATCATTGGTAGCACCTAATGAGGGTGGGGCATTGATCATATCTAACACCCCCCCTCAATGTCCACCCATAGGTGAACTATCTCCTCGGCCCAATGCTGAGTCTCTGAAGATGAACTTGAAGCAGATCCTTCGTAAATGCTTTGGTGAAGATATCTGCTCCATTCTCCTCTATTGGATAGTAGACCAGTTCCACTATCCCATCCCCCATCAAATCACGCACATAGTGATACTGGATCTCTATATGTTTGGTGCGTGCATGAAACACTGGATTTTTGGCAATGGTGATGCAACTCTGATTGTCACATCTCAGCACAGTTGGTTCTTCATCCTGCACTCCCATATGCCATAGAATCCTTCTCAACCATACGGCTTCACATGCAGCAAAACAAGCTGCCTTGTACTCTGCTTCGGTAGAAGACAATGCCACTGTTGGTTGCTTCTTACTAATCCAAGAGAAAATTCCTGAACCCAAAGAGAAACAATAACCAGAAATCGATTTCCTGGAATCAATGTCTCCTACCCAATCTGAGTCACAGTTCCCCACAAGAGAAGTTCCGAAACTGTATGTGATACCATAGTCAAGAGTTTCCTTCAAGTATCTAAGCACCTGCATCCCAGCCTTCCAATGACTCTCATGAGGTTTGTTTGAGAACTTTCTCAAAACACCAACAGCAAAACTGATATCTGGTTTGGTGTTACACAAGTAGATCAGACTGCCGACCAACCTCCTATACCTCCCAATGTCTGCTAGTGCTAATGTATCCTCGACGGATAACTTTGCATTCACCTCCATAGGTGTAGCTATCTCCTTGCACTCGGTCATGCCAAATGCCTTCAAGATCTCCCATGCATACTTCTTCTGAGAGATGAAGATCTTTCCTGGCTCTTCTCAGACTTCAATCCCCAAACAATAGTGCAGCAAGCCTAAGTCTGTCATTTCAAACTCAGAACTCAAAGCCTTTCGAGTTTGGTTGATCATATCTTCATAGTCACCTGTAATAAGAAGGTCATCCACATATAGGACAATCACTACACAATTTTTACCATCCCTGTAAACATACAAGTTAGCATCTGAGGCACATCTTTTGAAGTTTAGGTTTAAAAAGAACCTATCTATCCACTGGTACCATGCTCTGGGGGCTTGTTTCAGCCCATACAATGCCTTCTTCAGCTTACACACTTTGCTCTCAGAATGGGGGGCCTCAAACCCTGGTGGCTGAGCCACGTACACCTCCTCCTTGAGGTCACCATTTAAGAACGTTGACTTAACATCCATTTGGTACACTTGCCACTTCTTGTGGGCAGCCACTGCAAGTACCATGCGAATAGTGGTCATTCTGGCAGTTGGGGCAAATGACTCTTGAAAATCAAACCCTTCAACTTGTGAAAATCCTTGGGCAACCAGTCTAGCTTTGTACTTTTCTAAGGTACCATCAGCCTTGTACTTTACCTTCCAGATCCACTTGGTGCCAATAACCTTCCGCTTTGCTGGTCGATCCACTAGCTCCCAAGTGTCATTCTTCATTATGCTGTCATACTCTGCCTGCATAGCAGCCTTCCATGATGGATCTGTAAGTGCTTCTTCTAAGTCAATTGGCTCCTTTACTTCTCTCATAATCTCAACCATCAAGGCCATAATAACTATGTGAGCAGAAGCCCTCCTTTGCTCCTCTATTCTCTGATACCTCCTTGGTCCGTCTGCCTTCTCCTCAACAAATGCAGGCATAGGATTATTGTGGTCATAGAGCTACTTCACCCAGCGCGGCAATGGCCTTTTCGGTGGGGTGATGTCAGGTTGGTGAAATTTTTCCTCATCATCTGAAGATGATGCTTCCTCCTCCTTAAGGATAGGGATAGCTCTTGGGACAGGTTCATAGTGGACTACTTCTTCGCTTGATGATAAAGTGGAAGAACTTGCCTTCTCCTCCTACACTGTATGTGGCTCCTCCTTGAACACCACATCACGACTCACGATGATCTTCTTTGCCTCTTGGTCATATAACTTGTAAGCCTTCTGCTCATCACTATAACCCAAGAAGATACATTTTCTACTTTTTGGTTGTAACTTGTTTCTCTTCTCATCTGGAACATGTGCATAACATTCACATCCAAAAATTCTGAAATGTGAGACAGATGGTTTCTTACCAGTGTAAGCCTCATGAGGTGTTTTTCCCTTGAGAGCCTTTGTATAGCTTCGATTTAGAATGTAGACTGCAGTATTAACAGCTTCAGCCCAAAAATGGTTAGGCAATCCCTTGCCCTTTAGCATGCATCTTGCCATCTCCACAATGGTGCGATTCCTACATTCCACAACACCATTCTGTTGAGGTGTGTGAGGTGTCGTCAATTGACGCTTGATCCCTTTGCTCTTGCAAAATCCTTCAAACTCCTTTGAGTTGAACTCACCACCACCATTTTTTCTAAATTTCTTCACACTTTTCCCTGTTTCATTCTCAACAAGTATTAGCCATTCTTTAAACTTACCAAAAGCTTGAGCCTTATCATGAAGGAAGTACACCCACATCTTCCTACTGTAGTCGTCGACAATCAACATAAAATAAGAAGATCCCCCCAAGGCCTGTGTGGGCATCTTACCACACAAGTCAGCATGCACCAACTCTAGAGGAGCCTGTGCTCTATTCTTGCTTTCTTGTGGAAATGCCCATCATACAAGCTTCACATGGTTCCTTCAATTCAGTTATTGTAGGTAGGTGAGCAACCATACCTTGCTTTTGCATCTCCTTCAAAACTGCAATTCTGATGTGTCCAAACCTTTCATGCCAAAGCTTACTTGTGCCCACTCCAGCGGTGGCTGTAAGAGCACTTAGCTCATACAGGTTGTTCCTTCGTTTTTCTTTGCCAACAATTGTGCCAGCACTATCAATAATTTCTGCACCTGTCTTCTTGAACCTCACTTCATGACCAAGATCAGTTATGGTAGCAAACTGATAATAGATTTCTCCTAATTTTGGGAACATACAACACATTTGAAAGCTTTTTGACTTCACCATTTGTTGCAGCAACAAAAGAAATAGTATCTGTGCCCGCAACAGGGCATTTAGCATCATTTCCAACCGTCACAGTGATGGATTCTTGTAGAGGCTGCATACAATTGTATAAACCTTTCTTGTTGGTCATGTGATGGGAGGCCCCACTATCCAACACCCATGAGTCAGTGGTAGATTCTTCTTGCGCTGAGGAGCACACTTCCTCAATGGTCGCCATGAATAATTCCAGCTCTGCTTCAACCGTATTGGTTGTCTCTTTCCCTTTACTTTTAAGGGTACCATTCTTTTCATCTGCCTTCTTGACACGACAATCTGCAATTGCATGTCCTTTCTTCTTGCAGTAGAAGCACTCTCCTTGAAACTTCTTCTTTCTGCCCTTCTTCTTTTTGTCACCATCATTTTTGGTGAAGGAACCACCTTTGCCTTTTGCATTGGGGCAAATAATGCAGCATCTCCATTGTTGCTTCCTTCTTGGGCTTTCAGCCTCAACTCCTCCTCCATTAATAATGCACAAAACTCCTCAAAAGTCAAAGGTTAAGGTCTCACCTGAGTATTAAGGGCAGTTACTAGTCCATCAAACTTTTGTGGACAAATCCAACGACACCTCCGAGCTAGCTCTTCGCTAGTCTTTTGTATCCCAGCGCCAGCCATCTGGTTGCCCAGATTCTTAATCCGAGTGATGAATGCTTCAACCATCTCTCCTTTAGCAAACTTCTCCGCTGCTAGTTGATTCTCCAAGTCTTGAATCCTCGTTTGGTTTCGTGTTTCATACTAACTCCTTAGTACATTCCAAGCCTCTGACGCTTTGGTTGTATGCTCAATCAAAGTCAGAACACTGTCAAAACAGCTTGTAACTAAGGTACACAATGCATCTGCATTCCTTCGTTTCCAAGCTCATAGAAGATCTACATTCGGAGAAATCATCACACTAGGATTTGATGGGTCAGGGGTAAGCTGTGGTTCTGCGTTAGTCCCCAGCACAGTCTCCAGAAGCTCATAAGAATCAATGATAGTTGTAATTTTGAACTTCCACAAGGTGTATTTTGTACCATCTAACTTGCCTTCGCTGAAGGTTGGTGGACGAATCCTCAGCGTTTGAATAGCCGGTACATCAACACCACCTCCTGCACCGCTTCCTGATGCGCCAAAACCGCTTCTGGAAGTCGACATAGTTTCTCTTTGCTGTTGAAGCCTTTGCCTCTTGCACACTCTCTGATCTTTAGAGCCCCCTGGGCTCTGATACCATGTAAAATATTACATGGCACAGTGAACAGAATGTGAGAAAGAGATAGAGAGTACACAACAGATAAGAGGAGAATCAGTAAATTCTTTAACTCCAAACAACTGATACAAAGATGGCTCTGTCCACCCGTGCGCTTCCACTGTGTGAAGCTTAGATGGCGATCTAGACAGAAGATAGGTGAAGAGCTTAAGGCTAGCTAGAACAACAACTCTGACTGGATGAAAGATGAGTGAGAGATGGCTGCGAAGGGGTTTAGCTTTTATAGCCCGCGAAGGTCGTCAGGTCGGCCTGCTGACCGGACCTACCATATGAGCCTCCACTAGTCGGCCAGGAAATATTCCAGGGAATATTCCCTTTACCATCAGGCCGGGGGCGCTGCCCCCGGACCCCCGTCAAGGGGGCCGTTGGCCCGCCAGGGGCCGCTTCCGCGGCCCCCGGACCCCGGACCCCACAATAGGGGTCCCTTTTAACTCCCTTACACCGCAACTCGATACAATGCGCCTCGAGTTGCTACCAGCTTAATCACTTCGTCTAACCCAAAGATTAGACCCACACCAGTCACCTTTTCGCCATCCGGTCACATAGACCTCATCTGATATACAAGTCAGGACTCAACTAATGTCCCGGGCTCACATTTGGCTTCTCCTCATAATGGGGGCCTTACAACTTTGAGCACCATGGATCATTCGTAGCACCTAATGAGGGTGGGGCATTGATCATATCTAACATCAACAACCCCACGGCCTCGCGCCCAGGACCGTGGATGACACATACATCATCTTCCTAAACATCTTGCACTTATATCACGTCTCGTAGTCCAACTCTAACCCAATTAACACTCCTCAGAGGGAGTCCCAGCACATTGCCAAATAGCACGAAGTACAAACATAGGAGGTCCTCCCACCTCAGCTGACTGCCGCTACCTCACTGCGACTCTCCTACACCTTGGGGATTTTCCCCTCGATGCGTCGCTAAACATATATAACACATTATCACACATATTTCCACTCAAGGTACCAATTGATCGTATCTAGGAATGTATCTTATCTTACTTTCTTTCCCCTAGGACCCAACGCCTAGCCTGTAGCTTGGACAACCTTACTCACTCAATGTTGGTCACGATCTTTTAGAAAGCAATTGCCATGCATCCAAGAGGTACTGTCTGACACCTTTTATCATTTCATGCTTCATGCAAATTGTGAATGTCCAGTGCTCAAACAAAGGAAAAAAAATCAGCATTGGTGCACATGTGGAAAACATTTCTTTCAATGAATTTGACTATCGCTCGTATGCGGCGTTGCATGAACCTAGCACCGAGAAGACCCCGTGCTACTAGGTTCTTAATTTTTAATTATTGACCAAACTAAATGGTATGCATAAAAACCAGCAAGCTTCTCATCATTTCATTCAGCATTTAAACACTTTTAATACACTCTACCCCCTCACCCGTTTAGGTTGTGCATTATTGATCGGTTTAGGGTTCATTTCCATGTTTTTATTGTATAAAAAGAAATAAACACTCACTAAAACAATAAGGTAGGGCTGAACTGAGGCTAAACCTCATACTTCAAACCCCTCATACATCCACAAACATGGTTCTTATTTTTCCTTAATTTTCGGCACTCAAAATCCATTTTTTCCCTATTTTTAGTGGTTTTTTCCTATTTTTCTTGTATTTTTTACAATATTAAATAACCAAAAATTAAAAATGATATGTGGGATGTGGCCCTTAGGTTAATTTGCAGAAAAAACACAAGTTTAGTTGGTGTGTCTTACTATATTTTTCATTTATATCTCAAAAACACCCAGTTTCCCCATATTTCGCGTGTTTTACGGATTTTACACTATTAATTTCATCCACAACACTTATGATTTTCTGATTTTCTGCTTTCAAACAGTTGGAAGACATTGCAAACAACATTATAATGCATAATCATCCCATGGGAACAAGTATCCATGAAGCAAATTGCATAAAACATCAATTTCCTTTGTAAAAATGAGATTACTGTTCTTTGCGGGTTGTGGGTTTCTATTTGCCATATCTCGGGACTGACTTCTAGCCACCATTAATGCTCATGATAGTCCAAAATTAGCAATCTTCATTCCTCTTGAACCACGGAGCAATCCGGTCTTCATTGGACAAGCATCCGTCATCCGTTCTTCTTCTTCTTCTTCACCACATGAATCTGCCTTTAGGGGAGAGAGAGGGAGGAGAGAGAAATACTGAAATCATAATTCTTCATAGAGACTGCCATTGGAGGAGCGAAGCACGGCGAAATGATTGGCATCCAGGAGGGAAGCAAGGGCAATGATCAGTGGTGTGGGTTGTTTGCAGGTTGGAGGTTGAGCATCTCCCATGATGGCGCAAAAATCGGGCACATTCTGCTCACGTTTTCCTCTTCTCTCTCATCCCATGATTTGTCATGTGGCATAAAATGCTTCTTGGCCCCAAAGGTCACTACCCACTCTTGGCCAAAACAAGTCCACCTCTTCAAATCTTGCCCATTTGTTGGCCACTTTCCCGTCCGGACTCCGAATTGAGCTTTGAAAAATCCTGGGCATCCGGCTCGGCATCCCGCATGGGCCAGTAACTCTTGTCAACCCACACGACAGTCTAAAAAATTATGAAAAATCAACAAGTGTCGCTCGGGCGCCTTTAAAGCACTTTGACGCTAAAATTGTCCTAGATCGAGCTGTCGCCTTCGACGTTGAATATTTTTCCCTTGATATTCATAATTTTTAGCTATTTTTAAGCACTTCTCGGCACCCAAATTCCGCTCTCATTGGCGACCACGGGATAGGGTAACTCAGCCCGTCGAATCCCACAATAGAGCTGCACAAAAACAACCAACGGAAGCATCAAGCTGATACAAAATAGATACATACTAAACACAGCACAACGCTCACCCTACCCCCTGAGCATGACATCCACAAGGAGTAGGCCTAGCATAATCTGATAAAATTCCGAAGCTAGTCACTAATAACCGACTGCTCCAACACTGCCAAACTAAAAAGAACTATCAAAGAGGTTGCCCTAAGTGGTGGTCTGAACTACCTACCTAACTAAGGACAACAAGACTAGGAGCTCCTACTAGGTGAGGACTCCTATAGCCTGATCAAGAAGTATTTTCTTGTAGCACATTTCTTCTGTTAGGGTTTTATTTTTCCATACTTGGGCATGTAAAAAGGAGGGAGCTGAGCGTAGTGACCCAAGGAGAACAGGGCATCGACCTCAGGTCCTATCTCAGTACCTAAGAACCTACCAAGCCCTCACAAGGCGACACTTAATCCTTTTCTAACACTCACTTTTATTTTCGCTCCAACCTTCCTTAATTTCTTTTTTCTAGCAAGATGCCACCCCTAGGAAGACAAGACATCGGCCCCAGGTCTGACTCGTCCCCAGGAACCTACCAAGCCTTCACAAGGCGATGATCAACTGCTTATAAATTTTTCTTTCTTTTCTTTTCTTTGATAGGGGTTAGAACCCCTTTTTACACACCTTTGTATTTATATTCATTATCTTGTCAGATATTCAGGGTTCCCCCCCCCCCCCCCCCTTTATCATCATTATTTTTCTTTTGCAAGCTTCTCTAACGGCCTCACAACTAACAGGAACTCCTAGAACGCCTACCTAGCAGGTTGGCAGAACAGGGTCACTAAAACTCCCTTCTAAAACAGGTCTTCTGATGCTTGACAATGTCTTTACAGGAGGCAACGACCACTCAGACCTCTCTCAACCATACTGAACCTAAACCTGGGACTTCATGCCTTGGACACCGGTCCCCAACAAGAGAAGAAAAATCCTGTACAAGCACACAAACACATATAGCATAAAAACCATAGTACTCATAAAGGAAATATATCACCTGGATAGGGCCACAAGAAGCTACCACGCAACAAAAGGCTCCTTCCAAGCTCTTCTTCCGAACCTATCTAGCACAAAACTCAAACAAGAAACCATTAACCGCACCTGCACTAAACAGACAATGGGTCCTCTTGGCCTAATGAAATAAAGCACTTCACTACCAAACTGAATCGGCCCTCTTGGCCTAACGAGATAAAACATTCAAAACCTTGCAACACTGGCCCTCTTGGCCTAATGAGATCAAATAGAATAGCACCTATACATCCCTCCCTGGAATAGCACAGATAGACAATAATCGGCTCCCTTCCAAGGAGGAAAAACAAGCTCGTAGCCCTAAACTAAATGCATAAGGTTATGACCCATCCCTCCTGCATATAGAGCAAGAGGCATACGCATAATATGTTGTCTAATCAACCTATGGGTCCCAGATAATAACGGTAGATTGGTCTCGGCTACTCTTTGCATCACCCATATTAACCATCGTCTGCCATATATCGCATGTTCTGATAACATCCCCCACAAGTGACCGGGTCCTGTTTCATCATTGATGACAATATCCAAACTAGGACCACAATTAAAGAAAATATATTCTTCATAAGAAAGATTTGCCAATGAATCAGCAAACTGATTCCAGTAACGTGGAATCAGCTGAAGAGACACTCTCTCAAACTCTTCAAGTAGGGTCATAGTAGTCCGATGATACATACAAAGAATGGGATTCCTCATTGTGTATGTCCCATCTACCTGATTCAGGATCAACTGGGAATCCTCTTTTACTAACAACCGACGAATACCACCTTGTTTGGCAATATACAGTCCCATAATCAAGGCTTTATACTCTGCCATGTTGTTAGTGAATCCTACCGCGAGATAAGCAGCTAACTTCATCGTAACTCTACGTCGGGGATCTCGGATTACTATTCCTACACTCCCTTTTTTATTAGGGCCCCTGGACGCTCCGTCAAAATATAATGTATACGTCCATAATGGGTTTACACAGTCGGCCATCGTGAACTCCTCTATTCGTAATTATGGTAATCAAAGTTTAGCATATTGAGAGGATGAACTGATGGCTCCATCCCACCTTCTTCATTGAACTCAACAGGGATACTCGTCAATAATCGTAAGCAGTGATGGCAAAAGACTTTGATCTCCCACACAAAGGTTCTGTCTTCTCGCTCAATCACTTTATACCCTTTGCTCCACCAGATGAGTTTCCCCTGATGGTATCTTTGCTCCAGATATGGGTGCTCCAAATAAGGGATTAACCGACCCATCCACCAGCTTTAAGCTCTTCCACATGTCTCAGATCATTCCTAACATGGACTTGCAATGCATTTTCTTTGTATTAGCATACTTAGAAGTAATAAGGTTTAATCTTATTAAGATTAACCTTATTTTTAAACTCTACTCCCTGTAGATCAGCTAATACGGCCGTAGACCTATTTTTCCCGAGCCTAACAATCTTGTAGGGACCATCCCATTTAGGTTCTAGCTTCCCTGGAAACAGCTCCCTATGCGCATCGTAAAACAAAACCAGTTGCCCCTTCTTAAAGGTATACTTCTTTGCTTTTAGGTCATGCAACTGTTTCATGCGACGTTTAGCCACCTCTTGATATAATAGACTTTGCAACTTAATTTCATCTAGGTGCGCTAAAGTCGTAAATCGCTCTAATAGGGCGTCTTCACTACCCAAAGAATGGTTTATTGCAAATCTAATGGTTGGTAACTCGATTTCTAAGGGTAAAACGCACTCTTCACCATAAATTAGTTTGAACGGCGTATGGCCAGTGGCTCGCTTGAACGTGGTATTATATGCCCATACTGCCACATATAGCTTCTTATCCCAGTCGCGTTTCTTTTCAGATATGACTTTCGATAAGTTATCCACAAGTTGCTTGTTGGTACTTTCAACCTGCCCATTTGCCTGCGGATTATAAGGAGTCGTTTTATTGTGCTTGATTTGCCAAGCCTCAGTCAAGCTTTTGATAACCTTGTTCAGGAAATGGGTTCCACGGTCTGACACTAATTCTTTCGGTGGACCAAAACGGCATACTATCTGCTCTAAAAGGAAACTAGCAGTTTCTTTAGCATCATCTTTCCTTGTTGCACGTGCTTTTGACCACTTTGTGAAGTGGTTAGTTGCTACAATAATATACCTCTTTTACGCAGTCGACGATGGAGTAATAGGACCCACAAAGTCTATTTCCCACTTCTCAAATGGAAGTATCGCCATAATAGGGGTTAGTGATCTTTTCCTATTCTCTCGACTATCATGTCGTTGACAAATATCGCATCTCTTAACATACGCGAACGCATCCTGGAAAATGGCAGGCCACCAGTAACCTGCTCTTAAAGCCTTTTGTGCTGTAAGATGTCCAGCAAAATGACCTCCGCAAGCAGAATCATGGCACTCTTCCAAAATGAGTGGCACCTCGTCTCGCATCACACATCGACGATAGATGTCATCAATCCCTTGCCGATATAATGTACCTGTGATCAAAACAAACTTTAATGCATGTTGCTTAATTTTCCTTCTCTCAGCAGATAGTTTGGATCGAGCCTCTCCTGTCAATAAATAATGCATTATTGCAGCATACCAGGAGGGAATAGATGCCGTATCTATCTTACAAGGGTCGCTCCATACAAACAAACAGCTAAAGGACAATAGATTTGTAAGCGGCAACGTTCTTTCTGCCAAAGCATTTATAAATCTACGGTAATAACCAACCGAAGTCAGAAAGCTATGAACTTCTTTCGGAGTGCGTGGTGGACCCATGGCAACTATGGCTTTGACCTTCTCGGGATCTGTCGCAATTCCTACCGAACTGACCACATGGCCCAGCAATAGCCCATAAGGTACACCAAAAACACACTTTCGTGGGTTTAGAGTGATACAAAATCGTCTGTAGCGCTCAAAGCACTTTCTTAAAATAATCAAGTGCCTTTCTCTCACGGTGACGGCCCCTAAGTCATCAATAAACACCTTCAACTCTTCAGGGGATATGCCACAGAATGTCTTATCTGCTGTTCGTTGCCACGAACCAGGCGCATTGCATAAACCAAAGGCCATCACATGGTATGCAAAAGTACCAAAGACAGTAATAAAAGTTGTTTTCAACTTGTCCTCTTCTGCAATTGCCATCTGGTTATATCCTGCAAAGCAATCCATAAACGAATATATCT
Source organism: Lygodium microphyllum (assembly GCF_053477565.2). Classification (NCBI taxonomy): domain Eukaryota; kingdom Viridiplantae; phylum Streptophyta; class Polypodiopsida; order Schizaeales; family Lygodiaceae; genus Lygodium; species Lygodium microphyllum. Next base: position 117,532,751 of record NC_141162.1, read on the forward strand.
CCCTACCCGCTAATTGATCCAAAATCTGGTCAATGAATGGCAACGGGTAGTAATCCTTAACTGTTTGCTTATTCAGCTCTCTAAAATCTACACATAATCGGATTTGATTATTTTTCTTCTTTCTGATCACAATTGGCGAACACCATTCCATGTGTTGAACAGGGAAGATTAAACCAGCTTTTCTCAGCTTCTGTAACTCTTCAAACAGCCCGTCCCTCAGTTTGAAAGGCATACGCCTTACTTTCTGTCATACAAGGTGGCTTCCTTCTTTTATAGGAATAGTATGAATAGCCAGGCTGGGAGGAATGCCTCTCAGCTCATCATAACTCCAAGCAAAGATATCGCGGAATTCTTGAATTAGGGACACATAGTCCTCCCTTTCTGCTGAACTAAGCATAGAACCTAATTTAATTGGCCGCGAATCATCAAGCGTGCCAAGGTCTAGCTCGATAACATCTGCATCTCTTATACAATCTTGGGCCTCTATCGGCTCGTTCAAAGTGATCTGATAAATGTCTTCCGTGGTGGATCCCTCTTTGGACTCATCACTCGATGATGTCTCACTAGCGGATGGATCCTCTAATGTCTCCAATTCTGTGGAAGATAGAGGAGCTCTCTCACTTTGCAGGGACTCAGGATAGGCATCAATCACCACGCGCTTAGCACCTCTGCTGAATATCAGCCGACCGGCAGGTATATCCACTTGGCAGTCCGCTTGCAAGATCCAAGGTCGTCCAAGTAATACTTGGTAACTTGGACACCCTGCAAAACGAACTACCCTAAAGTCCAACAGGCATTCTACATTTGCAACAGTGACATGGACCTTAGTAATGCAGCCTTTCGACTGTCTCAAACTATCATCCGCCATTCTGAGAATTGTGGAGGTATCTTTCTGGGTCGCAAGACTACCCAAAGGTTCTACGATATACCCAGTACACAGGATCTTTCTAAATTCCTTGCATACTCCTGGGGAAAGCTTAATAAGCTGTAAAAGGTTCACATCTAGCTTGACTTTGCAAAGAGAGCTCGCCAAATTGAATTCATGATAGTTCGACAGAGTTCGCTTTTCACGCCAAACCATCCGCTCTTTAGGTCACTGAATTGGCTTTACTACCTCTTTTTTAACTTTCACCTTCTTCCTCGGTGGTTCCTTATCCTTCTTAACATCAGCTTTACTCTCCACGGGCTTCAGAGGTCCCCCTTCCATGGCAAGATCTAGAACTTGCGTTCCTTTGTCGCCCTGTTTAGGGTTTCCGTCGACAGGCTTATCCTTGTCGGCCTCTCTACCCTTTTGACCTCTTGTAAGGACCGCTTGCAGATTAGAGGTTTTAGCGTCATTAATGCGCACAACCTCAATCAAACTAACCCCACTACCACTAGGCAGCTCCTCCACTATAGTCTTTGGTCGTTGGAGTATTTGTTTAGGCCCATCTTCTCGCTGGGAATCATTTCCTTGCGCACAATGATTAACAGGCCCTGGTTACCGACTACCTCGCTGGAGGGAACTAATCTTACTCCAGCAAGTGGCTGCTAAATGGCCAGATTTTCCACAGATGTCGCACTTGACATTTGGGTAATTTCGTGGATAATGTTGCCCACCACACCATTTGCAGCTAAACCTCGAAGGTGCACCCTCATCTGGGTATCTACTTCCTATCAAATTTTGTTGTTTTTTAAGAAAGTTGACATCAATGGCTATTTGTCGATACTGCTCCGTAATCATGTCAGTATAATGCTTCATCATGTCCTTAACCTCGCCAAGAACATTAGAAGCACTCGACTTGTAGCCTTGATCATTACCCTGTCGTTCCATCGGCCTAACAATTTGATTAGGCACTGATTATTGAACCACATGCATGGTATTAGGATTAACTGCCTGGCCTCCACCATTTGGAGCCATTTGACTGCCCGTAGGCATCGTCATGCTGGGGGGAGCTGGTAATAAAAGCACATTCTGCATCATGCTCCCTCTCCCATTATGATTAGCCATCACTATCCCTTGGCTACCACTGCCATTGGCCGCCGCCATATTATTTCCCAATGCTAGACCCATATTCGAATTGCCTTGAGAGGTATAGGCTGCTTGTAGTCAGGATTCCACTTCTTGTGCTCGTGTAATGGCAGTATCAATATCCCCCAAAGGGACACTACTCAACTGCAATTGGATATTAAAGTCCAAACCATGCAGAAAATATTGCAATTGAGCAGCTGCGGGGATAGGAATAGAGATGTCCAACTTACGGAAAACCTCTTTTAGTTTCTTTGCATAAGGACGAATATCCTCGTGTGGTTCTTGGCGGGTCACATTGAGTACACGCAACCAATATTGCCCTTCCCTTTCAGGGGCAAACTCCCTTCGGAAAGCTCCATAGATTGAATCAATATTCAATATGGTTCCGGCTTCTAAACCATGATACCATATGGCAGCTCTTCCTTTGAGAGTCATGTTGAAGAACATCATTAAATGTCCTTCTTCTTGGATGTGACAGTTAAACATCAGCTTTTGAAACTCCCTAATGTGGAGTTCTGCATCTTCCTCAACTAGCCCATTGATAGTCTGGCGGTGGTCAGAGATCAGAGGTGGAGTGTTACAGATACGGAGAAAAGGGACACATTTCACCAAATTGTCCAAATCCCAGAAGGTCAGTAGATTACAAGCCCTTATGCAGTCGATGCAAAGGAGAAGGCCACATTGCAAAAGACTGTCCAAGCCCGCCCCAGTAAAAAACAGTGCTACTGATAGTCCGACCAAGGCCCAAGAGCCTACCTCCAATTTAGTGGAATTGGAAGTTGCTACCATCACACGTGCAAAGAAGAAGGAACCACCTATCCAGAAAGAAAACAATCTGGCTCTCTCATGCCATGCTTTAAATGCCTGCATTTACTGTTGATTGGGAACATCAGGAAGAACTGGTTCTTCTTCATTTCCTGCAACAAATTCCCAATATCCTTTTCCCATAAGGAAATTCGTCATTCTAAACTTCCATGCTTGGAAGTTGTTCTTGTCAAGCTTTTCAGTGACAATCTGTGAGAGAGAATCAGACGCCATTACAGAACACTGCAAAAAATTCTGTCACTGCAAAGAACACAGCTTCAGCCTCACAAAGGCAAATCTGCAAAACTCACGAAAGTGGTATTTGACCACACAGTCACTTCCTAGTGACGATTTTGCATCAACAGGAAACAGGCATGATTCTGTAACTCCCAATGTCTCTGCGCACAAGCATACGATGCAATTTCTACAGTAACTTCTCACCGACCTGTAGAACAGTGGCTGCACAGCATAAAACTGGGCCTTTTCCTGAGTGCATGCAGAAAACTTCCGCCTCCAAAACAGGCCCCGAAATGGCCTCAAATCAAAAAAACAAGGTCGCAGCATATACTGCCCTCTTGCTTCACCGCGAAGGGCGTCTCAACCTGAGACAATGCACTCCTGCACTTTTCGCCACAGTTGCCTTGCCTAGTATAGAGGTAGAGTACTGAGATATTATAATTGCGCTATGTGAGGTAGCTTGGTTACGCAAGCTACCTAGTGGTTTGTGGGTACAGGTGGATAAGAAGCTTATCATATACAGTGATAATCTTAGTAGCATTCAATTGGCTAGGAATCTAGTATATCATGCTTGGACCAAACACATAGAGGTCCATTACCATTTCATTTGGGAGAAGGTTCTAGCAAGTGATATTGACTTACTGCACAAAGGATCAAGCTGCTGAAATTTACACCAAGGCCTTGGGAGCTAAAAAGCATCAACACTTCAGGACTATGCCTGGAGTTCACGAGATCATGTTGAGCTTGAGGAGGAGTGTTGAGATGTTGAGCTCTACATGAGTTAGCATCCACTTAATGCCTTGGTGATGTGGCATGATATTATTTGTTGGCATGTTAGGTGACCGACATGAGGATACGGCAGTGATTCTTCTGTTGGACTAGATCCACATAGTTCATCCTTGGTTATGGCACATTCATCGTGCCACCTCTTCTTTCCTAACAGGTTCATACTTAGTGACTACATGTACATATGTTGTGATACTTTCATATTAGTATTTTATCATGTTGTAGACTTAGGTTCTTTTGTGTGGAAAAAGAAGAAACAAGAATAAGAAGATTTGAGTCCTATCTCTCTATGTTCTCAAGTCTCCATTGCTTTTGTGTGCGTGTGCACTTTGGTACTTTATCTCTCTCCTCTCTTGTCTATTTTCACTTGCAACATAGGGGCTTCTTGCAAGAAAACCTATCTGTAAATGTCCTCATGTAGACTTGTGCCCTTGAATAGATCATTTTACTTTGCACAAGCTTTCAAAAGTCCCACAATATGAGTAGTCTCCTCTGGAAAGGTAGCTCCTTTCTCCTCTTGAGGCTCTGCTTCACTCAATTCAAGTGTTGATGTTGATGCAATTTTTCTAAGCTCTTCAAAACCCTAGGTTAGATTATATTAGCAATCCAATCACAAGGCCTCTGTTGTTACTTTGTGCTTGACATATGGAGACATTGCATTGGCTTGTGGTTGTGGTGGGCAAAAGAAAAAGTCATGTTTCTATGAGAGTTGACAATACTACATGTTTTGAAGAGGTTGAATATGCCATAATCAAATGATGAGGTTGAATTCACTATAATTAGATATATTGGGGAAAACTACCTTGCTATTGCAATTGTCTCAACTCCCACCATTGTGAGGGATCTTTAAAGTACTATGTTCATAATGACTCCACCTTCACTTCTTGATATTCGATTGGATGCAAAGGGGAGCTATGGATTGCAAGACCAGCTCTCTACTACTGAGACTTGTAGAAATGTTGCTAGTAAGAATGATGATTTGATGGATGATTATGATGATGATGATGTCTAGAATCCTTTCTATTTATGCTAGCCCGAAGCTACCAAGATTGTGCTAACCCTTTCTCTATGTCATGCCCACCATATATTTGTGCTCTCTCTCTCTCTCTAATTCCAATTTCACAAAATAATACATTTTCATAAAATTACACACACACACAGACACACACACACTCTCTCTCTTTCTCCCCCTTTGAAAACAATTAATCTCCACAAAATTAAAGTAGGCTTCTAATATAGTTCATTCAAAGAGTTTGGAATACATAATAGAGTGAAGATTGTTCTATTTTTTCATTAGGTTGAGAGGAGTGCTTTAAGATAAAATCTAATAAATGAACCCTATGTCTTTTGTACCATTCGTGACACTCATGATGTGCACAAAGAAGTTAGATAAAATTTTTAATTACACCCATATTTGATGGCCTAACATAAGAGTGTCTAATGAATGCTTTTGTTTTCAAATATTGTATTCATTGTACTCTTCTAAATATTCTAGTTAAACATGAAGTTCATATCTCAAACATGCTTTTGTTATTCCATATATTCATAAGATCAAAAGATAAAGTTAGGACTCAAAGACTTGAGGGGGCTTGAGATGTGATTGTGCCCCTCCCAAGTCTAGCTATGAGGAGGATATTGGATCTCAATATTCAATTTGATCCTTGTAAAGAGATCATGATGGAGGGTGTATCCTTATAGGTTGAAGTAGGTGGTCTTAGCATGTAGAGAATGAGAAGGTGATTAGAAGAGAGAGCACCCAACCATTCCCAAAAATGAGGTATGTTTAAATAAAAATGTCCACTAGGGTTTGTAGGCATAGCTTTTCCTTTTGTCTTTTTGTAGAGGGAAGGTACAATGCTATTTGAGGGTTGATATTGAGAATTTCACAAAGAAAAAGCATTATTTTTTTCCTTAAAGTTGATATGCTTTTGGTTTGAATGAGAAAGGTACAAACAAATAGCTAAGAGTAGATGTTGAAAGAGGCATAGGCTCCTTTTATGAAGTAGAGAGATCCCAAGCAAACATGCTAGTGATTTTAAAATAAACCAATACTTTGTATACCAAGACACAGAGACTGGTGATTTAAAAGGAGACCGGGCTTTTATTTAGGACTCTCAAATGGACACATCCCCCTCCCCCCATTGTGCCTCTGGGAGTTTTTGAATAGAAAGGCCCATAATGTGAATATACATTGAGCACATTTATAAACCTCTTCTATTTTTAGAAAATTGTAAGTCAAAATAATAAATATACCATTTCTTTTGAACTCATATGGTATCTTACATGTTCTATAAGGCAGACTCCCTGGGATTTGTCTCCAAAATGAAGGGATTAGCTGGATATATGTTGATAAGGATTGGTACCAATGTTAGATATGCTCAATGTTGCACCCTCATAAGGTGTTACTAATGGCCCATGGTGCCAAAATTTGTAAGTACCCCATTATGAGAAGAAGCAATGTGTGAGCCTAGAGATTGGTATTGGGTCTTGACTTGTATATCAAACAAGTTCTATGTAGGTGAATGGAAAAAATGTAACCTATGTGGTTTATCCTTTAGGATAGATAGAGTAGTTAAGTTGATAACAACTTGGGCACATTTCATTTGAGTTGCAAGGTATATGAGTTATGAGGGACCCCTATTTTGGGTATTGTGGGGGCTAGTGGTTCCCTTGTTAGGGTCTAGAGGCAATGTTCTCGACCCAAAGATAAAGGGGGCATTACTTGGATGACTAATAAAGGCATATAGGTATGTCATTTAGGCTAACTTGATCATGTTTGATGTCAACAACACCATTTTTTTTCACCACTTATCACTCAAGACATGTGATCAACCTTGTAATGTTACTTAGATTTCAACACAACCACAAAAAAATAAAACTTCAATAGTACAAGATGCCATCAAGGAATTTGTTCCATAGTATATGGCTTGTTTATATTAATTACATAATGAACAAATAGTCTCGAAAGAAGGTAAGGGGATGGCAAGTAGATAGCGACACATTCTTCAGCACATATACCATTCCTAACACCCTTCCCCCTCAATAGTGGCTGAATAGTTTATCTTTGCATCAATGTGTTATTTTCTAGCAAAGCTCACTAGAATGTTCATGTTATTCTTACTAGCTTAGCACAACATCACTCCAAGCACATGGAATGTTACTCTCCAATTTGGGGGTCATAAGATGGGTGTTGTAGTTAGATAATTTTTTAGGGCTTCATACATAACTTGCCATTCCTTACTCCATTTCCAAATAATGTGAGCTTGTATAGAGTCTTCATGTTATTTTATAGTCTAGGACCCAATATAGTTTATAAGCATTTATGATTTGTGAGTGGTGGTAGCTCCATGATTATTTTGATCTTGGTATTGTATGTTTGCAATGTCATTCTTTGGTATGACATGGCCCATGATGAATCCATGCTTTATCAAAGACTAGCACTAGGGTTTAGAGAGTTAGTATTGCCTACACCGATCAAAGACTAGCCTTACTTTGTCTAGGCATTAATCCTAATAGGAAATAATGCAAATATCATCCATAAGAACCTCAAGCCATTTTTTGTGGCATGTCCTTGAAAATCATAGAGTCAAACATTGGAAAGTGGCTTGTGCATTGGTTAAGTGAATGGCATGACAATGTACACACAACTCCCCATGTAGTGGCAAAGGCTACCTTGTATCAAAAGCAGAGCAAGCAAGAAAGGATATAAAAATTTAAAAAATTATCATAACAAATGAAGGACATGACAAAACTTGTACTTGATTTTAGCCTAGGAACTTATTTAAGAAGCTCTATGACTCCTTGCTTTCCATGTACTTGATCATGTGTTTGGTGCAAGGCAATGGGTAGTGGTCTCTCTTGGTGATAATGTTCATCTTTTGGTAGTTTACACAAACACTATTTTTATATGCTTCTTGACTATCACAATGATGGATAATACCGAGTTTTTTTTCTCAATTTGATTAATGAATCCTACCTTGAGGATCTTATAATAAGATGTGCATATCATAGGTTAATCATGTAGAGTTGTTATGTGGTAGACCAGTATTGAGGTTAGCTGGGATCATGTATGTTAGTACATGTGGGACTCCCTTGAGATTAGTGTAGTTCTAGGTAAATACATCTCAAAACTCTTTAAGCAAAATTGATGAGATTGTGCTTGTCTTCCTCCACAAAGTCCTCAATCATGTGAAATGGTCTTAGTGTTTCTACTTCCTTAGTGAGGTTTGCCTCAACCTATATGGATTCTTCATAAGGTTAGATGGATTTATCTTGTCTCTTTATGACAAGTACAAGAATTAAATTACATGACATATAAATGCAATTAGGAAGAACATAATTCTTCTTTGTAAAGCTTATGTGAGATGGACTTGCTCTCATGCAAATTGTATTCCTTGTGGTCTCACAATATAAAGACACAAACCTAATGGGAGGATTGTGAACATGTAACTCCTATTTAATTTTGTCTAGACTAGGTAAATTAAAGGGTAAAAGACTTGTAGAGTGAAGATGTCTTTTGAATTTGATCTTCTCATTCAATTCTTCTTCTTCTCCATGCATTGTCTACATCTTAAGGAATCCATATTTGTTGAGAGTTTGTGAGATAGTGAAATGTTAAATTGTTAGATATGCTCAATACTCCACCCTCATAAAGTGCCACTAACGATCCATGGTGCTCTAAGTTGTAAAGCCCCCATTACGAGGAGAAGCTATATGTGAGCACTAACATTGGGGGTCTTGACTTATATGTCAGATGAGGTCTATATAACCAAATGGCAAAAAGGTGACCTTTGTGGATTTAACCTTTGGGTTAAATAGACTAGGTATGTTGGTAGCACCTCGAGGCACAATGCATCAATTTTTGGGATGTGGGAGTTATCAGGGACCCTTATTTTGGAGTTTGGGGGCTACAAAAATGGCCCTTGGCTAGGGGGTCTTAGGGGAGCTAGTGGCCTCGACGGGGGTCTAGGGGCAACACCCTCAGCTTGACAATAAAGGGAATATTCTTGAGCTGACTAGGGAAGTATCGTAATATGGTATGACAAACCAACTAGACTACCTCCTTCGGCTATAAAATGAAGACCTTGTCGGGACCTAAAATTGACGACACTTGATCTAAGCACTATCCGGGCCTCACTATACTCAAAGAATACACCTCCTCGGCCTCAGGGCTAGGAGCGTCTAAGGGACACATCGACCTAATCTAACTTCTATCATAAAATTCACATTTGTTTTAAATTGTAGTCCAATGGTTAAGCCTTTCCCACACTCCTTAGAGGGAGTTCCTTACACATATATCGATGTAAAACACCTCATAAGCATAAAAAGAAGGGGGCACCACTCGACTGAATGACGTGGCCCCACTATGGCTATCTTACACCTCGAGGATTGGGCCCTCAATGCACCGCTAACACAAATAGCACATATGTCACAAACTCCAATCTTGTTTTCAAACATTCTAGGAGATAAGATATTTCCTCACTTAACAGTTCCCCATGGAACTCGATCGTCTAAACCTACAGCTTAGGTATCTCACATACTCCACGTAGGTCATATGTATAAGAAAAAAATTGCAATGCATCCAAAAATTACACCATGTGATAAGCACAATGCAACTGTGTATAAACATAGTGCTCAAACATTTTATGATTTAGCAAATAGCATTGTGAAGTGCAAAGATATTTCTCTCAATGATTTCAACCTACACATAATGTTGCGTTGCTAAGAGTCAGCACCGAGCATCCTCGTGCTGCTAGACCCTCTTAAACTTAAATTATAAACATCCTAAATGGTATGCACAAAAAATATATTAGAATTTCAAACTTTATGAGCAACTAATCACCCTCAAAACCCCTCCTCCCTACCGTTTAGATTAAGTTGAGATGACAAGCTCAACACATGCAGACATTGGTGATGGACCACCTGGTTAGATGGGTCCACATGTCTACACTTGGCACGTTGGTGGTCATTATGACTCTCACATGCCCCTGACTCATTACTTATTAAATTCAGGTTGTTACACCTATTTACAACTGGCATAGTTATAGCGCCAGTCGACTAGTGTAGTCGGTTATGCATTTTTTGACTTAGTAGGCCACTTTCCTTTATGTTGATCTTATCTATACTTTGTGTACATTGTAAAGAGTGTGAAAGAAGAAGAAGAAACCAGCAAGAAAACGTTTTGGCCTCCATCTCTCTTCTTGTCTCTTGAGTGAGCTTCTCCTTGTGCATTCTGTGTGTGTTCGACGCTGTCGAAGGGTTTCAAAAGCAATGTCGCAACTTCAGAAGTCCTTGTTAAATTTAGGATAGAAGATCAATCAAGCGTGACATTTACATTCTTAATCAACATCAACAGTTTCAATTTCATAAAGGAAACAAATTCAATTTCTAAATTGGTTGTTCAAAAAACTGAAGTCCACAAATGCGTCTAGGAACCCTTTTTGTTGTAGTGATGTAGCATATGAGCCAACCATAATGTCCTAGAGCCAAGCAAGTCCCCTTCAAAATAAGGTTTCCCTTCTACAAAATCTGTCAAGAAACATGTACTTACACATGCGTAAGGGTCTTTAGGGAGAAGTGGGTTAGGAGAAGGCGAGGAGACGTCAATGTATTCGATGATGGTGGTAGACTAAATAGGTGACAAAATTGACGCTTGTTGAAACACGTTCTGAAGCTTGTCTTTGTTGCAATCATGCAAAGAAGTGAAATCTCTGAGACACATTCTTTTCAGCCGTCAACCTTTGAAGGTTTTGTCGTCTTTTGGCTCTTCTGCTTCAGCGTTAGCTTTCATGTTTTCGGTCCTCCTTCTTCAGCCTTTATCTTCATTCTGAGCTCTCCAAAGTTCTTCCTTCTTCTCTATCCCAGCAACAAGCGGCGTCGACGCTTCTGGCTGATGATGTGAGGCGGCCAAAAACTTCACAACAGCTTTCAATTAAGACTCTTCAATGCGCACGACTATATATCCGTCATGAGTGCCGCTTTGACGTTGTTCAGCATGAGTTGCAAGCCACGATTACGCCTTTCATCGTCTTCTTCAACCGCTGCAGACTAAGCCATTACAGAGGTCGGCTTCCAACAATCATGACGAGCATTCCGCATAACAATCGCGATGGAGAGTCTGCATGAGTGAGGATTTCCCCATTCTGCTACGTCACCACATCCTTCCTTCAGATACCATCGTCGACTTCGCTCGTTTCATCTTCAATCTCCCTTCGGCTTCTTTACAGTGTCATCCAATAAACGGATGGCCCAGCTCTCCGCCTAGCAACCATAAAAAACAGTGTCTTTCCCCTTGATGATCAGCGCTTCTTCATCGATTACACCTCCCAGAGTAGCCGTCTCTCGTCACCTTCCTCATCCTGCGCGTCTCTTCTTCTTCGCGTTTGATCTGCGTCCTGTCGTCTTTACTGATGATCGTCTTCGACGTCACCCCACTTCATCAACTTCGACTGTCTCTTCTGCTGCATTGCCTCACGTTCGTCTTCTTCGACTTCGCTACAGCCTCCTCTTTGTCTTCCTCCCGAGCTCGTCGAAGTCCCTCCGTTCTCCTGTTCTTAGTTTGCTTTTTCTTTTCAGCACCCTGTGTCGTCCAGGAAAAAAACGGCCTCGCTCTTTTTTCCCCCCCTCGTAGATCCAAGAGTGCCTGCCCTTTTCCCGTCCGTTCCGCCCTCAGGAAAAACCAGAGAGCCCTCCCTTTTTGCTCCCTTTCGACAGGATTAGTGGCCCCTTTCTTTTCTCCTTACCTTCCCAAATTGGCTTTTCTTCCCGAACCAGAAAATCCCCCTTTTTAGCCACTCTTCCTTTTCATAGCATGTCACACGCAGAAAAGCGGCCTTCACCTTTTCAACTTCCCGTGCATACCGTAATGCTCGCAAAGAAGCCGATATGTATGATCTATAAGTTGAAGTGTTGCATCAGCTATTTTGCATAACATTTGTTCGGATTGACAAGAGCATTATACTGAAGTAGCAACTCCACTATTGAGCAATGTCCCTCACTAGCGGCAAGATGTAATTCAGTTTTGTTATCATAATCAGCTGCATTTGGTGAAGCCCAATCATCCAACACATCCTTCAATGCATTTGTGTCAACTTTGCTTGTCCAATTTCTAGTAATGTCATCTTCTCTATGACTACTATGCATGCCTGAAGGCTAAGGACTCATATTGCCTTGCAAGGAATACAACCTTCATCTTGCATTTGTTTGTAGCACGATAAACTGCTTTCCACTTGACCTTGCTCAACGTAGGCTGAAAGCATCTCATCTTGCTCACCACTATGCTTCCAACTCCTCCTCACTATACTTATACGCAGAAAATAAATGTAAACACAACAACTAAATATGTACAAAGTATCAAATCACACTCAAAACTTTTGGGTGGTTTTCACACCTCGAATGCGCAGCGATACGACATCCACCCCCTCTAATCCTGCGCATCCTCCGGATGGGCCAACTACCCATGATCGTTATCATCAAGATCCACAAATAGATCAATCTCTTCATTATGCATTTCCGGTATATCAACAAGATTATCTATCATATCATCTGTCTCTTCCATTAGAGTTTCTTCTCGTTGCTCTTCTCTTGAAAATTCCTCTAATGCATAATCTTCATCATCTATTTTCTTGAAAATCTTGATTCTTTTTCCAGCAATAGGCACTCTAAGCACTGTCCCATCCAATTCTGTCAACTCATATGTTGCATTATCAAAGACATGTCTGACTATGTACGGCCCAAACCATCTTTTCACCATCTTCCGAAGTGCAGTATGCTGATTTTCAAGGCTGCTATCAAAGACCAATACCCAATCTCCCTCTTCTATTGCTCTAGGCCGCAAGCGATGCCTGCTATCAAACCTGTCCTTATTCCTTAGTCTAGCAACCTTCAACCGGTCAATCACTAGCTGAATATCCTCTGGTCTCCTCTGCAACTGTCGAATCCGAAGAGTCAAGAGCTCCTCTCTCGTCAAATCCTCCTGCCAAGGTAAAACTGACCAAGTCAAAGCACAAGTCTCAGTCGGCATAACAGGTTTCTGACCATACATCAACTCTGCAGGCATATATCCTGTGGTAACACTATGAGTCGTACAATCAGCCCACAAAGCAAATGGTAGAAGCCTCGGCCATTCTCCAATCCGTCCTCTGCATGCTTTAGCTAATGCTTTCACTATCGGCGGATGCCCTCTTTCACTCTTCCCATTTCCCTCTGGATTATATGCTGTAGTTAGAGCCAACTTGATTCCTAGCTGAGAGAAAAACTCCCTAGCTTCATCTGCATCCAATTCACCACGATCCGCAGTGATCTTACCCACACAACCATACCTGCAGAAAATTTCCTCTAATAAGAACTTACGCACTGCACTAGTGGTCTTCATTCTCAAAGATCTGCCCTCAACATGATTGGTAAGATCCTCTCTAGCCAAAACAATGTATCTCATCTGCCATAGACCCATAGGCATGGTAACCAAATCAACTACCCACTTATAATGAATGCATAGCGGATAGGTCGGATGAAGCTCATCTCGATGACGCACTACTGAATACATCTGGCAGTCTCTGCAAGTCTCAACAAAGTGAGAAACATCTCTGTACATGCCTTTCCACCAATATTTCTCCTTGATTTTCTCATAAGTAGCCCACACTCCTCTATGACCAGCCCAAGGACTCTCATGAAACTCCCTCATCACCTGTAACTGTGTCTCTCTATCACAGACAACCCACAAAGGTAATCCGCCTCTTTTCTTCGGATGCTTCCAAAGAAATCCGTCCTTGAGAAAATAACCATAGGCTTTCCTTCTGATCTTCTTGAACTCTTCATCTATCCATTCATCTCTTTTGCTTAGTGTACTAAGGTACTTGCCAATCTGCAACCAATCTCCAACATAGAGTTCTTCTATGAAAGCCACAATATCATAGACATGACAAACATGATCAACCATAGTGGCTGAAATTTCTGCATCATCCTCTTCTGCAAGTAGAGTCTCCTCATCATCATATCTGGCTCTAGACAACATATCTGCCCCACTGGATTATCCTTCCCTGCTATGTGTTTAAATTCCGGATTTAATGACTTGATGTATGCAATCCATCTCAGCATGGCTATATCCGGAGTAGAGCAACTCATGATCATACCAATCAATGGCAAGCAATCTGTCTCTACCACAACTGAAGCTCCAATAAAGTACTCCTTGTCACATTTGAGAGCCGTAACAATCCCCAGTAGCGCCCTCTTGATTTGCGGATATCTCCTCTGTCTCTCGTTTAGGACTTTCGCCCCAAACCGAATAGCATACCTATTTCCATCTGCATCATCTTGACCCACAGCCCAACCTATGCCAATTGGACTAGTGTCAACTGTCAATACAATAGGCTTTCCACAATTATAATCCTCTTTCTTGAGAGTAGGAGCATTCTGCAATAACTTCTTCAATTTTTGCATGGCTCTAGTGTGGCTCTCATCCCAATAGAATTTCTGCCCCTTTCGAAGCAGCTGATACAAACAATCTGCTATGTGTGCAAAATGAGGTATCCAAATCATATAAAACACACAAGCTCCAATGAATCTCCGTACCTCTGAAGTGGTAGAACAATACTCTGCAATCTTGCCTATAGCATTCACCTTATCAGGTGAGGGTTTCCTGCCATAATATCCACACATATGTCCAACAATGACAACCTCATTCACTCCAAAAACAGATTTTTGCCCTGAAAGTGTCAAGTTCACTTCTTCTAACCTGGCCAAAATCTTCTCACATGCTGAAATATGATCAGCCACAAAGTATCTGCATCCCTGCTCATTTAGACTCTCATTCTTCTCTTCTTCTGCACACCCCTTAATGGGCACATCATCCAAGAAAGGCATGGTAAGCTGAGGTATATAATCATGAAGGACCTTATGCATGGCATTCATCATATGCACAACAGAATTAGTGGCACCTTGAGGCAAGGTACACATCCTAACAAGCCCAATAGGAGTTCTCATGGTGGTTATGTCCCTGCTTTCCAAAGCCAGTTGAAACTGATCATATCCTGAATACAAATCACCTAAAGAATAGATGCCACGTCCAGCAAATGCCTCTGCAAACTCATCCACAACTGGACCTATACCAATATTCCTGATAGTAACTCTGTTCACTGGCTGCATGTCCTGAATAAATCGGAGAGTACCATTCTTCTTTGGAATTGTAAACCACCTGTTTGAGTATGGTGCAGATGAAGGCTCAAGAATTCCCATCCTGATTTTCTCATTCAATAAATCAATCAGCTTTGGCAAGTGTGCCTTAGGCACTGGAATAGGTCAGAGATTCCATGGAATATGAGGAATAGTAAAAATGACCATAGGAGCAACAATATCAGGATTCACACATCCAATCTCATGCGGGAAAAAAGCAAATCCCCTGCCATGTCGCTCAAGCATCTCCTGAAAGCATTGCTTCTCTATGGGTAACAAGAAATCACCATTTCCAATTTTCAATTCAGCAAGAGTCTCTGCTGAAAATTTATGACCAATATGCTCCGGATTCCTCAAAATTTGCTATTTAGCAGCCCTCTCTATTTGCTGATCACTGTCAGGTGGAAGCGGTACAGCAATCGGCTTCACCTTCTTATCCACAGTTTTGTATTTCGTGTCAACCCTGGCTTCATTAAGCTCTTCTGCATTACATAAATATTGCTGTAAATCAGTAATTCTGCACTCCAATGGCTGAATATCCTCAGCCCTCTGCTCTATGGACTGCATAGAAACAGCCCTAAACTCTGAATGCTGAAATATTTTAGCAGTAAACTCTGTTGGCTGAAAGTTTTCAGCCCTCTGTGTCTCTGAAAGCTGTTCATAACCAGCTGGAAACTCTATTTGCTGAATTTCTTCAGTACTCAACACTCTTTGCTGAGTTACCTCAGCCTTTGACTCAATCTGTGACACAAAATCTGCAATTTCATGAAACATGTCCAGGGACTGCACTAATACATTACTGTGACAATTCTGCA
This sequence comes from Lygodium microphyllum, assembly GCF_053477565.2. NCBI lineage: Eukaryota > Viridiplantae > Streptophyta > Polypodiopsida > Schizaeales > Lygodiaceae > Lygodium > Lygodium microphyllum. Next base: position 117,548,573 of record NC_141162.1, read on the forward strand.
TATCAGTTTTCAACATATCTCCCATCTCTGTCATCGTATCTGCACAAATCACACTGTCATACATCCCATCTATGTGCTCATCATCCTCCAAAATTCCTGCATTTTTCAAATTTTTCTGTTTCCTGCATATATACTGCCTGAAAGCTCTAGGCAACCTAGAAGTCTTCTGATAACTCATTGAACTGTTTGCCGAAATTCCAACAAAATCGGAGGAGAAAACACTGCTGCCAGGAGGTGAGAACTCCAATCTCCTCTGCTCTGTACCACCATCGTCTCGCGAAACGGCGGTACCTAATGAAAACCCGAATCCCTCACAGTGGGCAAAGGTGCATCTCTGAGAGTATCCCTATTTCTAACATGGTTCACACATACAATCATAAACTGAACTGCTCTCATACCATCTTTATTGCGAATCCGTGCATAAGCAGATCCATCATCCATGACCTTTGTTTCCATGCGCATCTCTGTGATGAATGGCTGTCCAAGAATTATGGGATAAGAGCATGAATCCTGCACAAAGAAATGAAAATCCTCCTCTACATCACCAATAGAAACCCTGACACTAGGACATGCAGCATACAAATCACATGCAGTGTTATTGGGGGCTCTCATACGCCACCCATGCTCTACATCCATAGGCCATCTGTTACTCTCATAAACTCCACGAACTATGAGATTAATATCTGAACCATGATCCACCAATGCAACATAAGGCACCTGTTTCTCTCCAATCTTTACCATCGTCTCTGTAGTTGCCCTAGCCCAATGACTCCACGAAAAGTGACTACGCGGTATCAAGACAGGTTCATCAATTTCAGCATAATGCATAGGCTGAACCCTCTTCTCTACCTATGGAAAAACAGAAGCATTATCAACCATAACCTCATCCTCATCCTCATCCAACTCCCCGATCAAAACTCCCTGTGTATCAGTGGTAGACAATGCATGTCTTTTCCTCTTCAGAACCTCCTGAAACTGATCCTGAAACTCTCTTTTTGAGATGCCCAAAATCTCAGAAATAGTGAAAGTCACCTCACTGCCACGTATCTTATCATTAAAGATTTTCTTCATGTCTGTAGATGTCTCAATATCGGACATCAATCTAAACCCTGGCTGCTTTCTCTCTCTAGGCTCTTGCCTCTTTTCTCTCTTTTGAGCATCTTCCATCTGTCGATCTGGCCCTGCTCTTGAAGATGGTCCTGCAGTAGGTGGAGTAACAAACTCACCCCCTCTAGTCTTCTTAGCTACACTTGGATTTTCTTCATCCCTCTTACGCTTCTCCTCAACAAGTACATCTGCACCATGAGACTTAGCCAAATAAGCATAAATAGAGTACCTGTCAACAGGCGAGTCCCAACCTGTCTCTGATCTGATGCTAGAGCCTGCACTAGTCAAAACAGTTTGCTGAATTTTTCCCTTGTTTGCAGTCTCCATAGCATAAGTCCATAGCGCTGTCTGAGTCTCTGATCCCTTCTCAATCTGGACTCCATATGCAGAAGCATCACCTCTAGCTGTCACATAAGAAGTACGCGCAGCCATATCATCCACTAACTTCTTCATTCCACCTTTACCAAAGTTGGTAGCAAGTGGAGCTCCTGTCTCAGTCAACCAAATCTTACCATCTTGCCCCCAATATACCAAATTCTTCCTCCTTGCATCCTGAAAAGATTCACAATCCCTGCAATGCTGATGGTCCGTACTATCGCACCAAATACATCTCCGATCTCTCCTAGGTGCACTAGGAGCACTCCTAGGTGCACTAGGAGCACTAGAAGAAGTAATAGGCGCAGTCGAAGCAAACTGCTCTTTCAACTTTCCCACCAACTCCGCTTTGACTGACTCTAGTGTCAAATCTGTTATGCCTTTGATTATGTCATCAAGAGAGGTAGGCACCGATGGAGTGGATGGTTTTGGAGCAGAAGGTGTAGGCATCGGTCGTGGAACAGGAGGAATAGGTGGAGTGGAAACAGTAGGCACTGGCATAGGCCAAGAAACTGGCTGAGGAGGAGAAGAAATAATAGGGATAGAAGCAGGCATAGAAGCTGATGATGGTGTAGGTGTCATGGAACCATTCTGTAGGCGAGTCTTCCATATCCTCCTCTTGGTCAAAGTCAAGACTGCATCCTGAGCATCCTGCCAATCCGTTTTAAGACCCATAGGCTTCGTGCGATCCTCAAGAAGCTCACCCAATTCTTCTTGAAGAGCACGATCTGCAGCTTGCAAGAAAAGCTCAACTTTTTCAACATCCAATGCTCTTTGTTCAATGGCATCAAGCTGACTATACCTTTCTTCAAATTCTCGAATCAACTCTGAAGCAGCTAGACCTTTGTTTGGCATGTAGACCCACTCTCGGAATGACCGCCGAGTAGCCATACCAAAGTCCGCAAGGCAATATTCTTCTTTCAAGGCCTTCTTAAAATCTTGCCAATGTGTATTTTGAATAAAAAGATCAGTCACTTTTGTCCTCAAAGCGGTGTGACAAGACGAACGAAGTACTTACTCATAAGTCCAGCAGGAACTCCAAAAAACCCCATCTTGATCTCATATGTCTTCAAATATGCTAAAACATTACGGCCGTCAAATAGCTTCTTCTCATTCTCAATTGCTTCAATAGCCTTAGTCGCACTGTTTGCATTCTCTTGTTCCGAATAGAGTTGCCTTTGCTGAGACAACTACTGTTGATGCAATTGTTGCTGCTGCTGCATATACAATTGTGTCTGCTGATTTTGGAGCTGCATATACATGGACATATTCTGCAAAATCTGCTTTAGATCCTCTGTTGAAGTACTTGACACAACAGTCATTGATGGAGCTGAAGTAGACGCAGCTGGAGTTGTAGAAGAGGCTGAAGTATCTCCCATCCTGAAATTTTTGCGACGCTTTCACGTTGGGTTCACCAAAGATGTCGAAGGGTTTCGAAAGCAATGTCGCAACTTCAGAAGTCCTTGTTAAATTTCAGGATAGAAGATCAATCAAGCGTGACATTTGCATTCTTAATCAACATCAACAGTTTCACTTTCATAAAGGAAACAAATTCAATTTCTAAATTGGTTGTTCAAAAAATTGAAGTCCACAAACGCGTCTAGGAACCCTTTTTGTTGTAGTGATGTAGCATATGAGCCAACCATAATGTCCTAGAGCCAAGCAAGTCCCCTTCAAAATAAGGTTTCCCTTCTACAAAATCTCTCAAGAAACATGTACTTACACATGCGTAAGGGTCTTTAGGGAGAAGTGGGTTAGGAGAAGGCGAGGAGACGTCAATGTATTCGATGATGGTGGTAGACTAAATAGGTGACAAAATTGACGCTTGTTGAAACACTTTCTGAAGCTTGTCTTTGTTGCAATCATGCAAAGAAGTGAAATCTCTGAGACACATTCTTTTCAGCCGTCAACCTTTGAAGGTTTTGTCATTTTTTGGCTCTTCTGCTTCAGCGTTAGCTTTCATGTTTTCAGCCTTTATCTTCATTCTGAGCTCTCCAAAGCTCTTCCTTCTTCTCTGTCCCAGCAACAAGCTGCGCTGACACTTCTGGCTGATGATGTGAGGCGGCCAAAAACTTCACAACAGCTTTCGATTAAGACTCTTCAATGCGCACGACTATATATCCGTCATGAGTGCCACTTTGACGTTGTTCAGCACGAGTTGCAAGCCACGATTACGCCTTTCATCGTCTTCTTCAACCGCTGCAGACTAAGCCATTACAGAGGTCGGCTTCCAACAATCATGACGAGCATTCCGCATAACAATCGCGATGGAGAGTCTGCATGAGTGAGGATTTCCCCATTCTGCTACGTCGCCACATCCTTCCTTTAGATACCATCGTCGACTTCGCTTGTTTCATCTTCAATCTCCCTTCGGCTTCTTTACAGTGCCATCCAACAAACGGATGCCCCAGCTCTCCGCCTGGCAACCATAAAAAACAGTGTCTTTCCCCTTGATGATCAGCGCTTCTTCACCGATTACACCTCCCAGAGTAGCCGTCTCTCGTCACCTTCCTCATCCTGCGCGTCTCTTCTTCTTCGCGTTTGATCTGCGTCCTGTCGTCTTTACTGATGATCGTCTTCGACGTCACCCCACTTCATCAACTTCGACTGTCTCTTCTGCTGCATTGCCTCACATTCCTCTTCTTCGACTTCGCTACAGCCTCCTCTTTGTCTTCCTCCCGAGCTCGTCGAAGTCCCTCCGTTCTCATGTTCTTAGTTTGCTTTTTCTTTTCAGCACCCTGTGTCGTCCAGGAAAAAAATGGCCTCACTCTTTTTTTCCCCCCTCGTAGATCCAAGAGTGCTTGCCATTTTTCCGTCCGTTCCGCCCTCAGGAAAAACCAGAGAGCCCTCCCTTTTCTCTCCCTTTCGACAGGATTAGTGGCCCCTTTCTTTTCTCCTTACCTTCCCAAATTGGCTTTTCTTCTCGAACCAGAAAATCCCCCTTTTTAGCCACTCTTCCTTTTCATAGCATGTCACACGCAGAAAAGCGGCCTTCACCTTTTCAACTTCCCGTGCATACCGTAATGCTCGCAAAGAAGCCGATATGTATGATCTATAAGTTGAAGTGTTGCATCAGCCATTTTGCATAACATTTGTTCGGATTGACAAGAGCATTATACTGAAGTAGCAACTCCACTATTGAGCAATGTCCCTCACTAGCGGCAAGATGTAATTCAGTTCTGTTATCATAATCAGCTGCATTTGGTGAAGCCCAATCATCCAACACATCCTTCAATGCATTTGTGTCACCTTTGCTTGTCCAATTTCTAGTAATGTCATCTTCTCTATGACTACTATGCATGCCTGAAGGCTAATGACTCATATTGCCTTGCAAGGAATACAACCTTCATCTTGCATTTGTTTGTAGCACGATAAACTGCTTTCCACTTGACCTTGCTCAACGTAGGCTGAAAGCATCTCATCTTGCTCACCACTATGCTTCCAACTCCTCCTCACTATACTTATACGCAGAAAATAAATGTAAACACAACAACTAAATATGTACAAAGTATCAAATCACACTCACAACTTTTGGGTGGTTTTCACACCTCGAATGCGCAGCGATACGACAACGCAGCATCTTGAGCAAGTCCCCCCACCACGCGATTCTTGACAGATTATGCATCGTAAATAGGTGTTTAAGGTATTTTTTCATACGTTTTTCTAGTAAAAGAGGTAAAAACTATACTTTAACATAGAGACAAGGCTAAACTAAGGATTATCCCTCATGCTCCAGCCATGCCATACATCCATGAACATAAAGCTTATTTTTTATTAATTTTCTAGTGCAAAAACTTATTTTTTTCATTTTTTACTATTTTTCTTCATCTATTTAGATAAAAATTCTGATCTTTTTTATTTATGGATTGGGACTTATCACAATCATAGAGAATTGATTTTATATTCATTTCTAATCTATGTGAATCTCAAAATCACAACAATACCCCCAAAATTTGTCATTTCTATGAAAATCGCATAATTGCTGGTTTTGCGTGTTTTGGAGGAATAAATCATTATACAACAAAATTTTCTGGTTTTCTTCAAGATTTCTGATAGATTTCAAAATTATCAATTAAATGCAACCATTTACAAAAAAATTCATCAAACATCTCTCATAAAACTAAGAAATCTACTACTTACGCATAGAATCACACTTTTGGAGATGCATATCTCATGGTTGGGAGGCCCGTGACGCTCATTCTTGGCTGCTGATGCTCTCTCATTGCCTGATCTATGATCTCCTTCACTCCAGCACCATCATTCCATCCAAAACATCTATCAAACCCCCACCTCCTTCTCTCATAGAATCATGTGTGTGAACAGGTAGCAAGAGGAGAGAGGAGAGAGAAGAGATAAAGACTAAAAATCAAAATTTTGATTCCCTTCATGAAAATGAAGCCCTTAGGGAGTAGATGAGGGATGTGTAGTCAATCCTTGATGATGTCCAACATCGAAGAGGCACAAAATCCCAAAAAAGGGGTACAAATTTTCTCCCTCCTCATGACTGAAATTTTGGGTTTTCTTTCATTCATCAAGCTTAAGGCTTTAAGTTTAAAACATCTAGTTCATCTTCTCATGTTCACACTGCAACCAAAGTGGATTTTTCGCTTTCAAAGGAGCAAAAAAACAAGAATTCAAGATCTATCTGGCCGAATGGCTTCGTGTTGTCAAAATCTATAAACCTAGGACCTGTGACACACTTTCCAGCTTTCGAATCATGTAGTTGCTTCATAACATGAAACCTTGTGGGGATTAAATGGGGAGTCAAACAGACTCCAATCGACAAACCAAGACTTGTGTTGGGTTCCTAGCATTGAACTCCATCTAGGAAAACTCCAGCTCATCGATCCACAACCATTTCATTTTGCATGAAATTTTGGTCTTTTACGGTGTCCTAGGCTCTTTTTCACTTCAAAAAAGGTCTTTCAAATCTGCTCTTAGACCTCTCCAAAACCATCATCAATCTATCTAATCAAAGTTCTTCCAACTACCCTTAAGCTCTTCACCTAGCATCTATCTAGATCTCCATCTATGCTTCACAGTGAAAGCACATGAATGGACAGAGCCATCTATGTGCCAATTCTTTTGAGATTAAAGAAGTTTCTATTCTTCTCATATTTGATATATGTTCTCTACTCCTTGCTCAGATTTTGTTTGCTATGCGGTGTAATTTCTACATAAACATACTTAATGCCTCACCTTTTAAGGTGCTACCAAATATCCATTGTGCTCAAAGCTATAAGGCCCCCATTATGAGAAGAAACCATATGTGAGCTTGGGTCTTCACTTGTATGCCAGATATAGTCTATATGACTAGAATGGCAAAAAGGTGACTGTTGTGGATCTAGCCTTTGGGTTAGATAGAGTATTAAGTTGGTAGCAACTTGTGGCAGCACAGTGCATCGAGTTGTAAGGTGTAGGAGTTATCAAGTTGTCCCCACCTGATGGTAAAAAGAATATTATTTGAAATATTTCTTAGTCAACTAGGGAAGGTTCATAACATGATCAAATAAGCTGACCAAACTATCTTCATGAATTATAAAAGAAAGAACCCTCCAAAGCCATAAGTAATTTATCTTTCATTGAAAAATGATAAAGCTAAGAACTCAGCCACCATAACTTCATCAAAAAGTATGTACAAACATTAGATAGCATACTATCTACTACTACAGACCCTACAATAGTAAAATTGAAATAATTTTTTATGGGTTTGTCCAAATCAAACATGCCATATGTCAAAAGAAATATTATTTGAATACTTTTAGCTCATATAGGTCTTGCTTCTCTATAAGATAATCAAAATTAAAACTATTTTAAAATAGTAATCTATGTACAAACTACCTATAGTAAAACACAAGCTAAAAGTGACTAGTTTTTAGCTAATAGAGCCTCTTAAAGATTAAAAATTTTCCCCAAGAAGGATGTTGGTCTAAACAAGGTCAAAAAGCAATCCCTTATCCTCTTGGATCAAAAGGCATTTCATCATAATGATTATAAAAAATGAGAAAACTATCATCAATCACATGCTTCTTTTCACTCGGATCAAACAGGTAGAAAGATTTATCCACATAGTCACATCCATAATCCCTCAAGTCATAAGGAAGCATAATGCCATCATCAACTTCATGTACATCCACATCATATGCATTCCAATCACAGTATCCATTGTCAAAGTCCTCATGATCATATGCATCCAAAGGAGTATATTGCTTACTTGAGTGTAAACTGATGCAAATCCTTGTTAAGTCCATCATGAGATTGCTCAAAGACTTCAAGATCTTCATATTCAACAAAATCATCTACATCCATGAGTGATCCATGTGTTTCTTCACCTACTATGTTATCCTCATTCTCATTTTCCTCCTCATTATCCTCTTCTTGTTCATCTTCTTACTCTTCATCATGCTCATTATCCTTTTCTTGTTGATCTTCTTACTCTTCTCCATCTTATCATCAACACCTTGAATAAGCAAAGAGTTGACCATTACATTTGTTTCACCCCCATAAACATATTATTCAAACTCATTGGAATGTGGGAAACCATCATGGTTATCAACTTGCTATGGTCAAGGCTAAAAGAGTGACCATATACATATCCATTATCATGATCTTCATAAGAGCTATGCTACTATAAGTAATGAAAGCTCATAAGTATAATAGTGTTGCCCATAGTATCCCTACTTCTATCCAATCTCGTTGGAGTAATGCTCTCCATCATGACATTGTACATACACACGTGTTGCCCACCTCCTGTTTCAAGTGTTGCTAGACAAAAACACTCAGTATGATCACACAAAATCTACAATGTCTTTGTTATCTAACCCTCAACAAAGGGCTCAAACCTCTGCTTTGTTTGTAGTCCTTACCACAATTTTAGTACAATGCCCTCTGTATCAAAATTCTTACAACCAACATGATCTGTAACCCCTCCTTAGAAGACAATAAGGATGATGTGAGTAGCAATAAGTTGAGTATATCTATAGTTAGTTTCTAGCAAGACAAGTAACAAAGGTATGCATTCACCAACTAGCACCTTCACTCTCCACTCATCTTTCTAACATACTACTTGTAATATGCTTGCATAATTAATTTTTAAAGCCATTGTCCATCATTTGACTAATGTTGCAAGTAGTAAAGGTATAGCTTGGGAACACCAGTGGCAATCTTGGCTTCCATCCTAGTCCTTGCAAGCTCTAGATTTGCTTAGTAACATATGCCTTCTCATTGGGAGTTGACACAATTTCTCTTTGTTTCCCAATACTTTGAGCAACATTTTTAACAAATTCATCTAGATCATCCAGATTTTATGTCACACACCTATTGGATCAATTGTACAATGTGAATTCCTAAATTGGCTTCCCCTACTACTAAAGCAACTGAATGTCATTAAGTCCAACTGGCCTTTAAAGTCCTCCTAATGGTTGTCCAAATGTTCCTAGTCTTGGTCCTTTCCAAGGTAATTGTTTCTCAAAATTTGTATCATTGTATGGAACTCTAGTCATATTTTGAATGTGGAACTTATGTTTTGAGCACTCTATTTAGTAGTTTCTCAAGAGGTGTTCATGTGCTCCAATTTCTTTGTTGCTTATTATAAGCTCCAACATTCTCCAACAAAGAGCTATCTGTTGCATAGTTGACTTATTGTTATCAAACTTAGCCATAATAGATTTACCCTTCTTGCTTATCAATATTGTTTGATGTTTTTGTAAGCTATAATCGATGGGTCCAAGAGTTTCTTCCAAATTTTGATCGCATTACTTGAAGTAGATCATCTCAATTTTCTCTATACAGGGAATGGCAAGCTCTATACCAGTTGCATAATCACATCTTAATGCTTTATAATCTCTAGGTTATACATACAAGTGCTACTACTTAATGCTTTCTTGTAAACTCCAATGTTACTATTGATGAGAATTAGATCTCCATAGCCTACTTAGATGTTCCCAATGTACCCACCAACCACATGCTTTAGGGATTGATGTAGACATTACATTACAGACAAAAATCATCCCTTCCTATATGGACCTACTAAATATGGTGTTCCACCATTCTAATAATAGATTGACCTTCCAAAAAGCTTCTCCTTAAAGAAATATTGATGGTGGATCATGTTCTCCTCAAAAAAGAAAAAGGAATTCTCCCTATCGCTCACAAGAAAAATGAATATGTACTTGCAGTAACCCAAGACAAAATATCTTGATTGTCCCATAATAGAAATATCTTGATTGTCCAAGTAACAAAATGATGATCCTTGGAACTACTAAGCAAGGATAGATGGTCAAAATCTTGAAATCCTAAAACATCCTCATTCTTGACCAAGGTGTTGCCCTTTGAGGTATTTTATCATTGACAAGCAAGGAATTATTCAACATGCTTCCATCAATAGTCTTGGAATTAAACATAGTGTGAATGAGACCCTTATGAACCTCCAGGTTGTTCAATATGTGCAAGGCAATCTAGATGAGGCCTATTCTACAGGCTTTGGAAAATTGTTGAGAAGACCATGAAGTCTTTGACACAAAGTTGAACTTACATAAAATAAAGTAGGGAGCTCTCAAGTTACTTGATGAATCATTCTTTGAAAGACTTGTGTTAAAGCCGGTTGGGAAAAACTTACGCAATCTAAGTCTGACCTACCAAGCAACTACATCATGAAATACATCTGCTAAGGAAACTTCAATGGAGTTCAATGATGTCATTCCTTGATAGCTCAACTATCTTGTGATTATGGCTGATAACTCCACATTCCCATCACCAAAGTAAGCCAAAATTGTGCATGGAAGCTTAGGCCTTGTGGAAGGACCTGCAATTGTAGTTACATCTAGACTAGTGATCCTATAAATGGACTTTTTTGGCCTAATTCTTTATCACTAGTTGCATAAAGAGATTCTTGTATCATAGAAAAACAACCTAAAGGCTATGATCTCATTGTTGATCTATTGTGCTTTCCTAAATCATCTCTAATAGGGGTGGAGATTTCTAGTGATAAGGTAGCTTTCAAGACATAGAGGTGGGAGAGTGATGATATGCACATTGTAAAATTTGAGTACCTTTACGGTCAAAACAATCAATTTGAGTACTTTTTTCTTTACCCAATTTAGAGTAGTGTAAATGAATCTGTCTCATACTATGCTAGCCAAGATGGGAATTGCCCAAGTTTAATGCCAACAAAAGTTTCATCATGGCCAAGATAGAAATTTCCTAGGTGGAATGCCAACAGAAATTTCAGTACATGAGCTCTAAGATTAGCTTCTTCTCTATAGGTTTTAGAATAACGATGAGTTAAAGCATGTGACCTTTATTTAGTTGTGATTGTTCAATGGTACATGCACTTTGCAAAGTTGAGGAATTTCTTGCTAGCATAATATCATTGTTCCATTCAATAGTTTATGTACTCTTGAGATCTTAGACCCATCATCTACCACTTGTAATGAGATCCCATTTCAACACATGCTTCTACCATCACTGCTTTAATTGTTGGAGGATTCTAATAGCACTACAAGGAAAGTATCTATGGTTTGTTTAGAGGAAATGTATCAGCAAGGAGACTTAAAATTGTAAGATGAGTTACAACAACACTCTTTGTAGCTGTTCATAGCTTAAAAAGATAATGGCTAGATTTGAGAATATCTGGTCGGATGTCCCCATATTTGATAACATTAAAAGCCAACATGGAGTAGGTGAGGCCAAAGTGTCTCCAATAGCCAAGAGTAATCCATGAACTAATAATTGAAACTCCCTATTCAAAGATAGAGATAAACTTTGATGAGTTTTAGTCTATTGTACATCCCTCATTCTATTGTGCGTCTTGCTAAGAAGGGTGTGAAGAGACTTGACTTGAAGAATAATAATCTGAAGAACCTTGGGGCCATGTTCAAGCTAAGTTAATTCCTTCAAGAATATTCATAGTATGAAGTTTTCAAATGTGGATTTTTTGAATCTGCTACAACTTTCCCATAAACGCTACTTCGAAAGATTGTGGACCAAGTGTGCTTTTGAGAAGCTTGATCAGAACTTCTACTTCAAGTGGAGATAATATGGCTTCATCTTGAAGAAGTAGTTTTATAGGCTTGATATAGAGTAGTTTAGGTAGCAAGAGCTTTAAGTTCTAATAAGAAAAACATGACCTATTTCAACTACAGGGAATAGCACAAACAGTGCAACCTCAATGGCTATGAATGATGTGACGAGAGACATGGAGCACATAGGGGCATCTACAAAAATATTTGAAGGCTATGAATGATGTGATGGCATGGAGCACATAGGGGTGTCTACAAAAATCTTTGAAGGCTTATACGTACTCTATTACATCAATTTGTTCTAAGAGGCGAAGATCTTCATAAGATATGTGTGATATTCCAACTTTATTTACAATCTTCCTGACTTCTCACAATTAGATTTGAAGAATTATAGACCATTAAATAAAGGAAGTATTGAACAAAGATAGTTTGAAGTTAGTAACCTGCCAGGTTGATAAGGAATGAAGACATTCTTCACAGAAGTCACCACATGAACGCAAGTCATGGGCCATAATTAATAAGTGATCAAACCCATTTAAAACTTAGCAAAGAAAGGCAAGTTTAAAAGATTTAAGATTTAAAGCTTCAAAGCTTAAGAAAAGAAGAAGAAGAAGAAGAAAATGATGATGAACAGGCTACCGCCCCTCCCCCCCTTTTTTTATTTTAAAACAACGGTGCATGATTCCCCCAAATTTGGAGATCTTGATTGCATGAGAAAAAGCTTGAATTCTCCTCCAATTATTATAACAGATAACTCCAACAATATCCCCCTCTTCTTAGTTTGACGAGAGGCTTAGATTAAAGCAAGATCATCTGAGAGCTAGGGAATTAATCATGGCATCTTTGGCAACCTCTTTGGACCTCAAAAATCAAATTGCCAACATCAGATTGCATCTTGAAAGCTTCTAGATTGTTGATTTGTCAAGATACCCTCCATAAAGAGCTCCTCTTCTTGGCCATAACTCTTCTTCTTCAATTTAGCTATAAATACAAGGCATGAGGAGCTATTGGAGGGCAGCCAAAGCAAGAGAGGAGAGGCTCTTCTCGAGAGTATAGAGCAAGAAGGAGTGGAGCAAGAAAAGTGCAACGAAGGGAATTCTCATCACAAAGAAAAGGAGGATACTTCGCAAGCTCTTGGAATTGAATCCTCTATCCCTTCTATCCCACTTCCCTGTGGAATCAAGACTCTTCTTGATTTTTCTAAATTCCTAGTGATCGCTATCCCCCATCAATCAAATTTCCATCAGTCCAATTGCAGCAAACCCAAGCTCCCTTTCCAAAATCCCCTTTTCAATCTCGTGATTAAAGACCATGGCCCCAAAGAAGAAAGTTATGAAGGTCGCGGAGGCAGGAGCTGTCAATAACGCTACGAATACAACCATTACAAATGGAATGACAAGTACTAGGATTACAATACCATCAACCAAGCACTCGTCATGGATTCCCATGTACTATATTTTGATAATAAAGGCAACTACTATAGCAGGCCATCATCCCATGACTTAGCAAAAAAAAATCGCAATTGTAAAATAGGATTTTATTTATTTCCTGCATATAATCTTTTAAAGGAATTTCTAACATCAAATTTCAAGGGGTAATTTGGGTTTGTACAAGATGTAGCAAGGAGAGTACAAGGAAAGTATTGCGTCCCTAAAAGACTTAATATTTTTTATTTGTATTGATCTAAAGAAACCCTTGATAGATAAACACGGATGCTAATTCTCAGTATATAAATGACCTTGAGATGGAATTGCCGAAAGAATACTTTTTGTAATAAAATTAACCAAGATCTTTGTTTTATCACGAGCAAAGACACATGATACACCATTGACAAAAGTCCACCAAGGGAGTTATTCTTAAAAATAGATTTTTTGTTTAGATTCAATATGAACTAGATCCTTAGTAAGGGGAAATCTGAGAAGACTATTGAAAGGTATTGCCACTTACGCTAAGTTTTACCTTGATATTATTTTTGGAAAGAAAAGATTTGTCTTGAAAATAAATTTGTTAAAATTTTATGTTTAACTCATTCGAAATAAGATGTTCGTGATTGTAAGTTAGGTACTAATCTTTCCTAAAATCATCAGGCTGAAAGATGGATGATCAGGTAAAGATCGCTGACTAAGGAAGTATTCCAATGAGCATAGAATGCTGACTAAAGTAGTGTTCTTGATGGTGCTAGACCTCCCCAAGGCCAACGTGAATAAAACTACTCCAAGGGGTTTTCTTGTTTTGTTTCACATTAGTGAGTATAGACCAATCATGACGCGAAAGGTCTTGTCGTAGGGAACTCAAGTCGGTAGGAGGAGGTGAGGATACCAAGGGGCTCTGGTCATAAACTCCTTAGGCTCTTGCACTCTTCCAACTATCCTTCAAATTCCAGATAGTATCCTGGAAGTTCCAATACTAGTTTAGGAACTAAACTTGGAGAGAATAATACCTTTGAGTTGACATCATTCTAGTTAGAACATAAAACATTGTAAGAATTTATTTTTCTTAAAGGAACTATTGAGAAGGGATTGCTTTACTCTATTTTTGTGTTGTGAAATAAATGCATGTAATGAATTTGTATCAAGAGATAATTCAACGAAGCTATTTTTATATGTTGAACCTAAGGTGGTAGGTAATTAGGTAATTAAAAACACACTCTTAGGGGAAGCGGGAGGATGGACCGTGATGGATCTAGACATATGGTTGGGTGGTGTCAGTGAGCCGAGAGCTTTCCTAAGAAGGAATAAAAATCACATATTTAATAGACCAGTAGAGATCAGAAAGCCTGACTTACATCACTTTAGAACCGTGGGAAGAAGGGATCAAACTACCACACTCCCCTTTGTTTGTCGTTCTCTTTGAACCTATCAGATTGCAAGTCCATTTCAGTCAGAAAATTCTATAAGGGATGGAAACTCAAACCACTAACACTAATCAACTGTTAATAGTTGATTTAACCAAAAGGACTCAAGTCAATCCTTGTGGGAATGGCCAGAACTTCCAGTCCAGGGTTTAGACTCGAGTGAGTCTAGTAAGCAAACTTCGAGGGTTTCCATTAAAATCATGGACGACGTTTTCTAGGACATCTCTTGATGGGCTACTAAGAACGTACCACCAAGGAAGCAGCTTGAGAGAGCACATTACAGTTGGTATTAGAGCACACATTGATATAGGACACAATGCAAGTAAATGAAACTAGTTATAGTTACAGCATAAAGTATATTTCTCTTACATGGTAAAAAACTTCTCTTGTTAATGTACGTTCTTGATTTCTGGCAGAAAGAAAAACCTTAGGAACAAATCTTGATTTTGCAACGTACTCCTCTAGTTTCAGCTAGAGAAACCAGATGATGAAAATATTAGATTAGATATACAATCCTTCACCCTTGTATTGTGAAGGACGATGGATATTAAGCAGAGAGAATTGTTACATTGATGCAAATTGTCTTGCTTAGCTCCACAATAATTTAATGAGGCTAAGGTAGATGGAAACCCTTAAGGTTGCCAATATCTATCTCTTCTATGAGGCCAGAGTAAACTCAAACATGTTCATTGGAGGATGACAAGTCAAATTAAACCGGTACATCTATGAGGAGGTGTAATGTGTCCCCCTGTCTACTTGTAGGACACGTCTTAGTAGCCCATCGGGAAGAGGGTCTAGAAAGCGCCACACGGAACTCCCAAGGAATGTCACAGGGTTTGCAATCAAGGTCTTCCTGAGTCTGCCATGAAGCGGAAGCATTCCGGCTATTCCCACTTAGGACCAACCTGAATCAGGGTTTCCCTAATGGTCAAGTTCCTAGGAGGTAGCTAGCGTCGAGCCCGAGACAAACTACTTTGCACAGAAACATCAGGGTCAAAGCGGATTTATACTAAACTTGGTTCAAGGAGAATGGGAAATGAGAGGGATGCGAAGCTCGACCTCTCTGCCCGTAAGGCATAGTCCCATTCCGTTCCCCTAAAACAACATAAATCGGGACTCTAGCTCTATAGATTCTAGGTCACTGTTACCTCGCTGTCAATTCCTTCAAGAAAAGTTCCTGGCCAACCGGGACCACTGTTCCGTTGGACGGACCTAGAGTCACGTCCACCGCATTTTCCTCGAGTTGCTTTAGTTATCTAATTACCTACCACATTTAATTTGATAAGCAAAAATAGCCTCCTTAATTAACCAAATTAATCACTGGTTCCTTCACGTAACTTAAGCACTGACATAGAAAACAATGTGAAACAAGTTTCTTTTTCAACATTTGATCTTTATTTATCAAAGTCTTTGAAATACATCAAATATCCAGCCCAAAGGCTATTCCAGTAATCCTCAGGGATCGCTATTCCAAGTTTCGCCCATTGACTAGTATACGGGCCTTGAGATCCCATCTCACGTCACGTCGGCATCTTGTGTAGGATCTAGAGGAAAGGGATTTATGGCCAGAGCCTCCCCTAGCACCCAAGCATCTCCTACTCCAAGTAGCACCCACGGAGAGACCTCTCGCGGTAGGTTCGGTCCACGTATACAGTGCGGCTAACAACCCCCTTGGATAGAGTCAGGCATACAGTCGGAGGTAATTGGTATTGCCTCTCCCTCCAGACTTTCAACCTGAAGCATTAGTTATTTTTCATGAATTAGTTCCTTGAGCAAAGAAGTACAAACAATGCACCTAAGTGTACAATCACGAGAATTCTAGTGGTCATTTATATGGCCAACTGCTAAGGTGTGACTCCTTCTCCCCGAATGCTTCCAGCATTCGATCGTGGATCGATCATGACTTGGCAATATCCCAAGGGTTTTGTAAGCTGAGTTGCTTGTTTACCCTCTTTCCTTGGGTTAGGGTTTATACCCTGTTGACCCAATTTGTCAATACCTTAGGTTTCCTTATATTAAGGTATCCTGGGCAATCTCATCGCCCTAACTTGGTTGGTCAACTGCTTCCTTGGCAAATTTGTAACTCCCCTAGCTTGGCAAATAAGTCCAAGGAAGAGTGGTGTAGCAGGATGACTTGGTCTAAGGAGTAGCAATACTATTTTGTGATTTAGACACAAGACCATACAACGTTGCAGCTTGTTGCACGAGATAGGTGTCTATACCTAACTTGTGGGGATTATATTTTTCTTCGTACGGTATTGCTTTATCAAGAATGCCTTTGATCAAGTTAAGGGCTTGGGAGTCCTCTTGACCCATTCCAAACCCTAACCCTACTAGGCTAATAAATGTTTTGGCCCAAGGGTTCCTAGATTCCTCACGGGAGTCTAGCATTTTGGTCATCTGATCCTTAGGGTGAAAACCCTAGATCATTCTTGCATGGCCGATTAGACAATCCTAACATTTCGAGAATGTGGGTAGGACCTTTAGGATTGGAAATATTAAATCGGCATCCTAAGTGCGATACTAGGCAGACTTTTAACATAGCTTAACCCTACCTAGCACATTGAGGTGACCATCATATGCTAACTAATCATACCTTTATGAATTTCATGTAGGCTACTCATTTACACACGAATTACTTAGTTGATCTAACCAACCTATGATTAACGATGATCTTCCCTTTAAAGATGCAAATACTTTCTTCTAAATTTGCAAGTACTTTCCCCTAAAAGATGTAAGTAACTGCAAGATAGGTGAGATGCATCATTCCATGCGAATATGCAAATTCAAGACCATAGACCTCTTTGCAACTATAGGATCTATAGTGATCTTTTCTTTTCCTTGCCTTATGTGACATTGATTTACATTCAGAATTATTCTTATAAACCCTACGTTTAATGCAACGAAATCAAAGCTTTAATATTTTTAATGAAGATGCATTCAAACCTTGATAAAAGAACTCCATGCATGAGCGAATGCCATGAGTCCATCATTGATTTAATCCTTCCTTTAGCACTTAACCCATCCTAAAATGTAACTATCATCGCATGCAATTTGCAAAGTTCATAAATCCTTTCCATGCATTGCGACTATTCAGATATCATCTAATGACCGTCTACAATTATCTTCTACATGAGTCACAACCAAGAATTTATTTCATAAGTGCATTATGCGACATAAGCCCTATCCTCTGCAAGATGTAACAAGGATGCGGTCTTAGCACGATATGATCTTCTAAGTTATGCGTCATACGTTCAAAAAGATTGCAACTACCCTTGACCATGGAAATGCAAGCAATGCAAGTGCTAGTCATGCAACTGAACTTGAAAATCGAACAAGTATATATAGATTTTCCAGTGCATTTCATGTTTCCCTACGTGGATTTAAAACGTGCTTTATGCATATTTTCCATGTGGAAATATTTTCGGAACCTGGCCATTAAGAATCGGGGCTTTGTCCACTCTTGTACTCGGGCTGGAAGCTCCAGCGTGCGCTCCTCTTAACTTTTGCCTAGGAGCCATTGATGCAGTAGACTTCGACTCCGCAAACTCTTCTTGCCCTTTATCCGATTTCCAAACTCCCTACTGCCTGAGATTTCTTCCCTGCATAGAAATTGGGCCTTGCAAGACACGGTTTTAAGAAAAATTGGAGGCATGGGGTGAACTAGGCCTAAAAGCTTTAATAGAAGCTTCCAAACTTTTGGAACAACTAGGGAGATGACATGGAGAGGATAATGATGGTGAAGATGACGATGAGGGAGATGATGATGAGGATGATGATGATGATGATGATGATGATGATGGTGGTGGTGGTGCAGCAGCAGGCAGCGGTGCAACAGTCTTGGCGGCGACAGCAGGCAGGTGGGCAAAATCCTTCCTCCTCCCTCCCTCAAGCTTGGGAGGGGGGGTTTATATGGGGTGAAGGGGGGGAGAGTGGCCACACAAGTGGCAATTGCATGTCTCCCTCCCCCATGCCCCTCCATGACATTACTCATACTCCCTCTCCCCGCCATGAAACAGCTGAAGGGGAGGGGGTTTAATAAAAAATTTGCAAAAATTATCCCTTTTTTGTCCCTTGAAGGGGTGTTCCCGCGTGGGCTATGGTTTTTAAGCCACGGCTGCATATGCACTACGTGGAAATGGTATTGTAAATACACGATGCTGGAGCACTTAGGCCAGTGTATCTTTATTGTGGGAGATTACTTTGGGTTGCTTTTTGCGTAGGGTGTGCAGGGTCTAGGGTCGTTAATTTCTCATTGCGAAAATATTACATTCTCTCCCCCTTAGAGGAATCGAGATGTCCTCATCTTGAGAAGATCTGGAGGGTATTGTTGGTTGAGAGTACTTTCATCCATCCAAGTGGCATCCTCTTCGGGGTAATCTTTCCACTAGATGAGGTATTCTCTCAAGGTCCTGGATCTCAAATGCCTCTCCCTAACATCTAAGATCCTATCAGGCCGTAGTTCAAGGACTCCTTGGATAGGCATTACAACTTGTTGATCATCAAGCACATGACTAGGGTTAGGCACATACTTTTTCAATAGACTGATATGGAATACATTATGAACTTTTAGGTTTTCAGGGAGTTGCAGTCTGTAAGAATTAGGCCCTAGGCACTTGAGAATCTTGTAGGGTCCACAATACCTTGGACTTAGCTTTTTGCATTCACCCAAGGATAGGGAACTCTTCTTTGGACGTACGCGAATGAAGACCATATCACCTTCAACGAAGGATCTGTCTTGACGTTTCAGGTCCATGTAAGCCTTCTGTCTGTCCTTGGCAGCTTGGATGTCCTGTCTTCTTGATTTGATTTGGTCCTCCATGTCTTCCAGCATCTGCTTTGAAGCTTCAAACCTCAAGGTTGGATCCAAAAAGCTCAAAGGACTACGACAATCGTGCCCTTACAACGCTTGAAAAGGGGTCATTTGAATGCTTTGTTGGTAAGAAGCATTGTAGGCAAACTCAACCAGTGGCAAATATTGAATCCACTTTTTGGGTTCGCAACAGCAGTGTGTCCTAAGCATATCTTCAATGACTTGGTTGACTTGTTCCATTTGACCATCGGTTTGGGGATGGTAAGCTATACTGAAATAGAGTTGAGTCCCCATGGCCTCGAAGATAGCTCTCCAAAAGTGTGAGGTGAAGAGAGGGTCACGATAACTTATGATTCTTCTGGGTAACCCATGTAGTTTGAAAATCTCCTTGATGAATAACCTTGCGATGTCTGAGGCTTTATAGTTTGTCTTAACAGGGATAAGATGTGCAACCTTGGTGAGCATATCTACCACAACCATAATGGGGTTGTATCCTCCCTGAACTTGGGGAAGGCCAATAACAAAGTCCATACTAATGAATTCCCATTTCATTTGGGGAATGTCAAGTGGTTGGAGTTTCCCTGGCATTTTGACATGTTTAGCCTTAATTCGTTGACAAGACAAACATTCCGTGATATATTTAAGAACGTCACCTTTGAGCCTATCCCAATAATAGCTCTTTCTGACCACATTAAGGGTCTTGGCATAGCCAGGATGTCTTGAGAAAGGGGAGTCATGGGCTTCCCAAAGTATCTTTTGCTTGAGTGACTGGCTTGCTAGAATACATAATCTTGTCCTATAGTAAACAAGTCCACTAGTGATAGAAAATTCTTTTGTACTTTGTTTGTAGCTTCAGGTCTTGATCTTTGATGGGGATTTCCCTTAGCAATTTCTGATAGGTTGGGTCATGGCATGCCTCTTCTCTAGCTAGCTCAAGAATTGGGTTGTTTGGCATGGATACATTTGTGGCTAGAGATCTTGTTGTTAATGGATCTTGCAAAATCAGAGAATTCAAAAACACCTTGCGACTGAGTGCATAGGCAACTACATTCTCCTTTCCAGGCCGGTATTTGATTTGGAAGTCATATTCTTCCAGTACTTCAATTCATCGACGTTGCCTCATATTGAGCCATTCTAGGTGAAAATCCATTTAAGAATCTTGTGGTCCGTCATTAGAGTGAATTTGTTACCCAATAAGTAGTGTCTCTAAAGTTTGAGAGCATGGATGACAGCCAACAGCTCCAGATCGTGGGTAGCATAATTCCTTGCATGACTCTTTAGTTTCCTTGAAGAGTATGCTACGAGATGACCTTCTTGCATGAGCACACATCCTAAGGCAAGTGCGCTAGCATCAGTATCACTTCAAACTTCTTACTAAGATCAGGAAGTTTCAGGATGGGTGTTGATACCAAGCTTTGCTTTAGTTTATCAAAGTTGAACTGTTCAGCAGGTGACCATACAATAGATACTTGCTTCTTTAGTAGATCAGTCAGAGGTGCTGCAATCAAAGCATAGTTTTTGATAAAGACCCTGTACCATCCTGTCAATCCAAGAAAACTACATATTTCTTTAATAGAAGTTGGTGTTGGCCACTCCAAAATGTCTCTGAACTTGGTCAGATCTACTGAAATTCCTTCCACTGATACAATGAATCCCAGATATTCAATCTGTTGCTTGAAAAATGCACACTTCTTCTTCTTGGCATAAAGCTTGTGTGCCCTCATTGTTTCAAGGACAATGCAAAGATGGGGTTCATGATTTTTTTCCTGCTTCAAGTAGACTAGAGTATCATCAAAGAAGATGAGTACGAAGTCATCAAGATAGGGCCTAAAGATATCCCGCATTAGCCTGTTAAAGGTAGCAGGGGCATTTGTCAGCCCGAATGACATGACTAGGAATTCAAAGTGTCCATACCTTGTGTTGCAGTCTTTGGAATATCTTCTTCCTTGATCCTTATCTGATAATATCTAGATTTGAGATCTATCTTAGAGAACATCTTCGCACCTTGAAGACTGTTAAGAAGTTCATCTATTCTTAGAATGGGATATTTGTTTTTAATGGTTGATTGATGATTTACAGCCATTCACTATGCATATATGGTTAAAGTGATACAGGAACCAGAACCCACTTCTTTTGAGGAAGCCATGGGAAAAGAAAAATGGGAGAAAGCCATGGATGAAGAAATGGATGCCTTGGAAGCAAATGCTATATGGGAATTGGTACCTTTGCCTAAAGGTAAAAATGCAATTGGCTGTAAGTGGGTTTATAAGGTGAAGCACAATGCAGATGGTTCTGTGAATAGATACAAGGCGAGATTAGTAGTCAAGGGGTATGCACAAACATATGGCATTGACTATGAAGAAACATTCAGTCCTGTTGCAAGGATGGCAACCGTAAGAGCAGTCATTGCTATGGCTGCATCAAAGGGATGGTCTTTACATCAGATGGATGTAAAGAATGCCTTCTTGCATGGTGATTTGCAAGAAGAGGTCTATATGGAGCAGCCACCAGGTTATGTGCATGTTGTTCATCCTGAGTTTGTTTGCAGGTTGAAGAAAGCCTTGTATGGCTTGAAGCAAGCACCTAGAGCATGGTCTGACAAGATAGGGCAGTATCTTGTCACTATTGGCTTTCAGATTTCCAAGGCAGATTTCTCACTTTATGTGAGAAAAATAGAGAAAGGTATTATGCTACTTGTCATTTATGTTGATGATTTGATTATGACAGGTGACAGTGATGAAGATATCCTTCATGTGAAAATGCTATTGAAGCAGAAGTTTGAGATGAAGGATTTGGGAGAGCTGCGTTATTTCTTGGGCATTGAGGTGATTAGATCACCAAGTGGGATACAGCTCTTGCAGAGGCAGTATGGATTGGACATGCTGTCCAAATATGGGATGACAGGCTGTAAGCCTATTTCAGTTCCTTTGGAGCAGAATGTGAAGCTGAGCACAGATGCAGGTGAGCTTCTAGAAGACCCTACTATGTACAGACGCATAGTAGGAAGTTTGATTTATATGACTATTACCAGGCCAGATTTGAGCTATGCTATTGGATTGGTAAGTCAGTTTATGCAGGCTCCAAGGAAACCACATTTGGATGCTGCTAGACGCATACTCAGGTATGTGAAGTCCACATTGCAGTATGGACTATTTTATGAGACTCGGGTTCAGATACAGTTGCATGGATACAATGATGCTGATTGGGCTGGTAGTATTTCTGATAGACGATCTACCAGTGGATATGTGTTCTCTTTTGGGAGTGCTGCAGTCACTTGGAGCAGCAAGAAACAGTCTACAGTTGCCTTGTCGAGCACAGAGACTGAGTACAGGGGTGCAGCAATTGCTGCATGTGAGGTATCTTGGTTGCATAAGCTACTTTATGATATGCATCAGTCTACAGATGGGCCAGTTGTCATTTATTGTGAAAACATGAGTAGTATACACTTGGCAAATAACCCAGTCTATCATGCTAGAACAAAGCACATTGAGGTGCATTATCACTATGTGCGAGAGAGGGTTTTACTAGGTCTTATTGATCTAGTTTATGTCAGCACAGAGGATCAGGTAGTTGACATATTCACGAAGGCATTGGGTGTAGAGAAGCTGCGCAAGTTCAGAGACCTGCTTGGTGTGCAGGAATTGGGATTGAGCTCGAGGGGGAGTGTTGAGATATCGAGCTCCACTCGTGATATGCCAGGGTGACCGTTGTGTATTTATGTCACCGACTTGTCAGTTGCAGATGTGGTTGGTACACCGCCCATGAATAATAGCTACATGATAGCTATACTTATCTACTCTAGTTCGTGGCTCAGTTAGTATGCCACCTTAGTTAGTTGAGTTTGGTTTGAGACCCATATATAGGGTTCTTCTATTTCTTTGTACTTGAGTTCTTTTGGCTTACACAACTAAGAAGAGGAAAACTGTTTTCAGCCTCCACCCTTGTGTGTATTCCCCCATTGTGCAAGCAAGAAAGCTTCAAGTGAGACTCCTTCCTTCTCTCCCACAATCTTGACAACGCTCTCTTGGTCTGATATCTAAGCATTCCCTTGTTCTGATCACTGTAAGACCAAGTCCTGTTATTCCTTGGCTTGGTTTTCACCTCCTATATTATTGGCGTAGCTCGAATGAGCACGTTTTGTAGGTTTGTTGGGCACATTGATTCTAGGCGGGTGTTTATGGGTGGGTTTAACCCAGCATAAAACTTTGACACCTATTGTGTCATATCCATTTGTGGCGCGTACTGTAAGAGAGAGACGAACTTTGAATAGTATGCATCTAGGGATAGTCCAAGCTGCTTTAATTCATAGATTTCGTTCATCTTCTATGTGCGATAGGCAGGTGGCAGGTATCTCCCTCGCACAGCTCTTTTAAGCTTCTCCCAAGTAACTGACCCTTCCGAGATCCCTTGGTCTCTGCACCATTGTTTCCACCAAAGTCTTGATTCACTGATAAGCTTCAGTTTGGCGAGCATAGCTTGATTAGCGAGTGCAGTACCTGCTGCCTCAAAATAATCCTCCATGGATTCGATCCAGACCTCAGCGTCAGTTTGGATAGTCCTTCCCTTACCATCGAATTCAGGTGGCTTGATTTGTTTGAGAAGTAACTTCTTCTCTTGAATTACAATCGTACTTAGTGCAGGGGTCGGACTAGGAATCTGCACTTGAGGTTGTGCCTGGGCATTCAAATTCTTTATGTTAAAAATTTGCTAAACGTTTCTCACATTACATTAATATGCCCAGTTCAGCTTTTAGTCAAGTGACCTAATCACTTAACTCCTTTACCAACACTTATAGCCATGACATATAGTGATTAAAAAATCTTATTCATTCATGTGGACATAGCCCTTTTGAGTACAATTATTTTGGGAAGGTAGAACAAGATGATACATTAATTTGGGAAAAATAAGATTGTGTTACATTCGGGTACGGGAACTGAGTAATAATATGGAGTGGGGTCATGGATTTTCAGGAATCAATAGGTCATAGGAAGCTTGGGGTATCCCTTCCTTTGAAACCCGTTCCTCTCATAACATCCCAGCACCTTGATTCTGTCGGCAGGGATTACTCGAGTCACTTCTTCATACACATACTTGTTTTGTTTGACTTTCCGATCGCCGACATGTAGGGTTGTGTTTATGTGAGCCTCAATAAAGATGTATAGCTTCACGATCTTTAAATCCTCCATCCACTTGATTCTCTTCAAGTTGGTGTGAAGGTACGTAAGTCGGTGGGCCGCTATGTAATATATTTGTGATTCACCTGTACATCTCCGTTCCATGTACAGGGCTGAAGGATTGTAGATATGGTCTAGAATATTCATCATGCCTAGCCTCCGTCGATAATCCGAAGCATGCATTGTAGTCATAAACATAACTTGGAACACCAAAAATTTATTCCATGCTTCGCGACTCTGTAGGCCAGCATCGATAAGTAAGTAAGGAAATGTTCTTTACGGTAACATTTCTCTATTTCCCCTCATTAAGTTCCCTTGTAAGTATTAGATCCCATTGGTTCGCTCTGATACCAATTGTAAGGTGTCCCCCTGTCTACTTGTAGGACATGTCTTAGCATCCCGGGTCTAGAAAGCGCCGCCCGGCACTCCCAAGGAATGTAACGGGGTTTGCGATCTAGGTCTTCCCAAGTCTGCCATGAAGCGGAAGCATTCCGGCCGTTCCCACTTATGACCAACCTGAATCAGGGTTTCCCTAATGGTCAAGTTCCTAGGAGGTAGCTAGCATCGAGCCCTAGATGAACTACTTTGCACAAAAACATCAGGGTCGAAGCGGATTTATACTGCACTCGGTTCAAGGAGAATGGGAAACGACAGGGATGCGAAGCTCGACCTCTCTACCCCTAAGGCATAGTCCCATTCCGTTCCCCTAAAACAGCATAAATTGGGACTCTAGCTCTATAGATTCTAGGTCATTGTTACCTCGTTATCAATTCCTTCGAGAAAAGTTCATGGCCAACCGGGACCACCCTTCCATAGGACGGACCCAGAGTCATGTCCACCGTACTTTCCTCGGGTTGCTCAAGTTATCTAATTACCTACCACATTTAGTTTGACAAGCAAAAACAACTTCCTTAATTAAACAAATTAATCATTGGTTCCTTCACGTAACTTAAGCACTGACATAGAAAACAATGTCAAACAAGTTCCTTTATAAACATTTGATCTTTCTAAAGCCATTGAGCTAAAAGAACAACTCAAGTATCTATTAGACTAGGGATTTCACCATGGGGAGCCCCGATACTATTTCAAAAAAAGAAAGATGAAACACTCCGCCTTTATCCAGTTCCCAGGATAGACGAGTTGCTTGACCACTCCAAGGAGCAAAGGTCTTTTCAAAGATCAAGGCTATTATCAAATAAGAATTAGGGAGGAAGATATCCCTAAAACTGCTTTTAACACAAGATACGGTCATTATGAGTTTATTGTGATATCATTTGGATTAACAAATGCTCATGCCACCTTCAACAAGTTGATGCAAGACATTTTCCGACCCTACCTTGACGACTTCATCCTTATCTTCTTTGATGATATCTTAAAATATTCCAAGAATGAAGAAGACCATGGACCACAGCTACAAGTAGTTCTTGAAACAATGAGAGCCCAAAAACTATATGCTAAAAAGAAGAAATGTTCCTTCTTCAAGAAGCAAATTTAAATATTTAGGATTCATAGTATCAGCAGATGGCATTTCAGTGGATCCTGCCAAGGCCCAAGATGTACAAGATTGGCCACCCCCAACAACAGTCAAGGAAGTGCGAAGCTTTCTAGGGCTAACTGGTTGGTATAGAGTCTTCATTAAAGACTATGCCTCAATCGCCGCACCTCTCAACAACCTTCTCAAAAATAAAGTGCCCATTATATGGATGTCCGCCAAACAATTTAGCTTTGAGAAGCTTAAGTAGAGTTTGGTAACCGCCCCTATCTTAAGGCTACCTAACCTAAGCAAAGAATTTAAAGTTATAACTGATGCAATGTATCTTGCCTTGGGTTACGTGCTTATACAAGAAGGAAATCCAATAGCCTATGCTTGAATAAAATTAAAGATCCATGAAAGAAACTTTGACACGCATGATCTAGAATTACTTATTGCACTTCATGCCTTTAAACTATGTAGACATGACCTGCTTGGTGATAGGTTTTCTCTAGTCTCACTGATCATAAAATAGACCAGGCAAGGAAAATGTGATTGCGGATGCCCTAAGTCAGAAATCATTTCATAATGCCCTAATCTTAGAGGAACCCTCTAGGGTTGGAACTCTTGCTATAATGATTTCAATGCCCAATAACCCTCTCATAGGAATGGCTAAAGAAGAGCCAATGAAGGATCCAAGCTATCAAAGATTGTTAAGAGAAATTTCCATCAAGGATTCAAATCCAAAACTCAAGACTAAGTATAAATATTTTTCCATAAATGAGGAGCTTGCCTATTACGATACAAGATTATGTATTCCTGCAAGTTAGGAACTCAAAAAGAAAATACTGTGGGAAGCTCACAATTCTCCATTTTTGGGTCATCCTGGTTATGTTAAGACTCTTCATACAGTTAGAAGAAGCTTCTATTGGGAAAGACTCAAGGGTGAAGTACTCAAGTATGTCACCAAATGTCTAAACTACCAATGAATTAAGGCCGAATGCCTAAACTACCAACGAATTAAAGCCGAATGTGTCAAGTTGCCAAGAAAGCTCTAGCCACTTGACATCCCTCAAATGAAATGGGAGTATATCAGCATGGACTTCATAGTTGGATTACCCTCAATACAAGGAGGATATAACTCCATAATGGTAGTCATTGATATGTTAATAAAAGTTACACACCTTATTCCTATCAGCATGGACTTCATAGTTGGATTACCTTCGATACAAGGAGGATATAACTCCATAATGGTAGTCATTGATATGTTAACAAAAGTTACACATCTTATTCCTATAAAAACCAATTACAAGGCTTCGGATATTGCCATGATTTTCATTAAGGAAAATTTTAGGTCACCTGGATTACCCTAGAGAATCATCCACGATCGGAATTTTCTCTTCACATCAAAATTTTTGACGAGTTTGTTCAAAGCTCTAGGAACCCAAGATACTACCTACCATCCCCAAACCAATGGTCAAACAGAGAGGGTCAACCAAGTTATTGAAGACATACTGAGAGCTTATTGCAATAGAGATCCCAAATGATGGATCCAATACCTACCCTTAGTTGAATTTTCCTACAATGCATCATACCATCAAAGTATTTAAATGAATCCTCTTCAGGCACTATATGGGCAATATTGTCTTACATCATTAAATTTTTTTGATCCTACCCTATAGGTAGAAGCATCTAGGCAAATGCTAGAAGAAATGGATCAGCACAAGTAAATACTATAAGGTAAGATATTCAAGCCACCAAGGATTGATAGAAGGCATATGCCGATCAATGAAGGCAAGAACACATTTTCAAAGAAGGTGGCATGGTTTTCATACGAGTTTGTCCAAAGAAGAGCTCCTTATCTTTGGGGGAATTCAAGAATCTAAGTCCCAGGTATTGTGGGCCATATAAGGTGCAAAAATGTTTAGGACTAAATGCCTACAAGTCGCAACTTCCTAATAGCTTGAAAGTACATAATGTATTTCATGTTATTCTATTGAAAGCATATGTTCCTAACCCAGACCATGTACTTAACGACCAAAAAATTGTGATGCCAATTTAAGGAGTCCTCAAACTTCAACAAAAAAAGATACTTGACATGTGGGAGAAAAATCTAAGAAGCAAAACCCTTAGAGAGTATCTTTTCCAATGGAAAGACTACCATGAAGAGGATGCCACTTGGGTTGACCAAAAATCACTATGTAACCAATATCCCCAGTTTCATTCAAGATGAGGACATCTTGATTCCTCTAAGGGGAAGAGGATATAATATTTCAACTTTATTTACAATCTTCCTGACTTCTTGCAATTAGATTTGAAGAATTCTAGATCATCAAATAAAGGAAGTCTCAAACAAAGATAGTCTGAAGCTCATAACCCGACACTTTTCGAGGTTGATAAGAACTGAAGCCATCCTTCATGGAAGTCACCACATGAACAAAAGTCATGGGCCATAAGTCATAAGTGACCAAACCCATTTCAAACTTAAGGCAAGTTTAAAATCTTTAACCTGTAAAGCTTTAAAGCTAAAGAAAAGAAGAAGAAGAAGAAGAAAATGACGATGAACATGTTGCAACCTCCCTTTTTTTTATTAAAAAAATTGTGCATGATTCCCCCAAATTTAGAGATCTTAATTGCACAAGAAAAATCTTGAATTCTCCTCATGTATCATAGTAATATTCCCCTCTTCTCAGTTTGATGAAAGGATTAGATTGAAGCAAGATCATCTGAGAGCCAACGAATCAGTCATGGTATCTCTGGTAGCCTCTTTGGACCTCAAAGATCAAATCGCCAGCATTAGATTGCATTTTGAAAGCTATAGCTGACTTACCAAGATACCCTCCATAAAGAGCTCCTCTTCTTGGCCACAACCCTTCTTCTTCAATTTAGCTATAAATACGAGGTAAGAGGAGCTGTTGGATGAGCAAGAGAGGAGAGGCTTTTCTTGAGAGTATAGAGGAAGAAGGAGTGGAGCAAGAAAAGTGCAGGGAGAAGAACTCTCATCACAAAGAGAAGGAGGATACTCTGTGGGCTCTTGGAATAGAATACTATATCCCTTCTACCCCACTTCCCTATGGAATCAAGACCCTTCTCGATTTTTCTAAATTCCTAGTGGTCACCATCCCCCATCAATCAAATTTCCATCAATCCAATTGCAACAACCCCAAGCTCCCTTGCCAAAATCCCCTTTTCAATCTCACGATTAAAGACCATGGCCCCCCAAAGAAGAAAGGTATGAAGGTCGTGGGGCATTTACATTGTTTGTTACCCACTTACATTGCCAACTCAAAACAAATAGCTTGTTACCAACCCATAGGGTTCTAACCAATTGTACAAGGCACCAACCCACCATTGTTTATAACCTTGCTACTCACTTTTTACTACCACCAATAATTATTTTCTACCAGGCCACCAACCCTACAAAATCTAACAAGAAATCCATTTTACAATGCTTTTGAATGAACACATAGCCCACTTAATGCTACTACAAACACAAAGTGTGCTACAAACACATGATCATTTACATTGTTTGTTATCCACCTACATTGCCAACTCAAAACATGTAGTTGCCACATTTCTTGTTAGCAACCCACAAGGTGCTAACCAACCCTACAAGGCACTAACCCACCATTGCTTGTATCCTTGCTAGTCACTTTGCACTACCACTCACAATCATTTTCCATCAAGCCACCAATCCCACAAGCTAAAAAGAAAACCGTTGTAAATTGCTTTGGAATGAAAACATGGCCTATTGAACTACAAACACATAGCTTGCCACAGACACACAAGAATTTACATTCTTTGTTATACCAACTTACATTGTCAACTCAAAACTCATAGCCACCTCATTATTCACAAGGTGATAACCACCTACAAGGCACTAACCCACCATTGCTTGTATCCTTGCTAGTCACTTTGCAATACCACTCACAATCATTTTCCATCAAGCCACCAATCCCACAAGCTAAAAAGAAAACCGTTGTAAATTGCTTTGGAATGAAAACATGGCCTATTGAACTACAAACACATAGCTTGCCACAGACACACAAGAATTTACATTCTTTGTTATACCAACTTACATTGTCAACTCAAAACTCATAGCCACCTCATTATTCACAAGGTGATAACCACCTACAAGGCACTAACCCACCATTGCTTATAATCTTGCTACTCAATTTGCACTGCCACTAACAATCATTTTTAGCAAGCCACGAATCCTACAAAAGCCAATAATAAATCCATTGTACATTAATTTGGAATGAACACATAGCAGCCCACTTGATGCTACTACAAACACATAGCCCATTACAAGCACATAGGCATTTACATTGTTTGTTACCTAGTCACAAGGCACTAACAAATCCTAAAAGAAGGTTATAATGCACCATTGCTTATAACCTTGCTCCTCACTTCACATTGCCACTAACAACCATTTTCTACCAAGCCACCAACTCTAGAGGCCAAAAAGAAATCCAATGTATGTTGCTCTAGAATGAATACATGGTGCACTTGATGCTACCACAAACACACGAGCATTTACATTGTTCTTACCCACTTACATTGCCAAGTCAAAACAAATAGATACCACATTTCTTATTATCAACTCACAAGGTGCTAACCAACCCTACAAGGCACTAACCCACCATTACTTATAGCCTTGGTAAATAATCACTTTGCACTGCCACACTGGCACTCATTTTCTATCAACCCATCAAACCTACAACCTAAAAAGAAATCCATTGTACATTGCTTTGGAATGAACACATGGCCCACTTAATGCTACTATGAGTGCATAGCTTGCTACAAACACATGATCATTTACATTGTTTGTTACCCACTTACATTTCCAACTCAAAACACATAGCCACAACATTGCTTGTTACCAACTCACAAGGTACTAACCAACCCTACAAGGCACTAACCCACCATTTCTTATAACCTTGCTACTCATTTTGTACTACCACTAACAATCATTTTCAACCAAGCCAACAGCCCTACAAAAGCTAACAAGAAATCCAATGTACATTGCTTTGGGATGAACACATAGCCCATTTAACTAACCCACAAACACATATCCCATTACAAGAATACAAGCATTTGCATTGTTTGTTACCCACTTACATTGCCAACTCAAACACATAGCCATCACATTTCTTGTTACCAACTCACAAGGTGCTAACCAACCCTACAAGGAACTAACTCATCATTGCTTATAACCTTGCTATTCACTTTGTGCTACCACCACTAACAATCATTTTCTATCAAGCCACTAACCCTTACAAGCTAAAAAGAAATCCATTGTATGTTGCTTTGGAATGAACACATGACCCACTTTATGCTACTACAAACACATGAGCATTTGCATAGTTTGTTATCCACTTACATTGCCAGCTCAAAACACATAGCCACAACATTGCTTATTACCAACTCACACGGTCCTAACCAACTCTACAAGGCACTAACCCACCATTACTTTTTATAACCTTGCTACTAACTTTGTGCTGCCACTAACAATCATTTTCTATCAAGCCACCAACCCGACAAGCTAAAAATGAATTCATCATAAATTTCTTTGGAATGAACAAATGCCCCACTGCAAACACAGATGCATGCTACATATATACTAGCATTGAAGGATGGCATGGCATTTCTTACATGGATGTCGAATGGCATAGCATGCATGCAAGCTAGTGTAAGTATAATGTAGATTCACCCTTGTGAGATCCCTTCATGTATGTTCCCGATCATAGGCTTTGCAACCCTGATAAAGCTTTCTAATACTTAGAAAGTTATAATTATAAGCTATGCATTAATGTATGAAGGGTGGTATGCAAGCATTTTGGGTTCCTAAAGCTATGTTATAACCAAAGTCAAGATAAAGTTTCTTATCTTTCATTGTTCTTTTATGGACTTACTATTCCCTTTCCTTATGAATTTATAATATTCATTTTAGTCTAATTGAGCTGGTGCCCTAATTTGTATTGTTTTTGAGGTGGTAAAGTCAGAGATTATTCCATGAAGCTAGTATGTATATAGCCTATGCCATTATCCTTTCTTAGAAGCTACTCTAATGATCTTATGTCAACTACACTTTTGATACAAGCTTACATTGCATTTTTTATCCATTTGGGCACATGAATATGAGACATTCCTATGTGTATATTCTAAGAAGATTTGCTTGAAGGAAAGTTGTACATATATGTAACCTAAATTTTGTGGCATTGATAATGAACAAGGCAATGTAAGACTAATGAAGCAATGCAAGATTAATGCAATCTATACTATTCTCCTTATGAAGCATTGATAAGCAAAATATATACTATTCTCCTTATGAAGCATTGATAAGAAAAATCTATACTATTCTCCTTATGAAGCATTGATAAGAAAAATCTATACTATTCTCCTTATGAAGCATTGATAAGCAAAATCTATACTATTCTCCTTATGAAGCATTGATAAGAAAAATCTATACTATTCTCCTTATGAAGCATTGATAATGAAATCTATACTATTCTCCTCATGAAACATTGATAAGAAAAATCTAGCAAAAATGTTTGAAGCATAAGAAGAAGACAATGACTTACTTCCACACAAAGACACAAGATTTTCATTATACCTACATCGTGCATGCTGTTTGGGTTCCACATCCTTGTGGCTTGGCACTAAAGGGACACCATGATAGTGTAGTCATGCAACTTATGTAAGTAATCTTAGGCTCGCACTTTTTGCTTCAAGTTGGTGTCCCACGCCTCACTTTGGCACACAAAGACACAAGGATTTCCTTGTGCTTGCATTGCACATGGTGCTCAAGTCCCACATTCTTGCACCTTGGCACTAAAGGGGTGCCATGATTAGTGTAGTGATGCACTTGACCTAAGGGGGTTATAGTTTTCTCATTTGAAAGAGAGAGAGAGAGAGAGAGAGAGAGAGAGAGAGAGAGAGAGAGAGAGAGAGAGAGAGAGAGAGATCACTTATATATACCTACGTAACTTAGCAGGTATACATACCATTGAGAAAACAATGTAGCAAGAAAATATACATAAATTGTATAAGAAGTTGCTTGTTAAAATATGTAAATATGAGCTATTTACTACACCATGGATGATGATGAGATGTTGGAAGTTTGATAGAACCTTGGAAAAAGGGATGTATTTCTCACAGACATCAAGTGTATGGATTAATTCTTGCTCATGCCATATGAAACCACACCCCATGTGAATGTACCCTTAATATAGGACATCCTTGAGCCAACCATGAAAACCACCTTTGCCATGTCATCATAGAATTCTAGAAGATATGCCATGTCATCACCTCCATCATTGATGATGTCATCATGGAACATTCTAGAATATCTTTAGCCACCCTCTAACACCTATAAAAGGAGGGGCTCACCATAGAGCTTCTCAGTCTTGCCAATGCCAGTCTTGGGAGCTCAAGGAGTTGAGACTTCCAAGTAATTAACTTTGAGTTCCAATTCTATTTTTTGTCTAGTCATGGTATCTAGTCTTATCTTGTCTTCCATGATGCTCATGTTGTCTTCTCACTTTGTAATCTCATAGTACGAGATCTTATCTAGTATTATCTTGTCTTCCATGATGCTCGTGTTGTCTTCTCACCTTGTAATCTCATAGTACGAGATCTTATCTAGTATTATCTTGTATCTTATTCATCCCCATCGAGGGGGATCTTGTAATTTTGATATCTTGTATCCATACCTACGAGTCCTAGGTTGTGGGATCCTTCATATCCTATTGAGTCCTATTTTCTATACCTATACTTCCTGATTGTGGGATTAGTTGCATCTTGCTAAGTTATCATTGTACCTTGTGCTCCTACATGGGATTACCTTATTCTTGTAACAAATCTTGCACCTAGTCTAGTCTCTTGAGCATAGTCTAGTGCTCCCATAGCAATTTGGCAAGATTGCTTTCTAGCCCTACTAAGCACCATGGAGGTGACCCTTGAAAGAATTGTGGTCTCCCTTCAAAACCTCCAATAAC
Organism: Lygodium microphyllum; assembly: GCF_053477565.2. Taxonomy (NCBI): domain Eukaryota; kingdom Viridiplantae; phylum Streptophyta; class Polypodiopsida; order Schizaeales; family Lygodiaceae; genus Lygodium; species Lygodium microphyllum. Next base: position 117,582,386 of record NC_141162.1, read on the forward strand.
AAATTCAAGTCTTGAATGAATGACAAACAAAACTTCAAATAGAACACCCTATGCATCTAGACCATGCGCTTCAAGAGATGCAAGACCAGATTTGAGACTTGTAGAACAATAGAGGAAGTGATCGTATGATTTTGCATATTAATCAACCCCCAATAAGAGATCCCAATATCAGCATGCTAGAGAAGTTCAATGGTGACTGTTCAAAGTTCATGGGATTCCTATAACAAGTAAAGCTCTATTTTTGCATGCAATTGGAGAGGTATCCAGATGATGGTTCCAAGGTGGGATTCATTGAGCCTTTACTTTGTGGTCAAGCTTTATCACGGTTTGCCCCAATCTTGGAAAAGAATATGCTAGTACTCCACAACAATGAGGCATTTCTTTTCAAGCTCACTTCCACATTTGGAGATGCAGATATATAGGTCAAGTAGCAGAAACAAAAATTTGAAAGCTACAACAAGGTAACCACCTTACATCTACTTATGCATATGAATTTAGGTGATTAATCTGTGACCTCACATGGCATGAGGATAATTTTATCAACCAATTCAGATGGGGTCTTCAAGATAACATCAATGACCTTATGCTCACTATGCCTGAGGCAAAAACACTCAATGATTATATCATGCAAGCCATATAGTGTGATAATAGATTATTCAAGAGAAAGCAAGAAAAGTGAGAAGAATTAAGGCCTCACAAATGGAACCCAACCCCAATCAAAGATCCAATTAGAGAAGAAACCAAGCGTGAACTAATGCAATTAGATAATACCAAATTCTAGCCCTTGACCCATAAGAAAAGTAAAGATAAAAAGAGAATCATCTATGCCTATGTTGTGAAAACCTTAGACATATTACCCTAAATTTCCCAAATAAGAGGGCAAGAACCTCAAGAGTTGCTGCAACCACCCTTGAGCAGGAAAATGAGGATGTTCAATTGTAAATGAGACTATACAACCAGACCTTGATATAAGAAAGGGTCTCTTGATCTAAGCCTCAGCCATGGAAACTTTCCTTGTCACAGTCCAGATGATCTTGCTAGGAAAGACCCTTTCCCTCAAAGCCTTCGGGGCCTCTGCATGTTTCATTGATGATGTCTTTAAGAATAGATACTAGATTCTAGTACTCTAAAAGACCAATCCTACACCAACTGAAGTCATGGATAGAAGACCTTTATCATCTGGAGATATTACCAAGGAAACCTGACCACTCATGGTAACTCTTGGTGATCAAAAATCTCGTGTATGCTTTAATGTCATATCCAGTCCCACAAATCCAATCATCCTTGGGATGCCTTGGCTAAACAAACACAACCTAGAAATTGATTGGGTTAAACAAAAGATTACAATTCTTGAAAATCAATGAAAGTCAGTTTGTTTAAGAGCGAAACCCTTTATGTACACATCAAGGCATGAACCAACCTACATGATATATCATATACCATCTCAAGAATCTAGTAAGGATGAGTCAGTCAAGCTACTAAGATAGTATCAAGAATTCTAAGATGTGTTTAAAAAAAAGAATGTGGATGTCTTGCCCAGACACATACCATATGATTGTGCTATAAAACTCCATGAGGGGGCTCAACTACCTTTTGGACCCATCTACAAGCTATCCTCTGATGAATTAGCTAAACTATGTAAGAAATTTGATGAGAACTTAGCCAATGAGTTCATTAGGTACTTGAAGTCTCCTACTGAAGCCCCCAATTCTATCCGTGAAGTAGAAAGATGGGTCACTTCAAATGTGTGTGGATTAGCAAGGATGCAACAAGGTAACATTCAAGAATCGATACCCTTTGCCATTGATATCAGAGCTCTTGGAACGCCTTGGAAAAGCCAATATATTCACAAAGATTGATCTATGAGAGGCTTACAATCTTATACAGATCAGAGAAGGAGACAAATGGAAGACATCCTTCCACACAAGGTATAGTCACTTTGAGTATGTTGTTATGTCATTCGGTCTCACCAATGCTCCTACAGTGTTTTAACATACAATGAATGATATCTTCCAAGAGCATCTAGATGGTTTTGTAGTTATATACTTGGATGATAACTTGATATTCTCAAAAGATCCAAAGGAGCATGAGCACCATGTAAAATTAGTTTTGGAAAAACTCAAAGAAAAAGCACTATATGCAAAACTTGAGAAGTGGTTTTTCCATCAGACAAAAGTGGAATTCTTGGGGTACAATGTCTCCTAGAGAGGAATCTTCATGGACCCCAAGAAGGTCAAGACTATTCTTGATTAGCAAACATCCACATGTGTCCACGATGTCCAATGTTTCCTTGACTTTGCCAACTTCTACATTATATTTATCAAGGATTAATCAAAGATAGTCACACCACTCACCAGACTCATAGGAAACTCAAAGTTCTCCTGGACCCCAACAGAGCTAAGAAGGTCTTCCAAACCCTGAAGACCGCTTGCCATCGTGTCCTAGCATGGAGATGATGGTCATATGCATCTAGTGGCATTTCACTCAAGGAATTTACCACCTGTCTAGATTGAAGTGATCTAATCCCCCTCCACTTGTCTAGATTGAAGATCATGAAGAATCTGAGGTCAAGCATGTCTTAGAATCAAGGATCTCCTGAGGTTGATTTGAATACTGTCTTCACTTGAAAGTATATGACATCAATGATTGCACTTGGGAACCGTAGAATATCTCCGAAGAGCACCTCTCAAAGTTAAAGAATTTTACAAGATGAATCCAATGAAACTTGGACCAAACCACCAAGCTGCTCCTCGTGGAACTCATCACTAGACGAGGCGTGATGTCACAGACATTCCATGATCAAGTGTATGGATTAATTCTTTATTATGCCATATGAAACCACAACCCATGCAAATGCACCCTTAACAGGACATCCTTGAACCAACCATGTGAACCCACCCTTTCCATGTCATCATAGAACCTTCTAGAAGATATGCCATGTTATCACTTGTATCATCAATGATGTCATCATGGAATATTCTAGAATATCTTTGGCCACCCTCCAACACCTATAAAAGGAGGGGCTCACCATAGAGCTCCTTAGTCAATGCCAATCTTGGGAGCTCAAGGAGTCAAGACCTCCAAGTAAGTAACTTCGAGTTCGAGCTCTAGTTCTTGTCTAGTCATGGTATCTAGTCTTGTCTTGTCTTCCATTATACTCATGTTGTCTTATCACCTTGTAATCTCGTAGTATGAATCTTTTCTAGTACTGCCTTGTATCTTGTTCATCCCCATCAAGGGAGATCTTGTAATTTTGATATCTTGTATCCATACCTATAGTCCCAGATTGTGGGATCCTTCAAATCCTATCGAGTCCTGTTGTCTATACCTATAGTTCTTGGTTTTGGTATTTTCCATATCTTGCCAAGTTATTATTCTACCTTTTGTCACTCTACGAGGGATTATCTTGTAATCAAAATTATTGTAACAAATCTTGTATCTAGTCTAGTCTCTCAAGCACAGTCTAGTGCTCCCATAATAGTATTAAGATGCGAGGTGATTTTTGAAACTAAAAAAAATACAAAAAATGAAGGCCTTGGACACTTGTTGGGAAAGCTAGATTTAGATGTCACTATGACTAGATGGGTTTTTAGCATGATTGAAAATCTTGTTGAAACTTGGAACAAGAGTAAATATAGTTTTAGGAAAGAGTTTGATGGTGAGAAAGTACACAAATGGGATTGCTTTTATGCTGAAGTATGAGTTGCTAAAAGAAAATCTAATAGAAGTGTCAATAGGGAAATTACTTAGCAAAGAAGGATGTGCTCTGCATATGTGCAAAGTCTCACACCCACTCCAAAGACAAAATTTGAAGCACAAGATCTCCATAGTCTTTGGGTTTGTATGCCCAATGTATATACTATGACATATCCAAGTGAAAATGAGATACTCTAGGGAGAAGAATTAGGAAAATGTACATATAGTACAATATTCAAAGTGAAAATTATAAATGTAGTTAGGTTTTATTGAAATAAAATCTATGCTAGAAAGTGTTATAGAGGGAAGAATTATTAAATACAAGTAGAGCAACATAGGGAGATTGTATTGTAGATTAGACACCAAGTACTTGTATGTGTCATTGCAGCACACTGTTGAAGAGCCCTTGTGGATTATTACACTATACTTTAATGGAGGTAGTCTCGGGTACTTCATGACTTAGCATCACATGGATGCCCATGTAGTGGCAAGAGAAGGCATGATGAAGACAAGAAATTAGCAAATGATCAAATACAACTCATCACTATATTTTGCAAATGTGTCTTTTCTATTATGCATGCTTTAATTTTGGAAATGAGTCGACTACACAAAGTAAGATGGATGCACATGGATTTACATCTATGAAATATTGTTTTGGATTTTATTGGTGAAGTGTGCCATGTGGGAGTAATAGACTAGAGAAAGGCTCTAGATTTCTTAGAGCAATAGAAGGCATTTGCAAAGCCACCTAGAGAGTCTCATGACTATGATGAAACATATGTAAGAAAATTGGATCAATGCAAAGCAGATCACGCATGAAGAAAATGGCTAGCCCTTGAATTACAAGATATAGCATTGAAGGATTGTTATATACCCATGTTGGATATTTATACACTAGGATGGGTGTTAAGGGAGATTTGTCAGCTCTATGAGGATGCATTCAATTACTTTGACTTAACAAAAGCTATTGCTCCCTCCTTTCAAATGATAAGACACTTGTCTCAAGTTTTTGAAGAAAAAATGATGAATATAGACCTAACAAGTAGGGTTTCCTTTGAAGAGATGAATGAGCTTGTTTTCAAGCTTAGGCATGTGCCCCTTTGAGGAAATGGAGCCAACTTCCATGTGAATAACTTGTTACACCATGTAAATCATGCTAAAGTATTGTTTACTGACTTCACTTCACACTATCTTAGTGCATCTCTTTTCTATTGTCCTTTTTCCTCTTGAGCAATAGAATCCCTTGCATAGAGACATGTATCATTTTGAAATTGCTTCAATATGGTGATTTGTATCATGTTTCTAGATAAAGTAAGCATTCATACTTGGAAGTCCAATGCACCTGTAAAATAAAAAAGCATATATTTTTTACACTGAGCAAAAAGTAGTGCTTGTACTAAATAGTGGAACCACAAATCATACTTATGCTACATAATACAATTACTTGTTATGCAAGTACTATTACACAATAGAGCCATTTGTGATTTTTTTTTTGATGTGAGTGCATGTTTCCTCCCCTTGAGAAGCTATTGATTAATATCATTTCTTTTTCTATCATGCATCTAAATACAAGCTCAACAATTCATGCTTTCAAATAGTTGCATGAAGGTCCTTGAGCATAAATCCAATGAGAAAGTGCTTTTGGGGTATGCTCGAGTTATAGTTGATTCCATATATGGTGCAGTACAATAAGAGATAACACTAGATGGGCTTATTTGTGTTTTTTTAAATTCATTATTGAAGATGAAGATGATTACACTCGATGTCGCACACTAAAGACAATACAAGAAGAATGTTGGCATGTAGAAAATGTCAAATTGATTGCTATAAGAGGGATTCAATCACAGTAGGTGAGGTTGGGGATGAGGTTTGGCCCACAAAATGGATATGTAAAGACTTGAATGATATTATAGAAGTTACAGGCTTCAAGGGAGTGATAAAGGTGAGCATGCTATGCATAATCTAGATGACAACCAAGAGCAAGCTATAAATAAGCTTAAGAGCACATTGCTTTCAAAGTCTGCATTTGAAACTTGGCTAACCCAATGTGAGAGTACCTACACGAAGGTGAAGGACCTCAATTGACAAAGAGATGACAAGTTTGAGCTTACCCTACAAGATCTAGATGGTAGATAATTCATTTGAGTATGGTGCCATGAATGTGGATCTCCTTATGGACCAAGAGTAAGTGGCAGACAATTCACCTACTCATGTCTTTCTAATTTCATGAGGACCCATGTACTGGAGAATCAAGCACATGGCATCTAATAAACATAGGGTTAAAGGTTGGAGCGATATTTAGCTCAAAGGATATAGAAGAAAGAAATGAAGGTGACATGATTGCAATTTTAGTTGTAGTAGTGGAGATGAATATTTGAGGCAAGTCACTTTTTCCTAACAATTGAGACCTTGAGTAAACTGCTTTTTATATATAGTAGTTGTTAGTTTATGAAAGAGTTATACTTAGAATTCATTTAACGATATTTTTTATATGCATTTTAGTGCTGATTCCTAATCCTTTTGAATATTAACTTTGTGAGTTTTCACTTGAAATCATGCAAGATCTGATTTTGAGCATGTTGAGGCAACCTTGCATGAATATAAAGACAATGAAAGAGTAAAAGTTGTATGTAAGTATGGTAAAAAATGGCTATGATGGGACCAAAAATGGGCCGGCACTAGCTATGGCACTAGCTAGACCTCATGCACACAACAGACAACTCCACCACTACACAACCTCATGGGCCAGGAGCATCTGTTAATAACTAAATGCATACTAGATACGTCTAATATTGCGTTTGTAGCCGGATAAGAGTCCAACAACACTTTCCCCAAAACCCCTCAAAGGGGGTATCCCACACATATTGAAAATAAGTGCCACGAATCACAGACATAGGAGGCACCCCATCGGCTGATTGTCGTGACCCCATTGCAGCTCTCCTACATCTTGGGGATTGGCCCCTCGATGCACTACTTTTACATATAAACACATTTGCACAAGACCTCTTTTCTCAGCGAGATCCAAGAGATACCATGTTTCCTCACCAATAATTTCCCCCAAGAAACGAATGACTAACCTGCGGCAAGGGGAATCTCACCCTCTCAAGTGTGGGTCAACTATAATTCAAACAATTACTATGCATTTCCAGGAGTTGATACCATATGTATGATCAATGCAATAGTGGATGTCTCATCGTGCACAAACAGTTATGTTTCGAAATCAACCTATGTGCTAGTACGCAAATATACTTTTCATGAATTCCAACTAATACATATATGCTTCGTTTGCAAGAATCTAGCACCAAGACGAACCTTCTGCTTCTAGATTCCTTATTTCCAAATAAGCAATTTCCTAAATTCTATGCATAGAAAAGAATTTAGAATTTGTATTATTCCAGCCTTGAAACTGTTGCACAAAATCCTACTCTCCCTCACCGTTTACGTTTTGCTTCATTGCATAGGTGTATAGGGATTGTTTTGTTATGGTTTAATGTATAAAAAACAATAAATCACACACTATGACAAAAGGATAGGAAAAACTAAGGCCAAATCTCATTCTTTGCCACTACCATTCGTTCACAATCACTTATTATATTTTTTCGTATTTTTCTAAAGCATATTCTTATTTTTCTCTTCATTTTTTATTTTTCTCTATTTTTATAATAAAAATATTGATATATTTCAAATCTGTGGCTCTTGATTCTTAGAAAAATAGAAAAATAGATTTTATTAGCATTTATCCCATGTGTATTGGTTTATCCCACCCGAAAACACCAAAAAGTCCATTTTTCTCATTAAAAATCGTGTTTTACGAGTTTCTAAAAATTATTTCCAGCATTTTAACTTTATTTTTTCTAAATTTTTCACTGTGCAAGCATAGAATAAGCAATAAACAACATGTCTACCAATTTTCACTCCATAAGAACAACATTGGCTCAATCAAATATAAAAAACAAGCAAATTTCCTTTGTAAAATAGAGTTACCAGTTTTTTCCTTCTTTGCGGGTTTTAAAATCTGATGCAGGATTGCAAATCAGTGCTCATTCAAGGCTCAGCCCATCTTTGAACAACCAAGTCTAGCCCTCCATCGTCGGAGAGTGATCCGGCACAATGCCGGACAAGCGTTCACCACCCAATTCTCTTCTTGATTCTTCTCACATGAATTGCCTCTTGGAAGAGAGAGAGGGATGAGAGAGAAATACAAAAATTGTATCTCCATGTCCAGCTAGCCATTCCATGTGCAAAGACCAACGATTGGAAGCGTTGAGAAGAGGGAAATCATGTATGCAATCTATTGGGGGGGGGGGGGGGGGGGTGCTTTGAAGCTCTACAACCCCCCTCCCACAAAATTGTTACCTCCTCCATCCATGGTGGCCATTTCTTGATGCGCCCAAAAAAAACAAGCCCCTCCCCCTCCAAAAATTGATTTTGGTTAGAGGGCCCCAAAGGGAGCCCCCAAAGGTCACATCCTTTGGGCTAAAGTCTTTTCCCACTTGACATCCTTTGGGTCTTAGCCTCCCGGGTACCCCCCATTCAATCGTATGGCCTCTGATTTGGCCACTAAAAAATTTTGGGCATGCGTCTTGAAGTCCCACACTAACATGCATGTCCAGAAGTCCCATGTGGCTATCAAAAATTTTATGAAATTGAGCAAGATCAGTTCTCTCCAACAAGGCAGTCGGCAACCAGGGCTTGTTAATCATTGTGCACAAGGAAACAATTTTCAGCGAGATGATGGGCCAAAACAAAAACTCCAAATGGGTAAGGCTACTATCAAAGAATTGCTAAGCGACAGTGGGGTGAGCCTCATCGAGGTTGTGCAGGTTAATGGCACTAAAGCTTCTAGCCTATGTGCCATAATTAGAGGCCAAAAAAATAGAGAAGGCGACAAAGATAATGTAAAACCTATTGAGGGAAACCCTAGGCAGGATGATAAAGGAATGCAAGCTCTAAATCCTGACGAGGAAGGGGGCCTTTGAAGCCCGTAGAGAGTAAGACTTACACCAAGAGAGATAAAGAGGTGTTGAGAAAGAAGGTGAGAGTTAAAAAAGAGGCAATAAAGCCGGTGCAACGTCCTAAAGAGCAAATGGTTTGGCTTGAGAAGTGAGCTTTAGCGAATTATCACGAATTTGATTTAGCTAGCTCCCTTTGCGATGTTAAACTAGACGTGAATCTCTTGTAGCTAATCAAGTTGTCACCAGGCTTACACAAAGAATTTAAAAAGATATTGTATACGGGTCATATCGTAGAACCCTTCGGAATAGCGCATGTAGGGGATGACTAGTTTGAACATGCCGAAAAGCATTGCCCAAGGGTTGCAACCAATGTTGATGGGATTCTAGTGGATAATGCTATTGTTGACATAGGATTCTCGGTTAATATTATGAGTTCTGAATTGCTGGAGAGGTTGGGTCTTGTGATTCAAAAAGATGCCTCCACAATCCTTAGAATGGCTGATGATAGTCTGAGATAGCCGGAGGGCTACATTACTAAAGTCCACGTGACATTTGGCAACGTAGCATGCCTGTTGGACTTTAGGATAATCCAATTTGCAGGGCGTTCGCGTTACCAAGAATTGTTTGGTTGACCTTGGATTTTGCAAGAACATTGTCAAGTAGATATACCCAATAGTAGATTCATATTTGGCAGAGGTGCTAGACGTGTGGTAGTCGATGCATATCCTGAATCACCTCAAAGTGAGCGAGCTCCCCTGTCTTCTACAGAGTTAGAGACAATGGAAGATGTGTCTGCAAGTGAGACGTTGTCGACTGACGAATCCAAAGAGGGATTGACCACAGAAGAAGTCTATCAAGTAACGTTGAATGAGCCATTAGAAGCTCAAGATAGAATAAGGGATGTAGATATTATCGAGCTAGACCTTGGTATGCCAGACGATGAGCGGCCAATAAAGCTAGGGTCCATGCTTAGTGTGGAGGAATGGGAGGATTATGTTACTCTAATCCAAGAGTTTCGTGATATTTTCGCTTGGAGTTACAATGAACTTAGGGGCATTCCTCCTAGCCTCGTTATCCATACAATTCTGTTGAAGGAAAGAAGCCATCCTGTACGATAGAAAGTCAGGCATATGTCATTTGAGTTGCGGGATGGGTTGTTTGAGGAGTTACAGAAATTAGGAAAAGTGGGTTTGATTTTCCCTGTGTAGCACACTGAATGGTGTTCACCATTTGTGATCAGTAAGAAGAAAAATAATCAAATCCGGCTGTGTGTGGACTTTCAAGAGTTGAAAAAGCAAACATTTAAGGATTACTACCCATTGCCCTTTATCGACCAGATTCTAGATCAATTGGCGGGTAGGGAGATATATTCATTCATGGACTATTTTGCAGGCTATAATCATATGGCGATCGTAGAATAATCATATGGAAATCGCAGAAGAGGATAAGCTCAAAATGACGTTCATAACAATCTTCAGGACCTTTGCGTATCATGTGATGGCATTTGTCTATGCAACAATGCGCCTGGTTCTTGGCAACGAACTGCCAATAAAACCTTTGATGACATTTCCCCTAAGGAGATGAAGGTATTTATTGATGATTTAGGGGCAACCACCATGAGAAAAAGGCAATTGATTATTTTACAAAAATGTTTTGAACAATGCAAAAAAATTTGCATAGCTCTCAATCCAAGGAAGTGCATTTTTGGTGTACCTTATGGGCTTGTGCTGGGCCATGTAGTTAGTTCGGTAGGGATTGCAACAGATCCTGAAAAGATTAAAGCTATAGTCGCCATGAGTCCACCACGCACCCCCAAAGAAGTCCACAGCTTTCTGTCATCAATTGGATATTATTGACGGTTCATAAACGCTTTGGTAGAAAGAACGCTACCATTGACAAATCTGTTATCCTTCAATTGTTTGTTTACGTGGAGTGACCCTTGTAAGGATGTAAAGCAAGATCTCGCAAGAGCACACGTGCTGAAAGCACCAAAGAGGGGTGAAATTTTTTATGTCTTTTCATCAGCTACCATGCATAGCATTAGTTGCTGTTTAGTGCAAATGTGGGAAGCGAAGTGGTATCACCCAATTGCTTTTGCTAGTCGGAAGCTAGGTGTATCCAAAATTAATTATACTTATATGGAAAAGTTGTGCCTTGCGATGGTCTTTGTGACTAACACTACATCCTTTATGAGAAGGTTGTCCTTTATACCAAGGCGGAAGGGCTACGACTCCTGATGAATAAGCTACAACCACCCGACCATTTGGCAAAGTGGTTAATCACTTTGTAGGAGTTTGACTATGAGGTTAAGAGCAAGCCACCCAGGTTGCAGGGTATCGTAGAGTGCCTTGTGGACTTTGGGGAGCCAAAGGAAGCTTTGGTTGAAGGATTGACACTACATCTATTCCCTCCTGGTATGCGGAAATAATGGATTATTTGCTAACGAGAGAGATTGGAGCTAGTCTATCGAAGTCAGAAAAGCGAAAGATCAAACAAGCTTTAAAATTCACAATAATTGCAGGCACGTTGTATTGGCAAGGGGTAGACGATATCTACCGCCGATGCATAATTCTTGACAAGGTCCCTTTCATCTTAGAAGAGTGCCATGACTCTGCTTGCGGAGGTCATTTTGCTGGGCAGCTAACTGCGCAAAAAGCCTTGAGAGTGGGATATTGGTGGCCAGCCATCTTTCTTCAGGACACATTCGAGTACATTAAAATATGTGACATTTGTCAACAACATGATAGCCGAGAGAATAGGAAGCAACCACTCACTCCTATTATGGCGATCCTTTTGTTTGAGAAGTGGGGGGATCAACTTTGTGGGCCCTATAACTCTGTCGTCCACTGCATAGAAAAGATATATTATCATAGTGACTGATTATTTTACTAAGTGGTCAGAAGCACGTGCAACATAGAAAGACAATGCAAAGGAAACCACCAATTTTCTATTAGAGAAAATAGTTTGTCTATTTGGTCCACCAAAAGAAATAGTATCGGACCAGGGGACACATTTTCTGAACAAAGTGATAAAAGGGCTGATTGGGGCTTGGCACATCAAGCACAATAAAACAACCCCCTATAACCCACAAGCCAATGGAAAAGAAACAAGATTGGGATAAAAAGTTGTACGTGGCAGTGTGGGTATACAATATGATGTTCAAACGAGCTACTGGTCACACCCCATTCATGTTAGTATATGGAGAGGAGTGCATCCTATCTCTAGAGATCGAGTTGCCAACGATAAGATTTGTGATCAATCATTCTTTGGGTGATGTGGATGCCCTCTTAGAGTGCTTTATGACTCTGGCACACCTCGATGAGATTAAATTGCAGAGCTTGCTACATCACGGGGTGAACAAGTGTCGGATGAAGCAGCTCCATGACCTAAAAGCAAAGAAATACACTTTTAAGAAAGGACAGCTAGTGTTGTACTATGATGTGCATAGAGAATTATTTCCAGGAAACCTAGAGCCCAAATGGGACGGTCCTTATGGGATTGTCAAGATCGGGAAGAATAAATCCACAGCATTATTGGTAGATCTTGAGGGTGTGGAGTTTAAGAATAAGGTTAATCTTAATAAGATTAAACCTTATTATTTCTACTACACTAATGACATAAGTGCATTGCAGGTTTATGCGTGTTTGATCAGACATATGCAAGGAAACAATGATAGAGGTTGATGGGTCGACTGATCCCTTACTTGGAGCCCCATAATTAGAGCAGTGATATCATCAGGGAAAGCTCATCTGGTGAAGTAAAGGCTATAAAGTGACTAAGCAAGACAACGGGACATTCATTTGGGAGATTAAGGTCTTCTGTCATCACTGTTTGCAAATTTTAACGATCGTCCCTATAGTCTTTAATGATGAAGGTGGGATGGAGCCATCAGTTCATCCTCTCAATATGTTGAATTTCAACCATCATAATTACGAATAGGGGAGGTTTGGATGGCTGACTGTGTAAACCCATTGTGGATGTACACATTTTATTTTGATGGGGCGTCCAGGGGCCCTAATAAAAAAGGGAGGGTTGGAGTACTTATTTGAGATCCCCGACGTAGAGTTACAATGAAATTAGTTGCTTATATTGGGGTAGGATTCACTAACAACATGGCAGAGTATAAAGCCTTGATTATGGGACTGAATATTGCCAAGAAAAGTGGTATTTGACAGTTGTTAGTAAAAGGGGATTCCCAGCTGATCTTAAATTAACTCAATGAGACATATATATTCTGGAATCCTATCCTTCATATGTATCATCAAACTGCTATAACCTTACTTGATAAATTTGAGAGCATATCTCTTCAACTGATTCCACATTCTTGGAATCAGTTTGCAGATTCACTAGCCAATTTTGCTTATGAAGAGGACCTCTTCTTCAACTTTGGTCCTAGTCCGGATATTGCTCTTGATAATGAGATAGGACCTAGTCGTTTGTGGGGAATGTTATCAGACCACGCGTTATATGGTAGGCGATGGTTGATATGGGTAATGTGAAGAGTAGCCAAGACCCATCTACCACTATTATCCTGGACCCATAGGTTGGTCAGGCAACATGTTATGCGTACACCTCTTGCTGTGTATGCAGGAGGTATGGATCACAACTTGATGCATTTAGTTTAGGGCTGAGAGCCCTATTTTTCCCCTTGGAATAGAGCGTATTTTTGTATATCTGCCTTCTTCCAAGGAGTGATCTATATGAGCTGGTTTGTTTGATTTCTTTAGGCCAAGAGGGCCAGTTGTTTAAAGGCTTCAATGTTTGATTTCTTCAGGCCAAGAGGGCCAGTTAGTTTGTAGTACAGATGTGCTATTTCTTTGGGCCAAGAGGGCCCTATGTTTGTTCGGTGCACATACGGTTAATGGTTTTTTGTTTTAGTGATTGCATCATACAGGTTGATGAAGTCGCTAGAGGGAGCCTTTGCTGCGGAGGAGCTTCTTGTGGCCATTCCAGGTGGTTTTGTCCCCAGCCCGAGTTTTTTTCTTTAAGAAAATAACAATACATGTGTAAGGGGGTGCTTTCTTTTTGTTTGTTGGGGATCAAAAATCGAGGCATAAAGTCCTAGGTTTAGGTTATGTATGTCTATGGGAGGTTTGAGTAGTCGTTGCCTCCTGTAAAGGAATTGTTAGGCAATGAAAGACCTGTTTTCGAAGGGAGTTCTAGTGACACTATTCTGTTGACCTACTAGGTGGCCATTCTAGGAGTTTGTGTTAGTTGTGAGGTAGTTAGAGAAGCCTACACTTACATATCAAGAGAAGAACAAGTTCTAAATCTAGCTAAAAATACATATACGGAGGTGTGTAAAAAGGGGTCTAACCCTTATTAAAAACATATAGAAAAGGAAAGAAATAAAATTCCTTGAGTAGTTGTTTATCACCTTGCGAGGGCTTGATAGGTTCCTGGGGACGAGTCAGACCCAGGGCCAATGCCTTGTCTTCTGAGGGGTGGCATCTAGCTGGAAAAATAAGAATAGAAGAAGGTTGGAGTGAAAATAAAAGTGAATGTTAGAAAAGGATTAAGTGTCACCTTGCTAGGGCTTGGTAGGTTCTTGGGTACCAAGACAGGACCTGAGGCGATGCCTTATTCTCCTTGGGTCACTATGCTCAGCTCCCTCCTTTTTACATGCCCGAGTATGGAAAATAAGAGGTTAAAGCACCAATGTGCTTTGCTAAATGGTCAGACTTCCCGCAAATGTCACACTTGACATTTGGGCAATTACGTGGATAATGTTGCTCACCACACCATTTGCAGTTGAATCTAGAGGGTGCACCCTCTTCGGGGTGTCGACTCCCTATCAGATTTTGTTGTTTTTTTAAGAAATTAACGTCAATGGCTATTTGCTGATATTGTTTAGAGATCATGTCCATGTAGTGCTTCATCATTTCCTTGACTTCGCTAAGGACATTTGACGAACTCGACTCATAGCCCTGATCATCTACCCGTTGGTCCCTTGGCCTCACAATTTGATTAGGCATTGGTTGCATTGGTTGTTGCCCACAGGAATGACATTAGGGTTTGTTGCTTGGCCTTTTGGAGGCATCTGACTAGCCATAGGCATAGTCACACGAGGCAGAGCGAGCAATAAAGCCACATTCGGCACCACGTTCCCTCTCCTATTAGGGTTGGCCATCCCTATCCCTTGGCTTCCTTATTTTCCAACGTTTGTTGGGATTGGTTCGAGAAGCATAGGCCGCTTGCAATCGGGATTCTATTTCTTGTGCTCATCTAATGGAAGTGTCTATATCAGCCAAGGTGACACTACTCAACTGCACCTGGATGTTAAAATCAAGACCATGCAAGAAGTATTGTAACTAGGCAGCACAAGTGGGATAGGGATAGAGGCATCCGATTTACAAAAAACCTCTTTTATCTTCTTGGCATATGCTCGTATATATTCATGCGGTTCTTGGTGTGTCAAATTCAACATGCGCAGCCAGTATTGGCCACCCCTCTCAAGGGCAAACTCCCTTCGTAAGGCTTCATAAAATAAGTCCACGGTGGTTATGGTTCCGACCTCAAGGCCGTGATATCATATAGCTTCCCTTCCCTTCAAGGTTATGTTGAACAATATCATTAGATGCCCTTCCTCTTGGATGCGGCAATTAAACATAAGCTTTTGGAACTCCCTTATATGAAGCTCCGCATCCTCTTCCACTAACCCATTAAAAATGGGTAGGCGGAAACCTAAGGCTGGAAAATCCACTGTTCTCAAAGGGATTGCAATAGGTTGCGCCATGGCAATGATTGGATTTTCTAATGGAATCGGGACAGGAAAAGCGGACAGATTAATTGGAAGGGGGGAAGTACTAGAACTTCCACCTCCTAATGCACTTTGATTCAGGATAAGGTTACTAAGACCCCACCCTTGAATAGGTTTAGGATTACTCCTTTTAGGAGAATAACACATATTTATTTCGGCCCTCCATCTAGCCCTCTCGGCTCTCTCGTGTTTTTGGAGTTCGGCTTGATGGATCTCTTCAAAAGACATCAACTAACAAGTAGGTCCCAAGAGACCCTAGATTCAAAAACCACCACTTTGAGGCGGCTCCCGACAAATGCACTACTAATGGGACCAAAAATGGGCTGGCACTAGCTATGGCACTAGCCGGACCTCTTGCACACAACAGACAACTCCACCACCACATGGCCTCATGGGTCAGGTGCATCTGTAATAACTAAATGCACACTAGATACATCAAGTAGTGCATTTGTAGGTAGGATAAGAATCCAATGGCACTTTTCCCAAAACCCCTCAAAGGGGGTATCCCACACATGTTGAATTAATGCCACATATCACAAACATAGGAGATACCCCATCGGCTGATTGCCCTGACCCCACTGTAGCTCTCCTACATCTTGGGGGTTGGCCCCTTGATGCGTTGCTTTTACATATAAACGCATTCGCATAGGACTCCTCTTTTTTCAGCGAGATCCAGGAGATACCATGTTTCCTCACCAATAATTTTCCCCAAGAAATGAACGACTCTAACCTATTGCAAGGGAAATCTCACCCTCTCAAGCATGGGTCAACTATAATTCAAACAATTGCTATGCATTTCCAGGAGTTGATACCATATGTACGATCAATGCAATAGTGGATGTCTCATTGTGCACAAACAATTATGTTTCAAAATCAGCCTATGTGCTAGTATGCAAACAGTCTTTTCCAACTAATACATATATGCTTCATTGTAAGAATCTAGCACCAAGGCGAGCCTTGTGCTACTAGATTTCTTATTTCCAAATAGGCCATTTCCTAAAAGCTATGCATAGAAAAAGAAATCAGAATTTTTATTATTTGAGCCCTCAAACTATTGCACAAAATCCTACTCCCCCTCACCGTTTAAGTTTTTCTTCGTTGCATAGGTGTATAGAGATTGTTTTGTCATGGTTTAATGTATAAAAAATAATAAATCACACACTTTGACAAAAGGATAGGGCAAAAAACCTCATGCTTTGCCACTACCATATGTTCACAACCACTTATTATATTTTTTCATGTTTTTCTAAAGCATATTTCTATTTTTCTCTTATTTTTTGCCATTTTTCTAATAAAAATATTGATATATTCTAGAGATGTGGCTTTTGATTCTTAGAACAATAGAAAAATAGATTTTATTAGCTTTTTATCCCATGTGTATTGATTTATCCCACCCGAAAACACCAAAAATCCCATTTTTCTCATAAAAAACCGTATTTTACGGGTTTCTAAAAATTATTTCCAGTATTTTAACTTTATATTTTCTGAGTCTTTCACTATGCAAGTATAGAACAAATAGTAAACATTATGTCTACCAATTTTCACTCCATAAGAACAACATTGGCTCAATCAAATATAAAAACAAGCAATTTTCCTTTGTAAAATAGAGTTATCGATTTTTTCCTTCTTTGCGGTTTTAAAATTTGATGTGGGACTACAAATCAGCCCTCATTCAAGGCTCAGCCCATCTCCAAACAACAAACTCTAGCCCTCCATCGATCTGGGAGTGATCCGATACCAAGCGTTCACCACCCGATTCTCTTCTTGATTCTTCCCATATGAATTGCTTATGTGAAGAGAGAGAGGGAGGAGAGAGAAATACTAAAATTGTATCTCCATGTCTAGGCAGCCATTCAACGCATGGAGACTGGCGATTGGAAGTGTACAAAAGAGAAAAATCATGTATGCAATCTGTTGGGGGGGGGGGGGTGCTTTGAAGCTCTACAACCCCCTCCCACAAAATCGTCGCCTCCTCCATCCATGGCGGCCGTTTCCTGAGGCGCCCAAAAAAACAGGCCCCTCCCCCCCAAAAAATCGACTTTAGTTAGGGGCCCCCAAAGTGAGCCCCCAAAGGTCACATCCTTTGGGCTAAAGTCTTCTCCCACTTGACATCCTTTGGGTCTTGGCCTCTTGGGTACCACCCATTCGATCGTTCGGCCTCCGATTTGGCCACTGAAAAATTTTGGGCATCTATCTTGAAGTCCCGCACTACTGGGCATCTCTAGAAGTCCCATGTGACTATAAAAAAATTTATGAAATTTTTCCAACCGCCGCTCGGTGGGTCTTTAAAGCACTTTTGGGGCATTGCCACTTAAAATCATACTAATTGTAGCTGCCGCCTTCGACGAATTCTATTTCCCCCCTGGAATTTGAAAATTTTGGCTATTTTTAAGCACTTCTCGGTGTCAAAAATCATCTGTCATACTACACTTGTGTCCTCAAAGATCAAATTTGCAAACACTCCTTGCAGAATATATAAAGTCCAAATCTCACATTTTGACTGTATTCAAAACATCATCCACCAACCAAGTAATTTTAGCAGATGCTCAAGAGGACAACTAACAAAGAATTTTGAAGTATCCATGACAAAATTCATTGGGTGCCTTTCTCTAGTCATCACTCAAACATGTCTCCTTCATGTGCGTTGATTTTGCTTTGTTGGAGATTATGGCAAAGAATTGTGACTTAGAGAGCCTATGAGATTGATATAAAATCTATGCCACATGACCTTAAAATAGGGCATGCACACTATCTAGAGACATACCCAAAAGTTGCCTTACATGATAGCATATCTATTGAAATCAAGGTAGATGTAACGTGTCCACCTGTCTACTTGTAGGACACGTCTTAGCAGCCCATCGGGAAGAGAATCCGGAAAGTGCCGGCCGGCACTCCCACGGAATGTCAACGGGTTTGCGATCTAGGTCTTCCCGAGTCTGCCACCACGAAGCGGAAGCATTCCGGTCATTCCCACTTAGGACCGACCCGAATCAGGGTTTTCCTAATGGTCAAGTTCTTAGAAAGTAACTAGCATAACTAGTTTATGCAGAAACGTCAGGGTTGAAGCGGATTCATATTGCACTTGGTTCAAGGAGAACGGGAAAGGAGAGGGATGCGAAGCTCAAGCTCTTTGCCCATAAGGCATAGTCCCATTCCGTTCCCCTAAAACAGCATAAATCGGGACTCTAGCTTCCTAGATTCTAGGTCATCGATACCTTGCTGTCAATTCCATTGAGAAAAGTTCCCAGCCAACTGGGACCACCCTTTCATAAGACGGACCCATGGTCACATCCACCGCACTTTCCTCAGGTTGCTTTAGTTATCTAATTACCTACCACATTTAGTTTGATAAGCAAAAAGAGCTTCCTTAATTAACTAATTTAACACTCGTTCATTCACGTAACATAAGCACTGACATAAAAAAACAATGTCAAACAAGTTCCTTTTCAACATTTGATCTTTATTTATCAGTCTTTGGAATACATCATATAATCCAGCCTGAAGACTAATCCATAATCTGCCCGAAGGCTAATCCATAATTTGCCGGAAGGCAATTCCAGCAATCCTCAAGGATCGCTATTCCAAGTTTCCACCCATAGACTAGTATGCGGGCCTCGAGATCCAATCTCGAGTCACGTCGGCCTCTTCTGCAAGACCCGGAGGAAAGGGATTTATGGCCAGAGCCCCCCCTAGCACCCAAGCATCCTCCTGCTCCAAGTAGCACCCACGGAGAGACCTCTCGCAGTCGGTTCGGTCCATGTACCCGGCACGGCTAACAACCCCCTTGGATAGGGTCAAGCAGACAATCGGCGGTAAAACTGATGCTACCTCTCCCTCCAAGCCTTCAACCTGAAGCCTTAATTATCCTTCCATCTCTAGTTCCTTGAGCAAAGAAGTACAAACAGTGCTCCTAACTGTACAAACCCAATCAATCGAGTGGTCGTTTGCTTGGCCAACTGCTAAGGTGTGAATCCTTCTCTCTAAATGCATCCAACATTCGATCCGGGACCAATTGCGACTTGGCAAGATCCCCAAGGGTTTCGTAAGGTGTGTTGCTAGTTTACCCTCTTTCCTTGGGTTGGCGTTTATACCCTGTTAACCCAAATTAACAAACACCTTAGGTTCCTTATATTAAGATCAATAAATCTTGGACAACCTCTCGCCCTAACTTGATTGGTCAATTGCTTGCTAGGCAATTCATAATTTCCCTAACTTGGAAATTCAGACCAAAGAAGGGTGATGTAGCAGGATGACCACTCATCCTCTTGCAAGTTAGACTTGCACTTAGAGCTTGCCAACCTTGTTCTAAAGAGTGCCGATTCTACTTTGTGATTTAAACACAAAATCTTGTTGCATAGGTGTTCTGCTTATCTTGGGGGATTATTTTTCCCATCACATGGTATTTCTTGGTCCAGAATACCTTTGGGTCAAGATGTAGGGTTTGGGAGTCCTCTTGACCCAACCCAACCCTAACCCTACTAGGCCGATAATGCTTAGGCCCTTAGGGTTCCTAGTTTCCTTTCGGAAGTCTAACATTTGGTCAGCCGATCATTAGGGTGAGAACCCTAGATCATTCTTGCATGGGTGTTTAGCTAACCCTAGCATTTCAAGAATGTGGGTGGGATCTTTGGGATTGGAAGTCTTGACGTGGCATCCCAAGTGCAAAACTAGGCAGAATTTTTAACATACTAAACCTTACCTAGCACTTTGAGGTGTTCGTCGTACCAACTATTTATGCTTTTATGAATGCCATGTGGATTATGCCATTACAAGCGATTTACCTAGATCGATCTAATTGTCTTGGGACAAGGGGTGATCTTTTCTTAGAGACGCTAACATTTTTCCTAAAAGATGTAAATAATTTCAAGATATAATATTCCATGCAAGTATGCGATTCATAGACTTTTCCTTCTATGCAACTATAAGGTTTGCAATGACCATTTCTTTTCCTTGCCTAAATCTTAATGATTGACAATTTAGGGCTAACTCGCATAAAACCTACATAGATTTACATCAAGAACTATGCCTATAAACCTTTCTTTCAATGAAATTCAATTCAGGCTCTAATTTGACAATTTCATCCATTCCCAAATCCAACTTCGATAAAAGAAGTCCATGCATGAATGCCATGGGACAATTATTAATTTAATTCGTCCTTCAACACTTAGCCCAACCTAGGATGTAATTTTCACCGCATGCAATTTCCAAGGTACGTAAATCCCTTTCATGCAATGCAACTACTGGGACAACATCTAATGGAGGTCCATGATTAACTCATAAGAATCACAACTAGGAGATTATTATCTAAATGCATTATGCGTTGTTCTTTTTTCGCAAGGAAATCAAGGATGCATTTAGAAAAATCCACATTTTTTTAACCTATGCAATAGGATTGCAACATGGAAGTGCAAGCAATTTCAAATGCACATCATGCAATTAAATCTTTGAGAATTGGACGATCAATTAAAATTTCCAAGTGTAATTGAACTTGCCTACGAGAATTGTACATGCCTAGTGCATTCTTTACATGTAGAATCAATTTTAAAGAACCTGGGCATTGAGGTTCAAGATGCTATCCACATGTGAACTGGGAGTGGAAGCTCCTGCATGTGTGCCTCGCGTCTTTAGCTTCGGAGCCATCTATGCAGTGTATTTTGTCGCAGCCGCTCCCCCTTTGATTACTCGCATGTAGCAAAGTCTCACAGTCTGCAATCTCCCTCTCCGTGCAGGACACAGTCCTTGGAGACTTGGGTTTAAAGTTCCCGGGGAAGGCACGGGGGAACGAGACTTAAGGAAGCTTAAAATTAGAAGCTTCTAAAGAAGCTTCTAAGCTTCTAAAGAAGCTTCTAAGCTTCTGTCTTCTGACAGAAATGTGGAGAGAGAAATGATTGGGAGAGGTTGGAGGGGATTACGATGACGGTGATAATGATGAAGATGATGATAATAATGATGATGATGGTGGTGTGGTTGAGGAAGGCGGTAGCGTGGCGCAACATCGGCCTGGTGGTGGCAACGTGGCCACTGATGGCCGTAGCACGACAGGCTCCACGACTCCTCTAGCAGTACGGCTCTACCTCTCTCCACCCTCCCCCAAGCTTAAGGGGAGGTTATATAGGATGGGGGGGGGGGGGGGGGGGGGGAGATAGCCACCCACGTGGCTTGCTTGCATGCCTCCTCTCTCCCCCATGCTCTCCACATAACACAAGGTTCCCTCCATACTACCTCTCCCCACCATGCATTGCCTAGGGGGAGGGGGTGAATTTTTTTTTTTTCCCTCAATTTCAACCATTATCCCCTTTTTTCCCCTTTGAAGAGATGTTCTCGTGCGGCCTACGGGTTTTTAGCCTCAGACTATTTTGCATAACGCGGTTGGAGTTTATTAACATGCAAGGGTGTAGCATTTAGCCCAAGGTTCTTCTAGTCAAGGGGAGATTATTTTAAATTGTTCTTGTGCAAGGTGTGTAGGATCAAAATTCATTAATATTTCATACAAAAATATTACATTCTCTCCCCCTCAGAGGAATCGAGATGTCCTCATCTCGAGAAGAACTAGGGGTATTGTTGGTTGAGATTACTTTCTTCCATCCAAGTGGCATCCTCTTTAGGGTAATCTTTCCACTGGACGAGGTATTCTCTCAAGGTCGTGGATCTCAAATGCCTCTCCCTAACATCAAAGATCCTGTCAGGCCGTAGCTCAAGGACTCCTTGGCTAGGCATTACAACTTGTTGATCATCAAGCACGTGATGAGGGTTAGGTAGATACTTCTTCAATAAACGGATATGGAATACATTATGAACTTTTAGGTTCTCAGGGAGTTGCAGTTTGTAAGAATTAGGCCCTAGGCACTTGAGAATCTTGTAGGGTCCACAATACCTTGGACATAGCTTTTTACATTCCCCCAAGGATAGGGAACTCTTCTTCGGATGTATGTGAATGAAGACCATATCTCCTTCAACGAAGGATCTTTCTTGCCTTTTCAGGTCTGCATAAGCCTTTTGTATATCCTTGGTGGCTTGGATGTCCTGTCTTATTGACTTGATTTGGTCATCCATATCCTCCAGCATCTGCTTTGAAGCTTCAACCCTCAAGGTTGGATCCAAAAAGTTTAAAGGACTACGACAGTTGTGCCCATACAAAGCTTGAAAAGGGGTCATCTGTATGCTTTGTTGATAAGAAGCATTGTAGGCAAAATCAACCAATGGCAAATATTGAATCCACTTTTTGGGTTCGCAGCAACAATGTGCCCTTAGCATATCCTCAATGACTTGGTTGACTCGTTCCGTTTGACCATCAGTTCGGGGATGGTAAGCTATATTGAAACACAGTTGAGTCCCAATGGCCTCGAAGATAGCCCTCCAGAAGTGTGATGTGAAGAGAGAGTCATGATCACTAATGATTCTTCTGGGCAACCCATGCAGTTTGAATATCTCCTCGATGAACAACCTTGCAATGTCTGAGGCTTTATAGTTTGTCTTAATAGGAATAAGATGTGCAACCTTGGTTAACATATCCACCACAAACATAATGGAGTTGTATCCTCCCTGAACTTGGGGCAGGCCAACAACGAAATCCATACTAATGAATTCCCATTTCATTTGAGGAATGTCAAGTGGTTGTAGTTTTCTTGGCATTTTGACATCTTTGGCCTTAATGCGTTGACAAGACAAACATTCAGTGACATATTTGAGAATGTCGCCTTTGAGCCTTTCCCAATAATAGCTCTTTCTGACTGCATTGAGGGTCTTGGCATAGCCAGGATGTCCTGAGAAAGGGAAGTCATGGGCTTCCCAAAGTATCTTCTGCTTGAGTGATTGACTTGCCGATATACATAATCTTGTTCTATAGTAGACAAGTCCACTATTGATAGAGAATTCTAGATACTTTTCCTATAGCTTCGGGTCTTGATCTCTGATAGGGATCTCCCTTAGCAATTTCTGATAGGTTGGATCATGGCATGCCTCTTCTTTAGCTGGCTCAAGTATTGGGTTGTTTGGCATGGATACCTTTGTGGCTAGAGATTTAGCTATTGATGGATATTGTAAAATCATAGAATTCAAAAATGCCTTGCGGCTAAGTGTATCGGCAACTACATTCTCCTTTCCAGGCCGGTATTTGATTTCAAAGTCATATTCCTCCAGCACCTCAATCCATCGACGTTGCCTCATGTTGAACTCATTTTGGATAAAGATCCACTTAAGACTTTTATGATCCATCGCTAAGGTAAACTTGTTACCCAGCAAATAGTGTCTCCAATGCTTGAGAGCATGGATGACAACCAACAGCTCCAGATCATGGGTAGCATAGTTCCTTTCATGGCTCTTCAGTTTCCTTGAAGAGAATACTACAGGATGACCCTCTTGCATAAGCACACATCCTAAGGCAAGAGTGCTAGCATTAGTTATCACTTCAAACTCTTTTACTAAGGTCTGGAAGTTTCAAGATGGGTGCTGATACCAAGCTTTTCTTTAGTTGATCAAAGCTAGACTGTTCAGCAGGTGACCATACAATTGATGTTTGCTTCTTCAGTAGATCGGTCAGAGGTGCTGCAATCAAAGCATAGTTTTTTATAAAGACCCTATACCATCTTGTGAATCCAAGAAAAATACATATTTCTTTGATAGTTGTTGGTGTTGGCCACTGTAGAATGTCTTCGGATCTACTGAAATTCCTTCTGTTGATACAATGAATCCCAGATATTCAATCTGTCGCTTGAAAAATACACACTTCTTCTTGGCATAAAGCTTGTGTGCTCTCATTGTTTCAAGGACAATGCGAAGCTGGGGTTCATGATCCTCTTCCTGTTTGGAGTAGACTAAGGTATCGTCAAAGAAGACAAGTACGAAGTCATCAAGATAGGGCCTAAAGATATCCTGCGTTAGCCTATTGAAGGTAGGAGGTGCTATTGTCAGCCCAAATGATATGACCAGGAACTTAAAGTGTCCATACCTTGTGCTGAATGCCGTCTTTGGGATATCCTCTTCCTTGATCCTTATCTGATAATATCCAGACCTAAGATCAATCTAAGAGAATATCTTCGCACCTTGAAGACGGTCAAGAAGTTCATCTATTCTTGGAATGGGGTATTTGTTCTTAATGGTTGATTGATTCAACCCTCTATAGTCAATACATAGTCGAAGCGTTCCATCTTTCTTCTTCTGGAACAGCACTGGAGCTCCCCATGGCAAACTGCTAGGATGGATGTAGCCTTGATCTAACAATTGCTTGAGTTGCTCCTTCAGCTTGATCACTTCCGGGATGGACATTCTATATGGTCTCTTTGCCATTGGTGCAGCTCTTGGCGCTAGCTTGATTTCGTGATCGACTTTCCGTTGAGGAGGAAGCTCTGTCAGCTCTTCAGGAAATACGGCTGTGTATTGCTTTAGCCATGAAGGTTCTTCCCTAGACTCTTGATTCTGATCAAGCTTATTTAGCTTAATCAAATAGACAGGTAGCCCCTTTTTAACTCCTTTTATTATTCGAGATGCTTTCGCCAGCTGAATTTTTGGCTTCCCAGCCTCTCCTTGAGTTGTGACCAATTCCCCTTCAGAATTTCGAAAGGAAACTTGGCCCTTTCCACAGTGAATGTGGGCATCATTAGGTCTAAGCCAATCCATTCCAAGCAAACACTCGTGGATACCTAGGTTCATAACTGTGAATCTGACCGAAGTCGGCTTTCCACCAAGCAGGAGTTCCACCTTAGCAGTTTGCCTTGTACAAGTGACGTCACGACCATTTGCTAATTCCACAACTAAGGTAGGTGCATCTTTTGTGGCTACTCCTAATCTTCTTGCATAGACTGGTGAAATGAGGAATGCGCAGTGCCACAATCAATCAATGTTTTAAAGCTTTTACCTTGATAATCCGATGGAGTCTGAATCACCAAGAATTGGCGATTCTACCCTTTCTTATAAGAGTGGCATGGACTATTGCCCTCTCAAGGTCAGCTTCCATGGTTGGATCTTGTTTATCATTGAACTCCTTGTCGGCAACACTTGCGGTCCTCCCTCTGGCCCGAGTGGCGGCTCCTTGGCCACAAATGAGAGAGGAGTTTTGAGCTTGGGATGAGCGGATTTTTGAGCTCGGGATGTGCCTAAAATTTTTCAAAAAATCTAGAATTTAGGGGAAAAATATTTAACATCGTAGGCGGCGACTGCAGCTAGGACGATTTTGAGCACCAAGTGAAAGACGGCTTTTAAAAGGTACCCAAGTGACATTTGCAAATTTTTGATAATTTTTTCAACTACCGTGCTGGATGCCAGGGGCTGCCAGTCAGTGCGGGATGCCAAGACGGACGTGCAGGATTTTTCAGAGGCTAAAACAGAGCCCGGACGAGGAAGAGGCTACAAATTGGCCAAGATTTGAAAAGGTAGACATTGAGAGGACCAAAGGGGGGGTGCCCTTTGGGACCTTTTACCCCCCCCTCCCCCCCCCCCTCCCCCCTCAATTTTTGAAGAAAGAAAACGTGAGCATGGCATGGAGAAAGGCGGCAGCAACAGGTGCTGAAAAATGTGCCATCATCCCCCCCCCCCCCCCCCCCCAATCATGATGTCAGACTGCAAAGAAGCCATAGAGTCAACAATACCTGGCAACTTCTCCCTCTTGGCTGATCATATCACCGGTCTTTGCACGGGATACAGCTGTCTAGATGAAGAGATCAGAATCTAGTCTTTCTCTCTCCTCCCTCTCTCTCCCCTCTATGGGTTGTTCATGTGCACCATCTTGAAGGAGAAATCGGGAAGGGGGTTGAAGGAAATGGTGATGGAGATTGATGGAGATGCTGAAGATTGATGTACAGCATTGGATTGAGAGCAATGGAGGCTCCATTTACTGGTTATGCAGTCATTCAAGGCGTCTCGGGTTACGTAAAAACACGGTATGACCATTTTTATGAAGGAAAATGTAGTTTTTTTATAGTTTATGATGATAATGATGTTCTTATTGGATGAAAATTTATTTGAGTACTGATTGCATCATGATTAATTGTTGTGTATTAGAAAATTTTGATTTTGCAATGATTTACATGCTCTATTTAATTCTCAAAAACCCAAAATGGGGTTTTTAAGCGGTAAAATGGTAGTTTTGTCGTTTCAAGCGGGTGAAAGGTGGTCCCATGGGGGTAATATGGAATATAAATTGAATGTTAGTATGCTAAAGTGATTGGGACAAGAAAAATTAAAAAATAGTATATTTTATTGCCAAATAAATCAAGAAAATGAAAAAAATAAGGGAAAAATAGAAATACGACTTACAAAAATAAGGAAAAATATAATGATTGTTTGTGGATATATGGTAGAGCAAAGCATGAGGTTTAGCCTTAGTTTGCCCTATGTTTTTGTCAAATTTTGTGATTTATTGCTTTTTATACATCAAAACATGACAAAATGAACCTCTACACCTATGCAACGAAAGCAATACCTAAACGTAGGGGGTTGAGATGTTTGAATGGTGTGATTTGCATGCTGATTATTGCTGATTTTCTGACGCATATCATGACATAGAGGTTTTTATATTTTAATTAAGAGGATAGTAGCATGAGTGTTATCTCGGTGCTATCCTTACATCGCCGCAACGGGTTAGTAAATGCATTGGAAAGCCTGGTTATGCACCACGTGTTTCTGATTTAAAATGATGTTTGAGCACTTTAGAATCATTCACTTTTGCATGTGCATGACGACCGTGGTATCAAAATAAAAAGGCCTGGATGCATAGCACTTTTTTTAATGACAATGACCCATGCTTGAGTGTGGAAAGGCATCCTAAGCCGTAGGATAGACGTTCGTTTCTTGTAGACACTTCCATCCCGCGAGCAGAGGGAGTAGAGTCACAATTACAAACGGCCTACTCCTCTTGAATAAATATTAATGTGGGTCTAATACCTGGAGGCAATTTACGATTGATGAATGGAAGTCAAGGAATGCCTATGAATAACCCTAATGGGAGAGGAAGCATGGTTCAAAATGTACCTTTGTTGCCAGCTCCTCCCAGTGTGACTACGCCTATGGCTAGTCAGTTGGCTCCACCAAATTTTGGAGGCCAAGTTTCGAATCCTAATGTTGTTCCTGTGAGTTAACAACCAATGCCCAATCAAATTGTTAGGCCAATGGAACGACAGATAGATGATCAAGGCTATGAGTCGAGTGCCTCTAATGTCCTTGGAGAAGTTAAGGATATGATGAAGCACTACACTCACATGATTTCTGAACAATATTGGCAAATAGCTGTTGACATCAATTTCTTGAAGAAGCAGTAGAATCTGATAGGGAGTCGACGCCCTGAAGAGGGTGGTCCCTCAAGATTCAGCTGTAAGTAGTGTGGTGGACAACATTTCCCTAGAAACTGTCCAAATGTTAAATGTGATATTTGTGGAAAGTCGGGCCACTTAGCCGCTACCTCTTGGATTAAGATTGGTTCCCTCCAACATTAAGGGAGTAAATAGCCAGGTCTAGTTAATCATAGAGCGCAAGGTAATAACCTCCAGCAAAATGATGGACCAAGACAAATACTGCAAAGGGGAAAGACCACTATAGAGGAGTTGCCACAAGGAAATGGAGTTAGCCTTATCGAGGCTATATGTGTCAATGGTGCTGAAACCTCTAACCTATGAGTCGTGACAAGAGGCCAAAAGGCTAAAGAGGGTAATAGAGATAATGTAAAACCAGTCGAGGGAAACCCTAAGCAAGGGGATAAGGGGACGCAAGTCCTGAATCCTGGCGTGGAAGGGGGAACTCTAAGGCTTGTTGACAAAAAATTGATCCTAAGAAGGATGAGGAAGTGCCAAGAAAGAAGGCAAGAGCTAAAAAAAGAAGCACCAAAACTGGTCCCGAGACAAAAAGAAAGAATGGTTTGGCAAGAAAAGAGAGTTTTGCCTACCTATCATGATTTTGATTTAGCAAGTTCTCTTTGCGAAGTCAAACCAGATGTAAACCTCTTACAGTTGATTAAATTATCTCTAGGAGTACGCAAGGAATTCAAGAAGATCCTGCGTATTGGGTATATTGTAGAATCTTTGGGCATAGCACGAGTAGGGGAAGATTGGTTTGATCATGCTGAAAAGAATTGCCCTAGGGTTCCAGCATATGTAGATGGAATATTAATGGAGCATGCTATCGTAGACATTGGGTCCTCCGTTAATATCATGAGTTGAGAGTTGATGGAGAGGTTGGGTTTAGGCATCCAAAAAGATAGCTCCACCCTTCTTAGAATGGCTGATGATAGCCTAAGGCAACCAGAAGGTTGCATTACTAAAGTCCATGTTACAGTTGCAAGTGTAGAATGCTTCTTGGACTTTAGGGTGATAAGATTTGCAAGATGTCCTAGCTATTGAGTCTTGCTAGGTAGGCCTTGGATCTTACAAACAGATTGTCAAGTCGATATACCCGCTGGTCCAGTGGTTCTAGAGGTAGAGGTGCTAATCGAGTAATAGTCGATGCTTACCCTGAGTCTCCTCAAGGTGAGAGAGCTCCTTTATCCTCTACTGAATTAGAAATAGCAGATGATCCATCCGGTAGTGAGACATCATCGAGCAATGAATCTAGAGAGGGGTCCACTACAGAGGGATATTTATCAGATAACTCTCAATGAGCCGGTAGAGCCGCAAGATAGGATAAGAGACGCGGATGTGATTGAGTTAGACCTTGGTACGCCGAATGATTCACAGCCAATTAAATTAGGTTCCATGCTCAGTTTAGCAGAAAGGGAGGACTATGTGTCCTTGATTCAGGAATTCCGTGACATCTTTGCTTGGAGTTATGATGAGCTGAGAGGCATTCCTCCCAGCCTGGTTGTTCATACTATTCTTGTAAAAGAAGGCAGTCGTCTTGTGCGTCAGAAAGTAAGGCGTATGCCTTTTGAATTAAGGGATGGGCTATTTGAGGAGTTACAGAAGTTACGGAAAGCTGGTTTAATTTTCCCTGTACATCACACAGAATGGTGTTCACCAGTTGTCATCAGGAAGAAGAAAAATAACTAGATCCGACTATGTGTAGATTTTAGAGAGCTGAATAAGGAGACAGTTAAGGATTACTACCCGTTGCCATTTATTGAGCAGATTTTGGATCAAGTAGTGGGTAGGGAAATATATTCGTTTATGGATTGCTTTGTAGGATACAACCAGATAGAAATTGCAGAAGAGGACAAGTTGAAAATAACTTTCATTACTATCTTTGGTACTTTTGCATACCATGTGATGGCCTTTGGATTGTGCAATGCACCTGGATCATTGCAACGAACAGCAGACAAGACCTTTGGTGACATCTTCCCAGATGAGTTGAAAGTATTTATCGATGACTTGGGGGTAGCCACTGTAAGGGAAAGGATGTTGATTATCTTAAGAAAGTGCTTTGAGCGCTGGATACAATTTTGTATCGCTCTTAACCCACGGAAGTGTGTCTTTCGAGTGCCTTATGGGCTATTGCTAGGCCACGTGGTCAGTTCAGTAGGGATCGCAACTGACCCTAGAAAGATCAAGGTTATAGTCGCTATGAGTCCACCACGCACTCCGAAAGAGGTACATAGCTTTCTGTCATCGATAGGATACTATCGGAGGTTTATAAATGCCTTGGCAGAAAGGACGTTGCCACTAACGAACTTATTATCTTTTAGCTGTCTATTTGTATGGAGCGACCCTTGTAAGGTAGCTTTCGAGGATGTGAAATAGGAGCTAGTAAAAGCACCAGTTTTAAATGCACCTAAAAGAGGCGATGTATTTTACATATTTTCAGTAGCCACCATGCATAGTATCAGTTGCTGTTTAGCCCAAATCTGGGAGGAAAAGTGGTATCATCCGATAGCTTTTGCTAGTAAAAAATTGGGCATATCAGAAATTAACTACACCTACATGGAGAAGTTGTGCCTTGTGATGGTCTTTGTGACTAAAAAATTCAAGCACTACATCCTCTATGAGAAGGTAGTTTTCTATAGGAAGGCGGAAGGGCTTAGATTGCTTATGAACAAGCTGCAACCGCCTGATCGTCTGGCAAAGTGGTTAATCACTTTGTAGGAGTTTGATTATGAGATTAAGAGTAAGCCACCGAGGTTGCAGGGTATTGTGGAATGCCTTGTGGATTTCTGGGAACCGAAAGAGACTTTGGCTGAAGGAAGTGATTTTGAAGAAATGTTTAAAATTGATACAGCTTCTACTCCATCTTGGTATGCTGCTATTACGCATTATCTATCAACGGGAGAGATTGGAGCTGGTTTATCAAAATCAAAAAATAGGAAAATCAGACAACAGGCTTTGAAGTTTTCCTTGGTCGCAGGAACACTATATCGGCAGGGTGTTGATGATATCTATCGCCGATGTGTGATGCCTGACGAGGTTCCTTTTATCTTGGAAGAGTGCTATGACTTTGCATGTGGAGGGCACTTCGATGGATGGTTGACGGCACAGAAAGCTTTAAGAGTTGGATATTGGTGGCCGTCCATCTTCCAAGATTCCTTTGCGTACGTTAAGAGATTTGATACCTGTCAAAGACATGACAGCATAGAGAATAGGAAACACCCACTTATGCCTATCATGGCTATCCTTCCATTTGAGAAGTGGGGCATTGACTTTGTGGGTCCTATCACCCCGTCGTCTCCTACCCAGAAGAGGTACATTATAGTAGCAACTGATTATTTCACAAAATGGTCAGAAGCGCGGGCGATGAGGTAGGACAATGCAAAAGAGACTGCAAGTTTTCTTTTAGAGCAGATTATCTGTGGTTTTGGTCCACCGAAGGAACTGTGGAACCCACTTTTTGAATAAAGTGATCAAAAGCCTCTGACTGAAGCTTGGAAAATCAAGCATAACAAAATGACCCCCTATAATCCGTAAGCCAATGGGCAAGTCGAAAGAGTGTCGGACCATGGAACCCACTTTTTGAATAAAGTGATCAAAAGCCTAACTGAAGTTTGGCAAATCAAGCATAACAAAACGACCCCCTATAATCCACAAGCCAACGGGCAAGTCAAAAGTACTAATAAGCAGCTTGTGGGTATCTTGTCTAAAATAGTCTCTGAGAAGAAATCAGACTGGGACAGGAAGTTGTATGTAGCAGTATGGGCGTATAATACAACATTCAAGCGAGCTATCGACCATACTCCATTTAAATTAGTTTATGGGGAAGAGTGTGTGTTACCCCTCGAAATCGAGTTGCCAACCATACGGTTTGCAATTACTCACTCTTTGGGAGATGAGGATTCACTCTTTGAACGTTTCACGACCATAGCCCACCTGGATGAACTGAAATTGCAGAGCTTATTACACCATGAGGTAGCTAAACATCGGATGAAGCAGTTGCACGACCTTAAAGAAAAGAAGTATATCTTTAAAAAAGGGCAATTAGTGTTGTATTATGATGCGCGTAGGGAGCTGTTTCCAGGAAAGCTGGAACCTAGATGGGATGGCCCCTACAAGATTGTTAGGATAGGGAAAAATAGGCCTACGGCTCTACTAGCTGATTTGCAGGGAGTGGAATTTAAAAATAAGGTTAATCTTAATAAGATTAAACCTTATTATTCCTAAGTATGCTAACACGGAGCAATGCATTGTAGGTCCATGGTGGGGTTGATTTGATACCTGCAAAAGAGCTTGAAGCTGGTTGATGGGGCGGTCAATTCCTTATTTGGAGCACCCATATCTGGAGCAGAGATACCATCAGGGGAAACTTATCTCGTGGAGCAAAGGATACAAAGTGATTGAGTAAGAAGACGAAACCTTTGTGTGGGAGATCAAAGTCTTCTGCCATCACTACTTGTGAATGTTGACAAGTATCCCTATTGAGTTTAATGAAGAAGGTGGGATGGAACCGTCAGTTCATCCTCTAAACATGTTAAATTTTGACAATCATAATTACGAATAGAGGAATTCACGATGGCAGGCTGTGTAAACCCATTGTGGACGTACACATTATATTTTGATGGAGCACCTAGGGGCCCTAATCAAAAAGGGAGTGTTGGAATAGTAATCCGAGATCCCCGACGTAGAGTTACGATGAAGTTAGCTGCTTATCTCGGGGTAGGAATCACTAACAATATGGTGGAGTATAAAGCCTTGATTATGGGATTGCTTATTGCCAAACAAGGTGGTATTCGGCGGTTGTTAGTAAAAGGGGATTCCCAGTTGATCTTGAATCAGCTAGATGGGACATACACAGTGCGGAATCCCATTCTTTGTATGTATCATTGAACTACTATGACCCTACTTGAGGAGTTTGAGAGAGTGCCTTTTCAGCTTATTCCACGTTATTGGAATCAGTTTGCGGATTCATTGGCAAACCTTGCTTATGAAGAAGACCTTTTCTTCAACTGTGGTCCTAGTTTAGATATTGCTATCAATAATGAGACATGACCTGGTTGCTTGTGGGGAATGTTATCAGAGCATGCAATATATGGCAGGCGATGGTTGATATGGGTGATGCAAAGAGTAGTTGAGACCCATTTACCATTGTTATCTTGGACCCATAGGCTGATTAGACAACATGTTATGCGTACACCTCTTGCTATATATGCAGGAGGGATGGGTCATAATCTTATGCATTTAGTTTAGGGCTGCGAGCCCTATTTTTCCTCCTTCGAAGAAAGCATATTATTGTATATCTATACTATTTTGGGGAGGGATGTGTAGGTGCTATTTTGTTTTATTTCGTTAGGCCAAGAGGGCTAGTTTTGCAAAGGTTTTAGTGCTTTATTTCGTTAGGCCAAGATGGCCGATCAGTTTTTGTAGTGAAATGCTTTATTTCATTAGGCCAAGAGGGCCAGTTGTCTTTTTAGTACAGGTGCAGTTAATAGTTTCTTGTTTTAGTCCTGTGCTAGACAAGTTTAAAGAAGAGCTTGGAAGGAGCCTATGTCACGTGGAAGCTTCTCATGGCCATATCCAAGTGATATCTCTCCTTTATGAGTACCATGTTTTTATGCTATATGTGTCTCTGTACTTGTGGGGGATTTTCTTTTCTTGTTGGGGACCAGCATCCAAGGCATGAAGTCCCAAGTTTAGGTTAGGTATGCCTCCTGTAAAGACATTGCCAGGCATCGAAAGACCTGTTTTAGAACGCAGTTCTAGTGACCCTGTTGTTCTGCTAGCTTGCTAGGGAGCCGTTCTAGGAGTTCTTGTTAGTTGTGAGGCAATTAGAGAAGCCTGCCAAAGAAAAATGATGATGATAGAGAGAGAAAAAAACCCTGAATATCTCAAAGGAAATAAATATATATACAGAGGTGTGTAAAAAGGGGTTCTAACCCCTATAAAAATGAATTTATAAGCAGTTGATTATCGCCTTGCCAAGGCCTAGTAGGTTCCTAGGGATGAGTCAGACCTAGGGCCGATGCCTTGTCTTCCTAGGGGTGGCGTCTCGCTAGAAAAGAAGAAATTAAGGAAGGTTGGAGTAAAAATAAAAGTGAGTGTCAGAAAATGATTAAGTGTTGCCTTGCGAGGGCTTGGTAGGTTCTTGGGTACCGAGACAGGACCTGAGGCCGATGCCCTGTTCTCCTTGGGTCACTACGCTCAGCTCCCTCCTTTTTACATGCCCGAGTATGGAAAAATAAAAAACTAAAAGAAGAGATGTGCTAAATGAAAATACTTCTTGATCAGGCTATAGGAGTCCTCGCCTAGTAGAAGCTCCTGGATGTGTTGTCCTTAGATAGGTAGGTGGTTCAGACCACCACTTAGGGCCACGTCTTTGATAGTTCTTTTTAGTTTGGTCATGTTGGAGCAGTCGGTTAGTGACTAGCTTCGGGCCTTCTATCAGATCATGCTAGGCCTACTCCTTGTGAATTTCATGCCTTGGTTTTGTCAGGGGGTAGAGTGAGCATTGTGCTGTGTTTTAATATGTGTCTATTTTGTATCTTTGTGCAGATCTATTGTGGGATTCGACAGGCTGAGTTACCCTATCCCGTGGTGGTCACCAATGAGAGCAAAGTTTTGACCCTAGGATGAGCAGAGTTTTGAGCCCGGGATGTGCCTAAAATTTGCCAAAAAATTCAGAATTTAGGGAAAAAATATTTAACATCGAAGGCAGCGGCTGCAGCTAGCATGATTTTAAGCACCAAGTGAAAGA
This sequence comes from Lygodium microphyllum, assembly GCF_053477565.2. Lineage (NCBI taxonomy): Eukaryota > Viridiplantae > Streptophyta > Polypodiopsida > Schizaeales > Lygodiaceae > Lygodium > Lygodium microphyllum. The sequence continues at coordinate 117,616,829 of NC_141162.1, forward strand.
CAGCTTTTAAAAGGCACCCGAGCGACACTTGCGGATTTTTGATAATTTTTTCGACTACCATGCATGATGCCAGGAGCTGCCAGTCAGTGCGGGATGCCAAGCCAAATGCGCAGGATTTTTTAGAGGCTAAAATGGAGCCCAGACGAGGAAGAGGCCACAAATTGGCCAAGATTTGAAAAGGTGGACATTGAGAGGACCAAAGGGGGGGTGCCCTTTGGGACCTTTTAATCCCCCCCCCCCCCCCCCCCCCCCTTCAATTTTTGAAGAAAAAAAACGTGAGCATGGAGTGGAGGAAGGCGGCAGCAAACATGCGCCGAAAAATGCGCCATCATCCCCCCCTCCCCATCATGATGTCAGGCTGCAAAGAAGCCATAGAACCAACAATACCCGGCAACTTCTCCCTCTTGGCTGATCATATCGCCAATCTTCGCACGAGATATGGTTGTCTGGATGAAGAGATCAAAATCTAGTCTTTCTCTCACCTCCCTCTCTCTCCCCTCTATGGGTTGTTCATGTGCACCATCTTGAAGGAGGAATCGGGAAGGGGGTTGAAGGAAATGGTGATGGAAATTGATGGAGATGTTGAAGATTGATGTATAGCATTGGATTGAGAGCAATGGAGGCTCCATTTGCTGGTTATGTAGTCATTCAAGGCGTCTCGGGTTACATAAAAATACGGTATGACCATTTTTATGAAGGAAAATAAAGTTTTTTGATAGTTTATGATGATAATGATGTTCTTATTGGATGAAAATTTGTTTGAGTGCTGATTGCATCATGATTAATTGATGTGTATTAGAAAATTTGATTTTGCAATGATTTACATGCTCTATTTAATTCTTGAAAATCCAAAATACGGTTTTTAAGTGGTAAAATGGTAGTTTTGTCGTTTTAGGTGGGTGAAAGGTATTCCCATGGGGGTAATATGGAATATAAATTGAATATTAGTATGCTGAAGTGATTGGGACAAGAAAAATTACAAAATAGCATATTTTATTGCCAAATAAATCAAGAAAATAAAAAAAATAAGGGAAAAAATAGAAATACGGCTTACAAAAATAAGGGAAAATATAATGATTGTTTGTGGATGTATGGTAGTGGCAAAGCATGAGGTTTAGCCTCTGTTTGCCCTATTTTTTTGTCAAAGTTTGTGATTTATCGCTTTTTATACATCAAAACATGACAAAATGAACCTCTATACCTATGCAATGAAAGCAATACCTAAACGTAGGGGGTTGGGATGTTTGAATGGTGTGATTTGTGTGCTAATTATTACTGATTTTCTGACGCATATCATGACATAGAGTTTTTTGTATTTTAATTAAGAGGATAGTAGCAGGAGTGTTGTATGAGTGCTATCCTTGCATTGCCGCAACGGGTTAGTAAATGCATTGGAAAGCCTGCTTGTGCACCACGTGTTTTTGATTTAAAATGATGTTTGAGCACTTTAGAATCATTCATTTTTGCATGTGCATGAAGACCGTGGTATCAGAATAAAAAGGCCTGGATGCATAGCACCTGTTTTCAATGACAATGACCCACGCTTGAGTGTGGAAAGGCATCCTAAGCCGTAGGATAGACATTCGTTTCTTGGGAAATTATTGGGTAAGGAAACATGGTATCTCCTGGAATACTTTCGAAATGAAAGAGTGGAGTTTGTTTGTTTGTTCTATATGTTGAGAAGCACATCAAGGGGCTAATCCCTGCGATGTAGGAGAGTTGTAGTGGTGATGACACCCAAAGAAGCATAAAAACAAGTCACAAAAGAATCCAAGCATGCATCATATTTTTATTTTTTGTCAAGAGAATAATACTACATTGTTACAAAATCACTAAAATACACACCTATATGAGGGGGCCACATCCACATACACCATCATAAATAAATGATATACACAAAAGTGTTACGTGCATGCATTTGTGAAGGGTCGGAATACTCAAAATTAAAGGCCAAAGGTCTTATAATATCAAATGTATCAAAGTTTCAAAGAAATAATAAAATACGAAGGGGTGTGCTTTTTGGGGAAGAGGTGGGGTGGAGCGCACGAATGGTTATGTGCCTCTTTTCCTTCCCTCTCTTGTCCGATGGCACATTCTCCTTTTTGGTGGTGCAAAAAAAAGTTGTTCTCTCTCCTCTCTCCTCTGTCTTTTGTGCAGAAATTTTTCTTTTCCCTTTTGTTCTTGTATAATAGTTGAAGCTATGGATGAAGATGATGAAGATAACGAATCATTATTAAGTGGAAGATTTTTTGTTTCTTTTTAGTTTTGAGATTAATGGCTCAGCCATGTGCATAGATTTTGCATGCTTCTACCTTGATTTCATGTTTATTTCCTGCCGTGGGAGGGTTGCTGTCATTTTGGTGTGCAGCCGGGGAAGAAGCTGATCTCAACAACTATTTGATTGGGATTATACATTAACAAATTTGATGGAAGAAGAAGAAAACGATTCAAGTTTTTTGGAGGGGGAGGAGCAGGAGCAGGAGTAGGAGGAGAGGCTGGTAACATCTGATGGCGCAGTGGTTGCCGATAACGATGATGGTTATTTGATCCATTAAAAATGAAGCTGTGGCTTCTCGAGGCCAATATTGAAACACGATCATCTGTCAGTCGAATCTCAATGGGAGTCCAAGTATAGAAAATTTATAGATCATCACAATGCAGCCACCGATTCTTGGTCCTTCAAGGCTTTTGCCAGACAGAGAAGACACGGGGATAGCTTGCTATGGAGAGTACCCCTACCTGTGCAAGTCTATACAAGCTAGACAAATGCACAGGTTGCTGACACTGCCAAGGACATACCACACATTAAAGAGGCATCCCACCACAAAGATTCTCTCAGAAGAAAAGAATGGCTATGGCTTCTATGGGGAAGGACGATTGGATGAAACACCGGGGAAGAAGGCGGGGGAGGAGGGTCGGCTACTGGTGCAGAGTCCAATTCGACGTCAACGAAATAGTCTGCCATCATCCTCTACTCTGTGTCATATGCATTAATACGAAGCGGAGAAGCTTCCCTGCAAGTGTTCATACAATCTGCAGATTCAGAGAGACAAGAAAGAAACAAGCCTACTTGACTGGGAATCTATTGTGTTGATAGGAAGGCTATCTGTCATACACAACATTTACAGGAAGGGTTACTTCACTGGTCATTCATCTGTTTGCAGTGCAGACGTCCTTGGAGGAAGAAGAAAACGAGGATGATAAAGAAGAAGAAGAAGAACAAGAAGAAGGCCACCCATGCCTTCTCCTTCCTCTTCTTACGCAACATCCTACGGTTCTTCCCAGGAGCATTCCCAACGCCAGAAGCACGACGATTCAGGGATAGAAGAACAGAAGACAAAGAGAGGTAGTCGCGGCAAAAGAGATTTTTTATTAACTATAAGCTGTCAGCACAAACCACAATGGTTTTAGATGCAAGCAAGAAGAAGGCCGCTCAGAAGAAGGCAGTTGCAACTGCTAAACGTGGATCTAAGACTGTTCCTTCTGTAGCAACATCTTCTTTTTCTCCCACGGCATGTGTTGGCGAAGGGGGAGGTTTTTGCTAGCATCACACTTCTTTGCTTTCCCATCCCTGGGAGAGGCCGTCTCCACCAAAATTCCCAAGAAGAAAAAGGGCCAAACCCTAAGCATGTTTGAATTCACCACTGGTGTCTATGTGGGCAGACGTAGTGGCGGCAGCAGTAGCAGCGACGACTCAACAGCAACGCAAACAAGAGAGAGAGAGAGAGAGAGAGAGAGATGTGGCTTCTCTGACACCTAGCATGCCTTCAGAGAAGCCATTAGATCACAGAGACAAGCATACCAGGATGAGAAATGCTGAGAGAGAGAGAGGGATAGATGGCGAAGGATTTTAGAAGCAACACGGAGCTCCACACAGGTCTCAAAGAGGGAAACTCCCCCTGCTTGCACTTTTGGGCCTCGTGTGGTGCGCTGCCTTGGCTCAGATGGACACATAGATAGAGAAAGAGAGAGAGGGAGGCCTCGTTTCGGAGAGATAGTATTTCTGCAGTTTGACCTTGTGCTCTTCACCCGAGACATGACGAAAACCCCCTACCCCAACGGCAACTCCTTTCTCCCACCCTATCGTAGCATGTTCACGAGATCTCCATATCTGCAAAGTGATATCGGTTTTTTTTTCTTTTATTTACTTATGCCCAAAACCTTAACTTAAGAAAACAATGAAGATATTAATTTTAACATTAAAGTTAATTCACTAGCCGTCCATATGAGCTTCTTCTTATTTCCCTCCTTTCTTTGTCTCCCTAGTGTATCATTTTTCTCCACCACTCAAGCCCCTTTCAATCCTTCACAAAATCTAGATTTCTCATATCTCCTCAATAACCCCTTTGTCTCATAGCATGTGCCTTGCTAGATTTGTTACATTTCTATCTTCCAAAAGCCACATGTTATCTTCCCTTTCCTTTTGATACGATACCCCATTTCAACCCTACAATCATATTCTTTAAGATCTCATAACGTAATAAACATAATTTTATCTAACAATAACTAGTTCAAAAGAATTTGTGATCCTTTAAAGTTAAAGCCTTGTTCCCATAGCACAATGCTAAGATAGATAAGATTTTGAAAAAGGCATAAATATAACATGTAAACCTTATTTCTATTGAAAAAGCCCTTGTCACAAGGTTCTACTCTCTTGCTTTTGTTTTTCGCCTTACACAATTTATCAAGAGCTCCATCGCATTGATGGCTTCCCTTAGCCTTCAAAAGATGAGACAAAAGTCTAATTTGAGAGGACCTAAGAAGACTCATTTATCAACAAACGTCTATTCCTTCCCTCACCCTTTGAGCTACATAAATAGGGAGTCATCCTTATTTCCTCAATTGGGATGGAGAAAGTTGTGCTTGTAATTCCTTGTGGAAGATTGAACCCTATCCTTTTAAGACTAGCAAACCTTTTCGGTGTGGCAGTGTGACATAGGCAGGAGTTCCCTTACTCTGGTGGTCATGGATTTGGAGTCCCATACCCTACCATGGCTAGGCCTCATCCTTGTGATCGAAGTTGTTTTACTAACAATTTTGGAAGTTGTTTGTGTTAGACAGTGGTTCTTCTTTGACAAGGTTCGCGAGGACGCTTCACATTTCACTGTGGGAGGAATATGATGACACCCAAAGAAGCATAAAAACAAGGCACAAAAGAATCCAAGCATGCATCATATTTTTATTTTTTGTCAAGAGAATAATACTACATTGTTACAAAATCACTAAAATACACACCTATATGAGGGGGCCACATCCACATACACCATCATAAATAAATGATATACACAAAAGTGTTACGTGCATGCATTTGTGAAGGGTCAGAATACTCAAAATTAAAGGCCAAAGGTCTTATAATATCAAATGTATCAAAGTTTCAAAGAAATAATAAAATACGAAGGGGTGTGCTTTTTGGGGAAGAGGTGGGGTGGAGTGCACGAATGGTTATGTGCCTCTTTTCCTTCCCTCTCTTGTCCAATGGCACATTCTCCTTTTTGGTGGTGCAAAAAAAAGTTGTTCTCTCTCCTCTCTCCTCTGTCTTTTGTGCAGAAATTCTCCTTTTCCCTTTTGTTCTTGTATAATAGTTGAAGCTATGGATGAAGATGACGAAGATAACGAATCAATTCATTATTAAGTGGAAGATTTTTTGTTTCTTTTTTGTTTTGAGATTAATGGCTCAGCCATGTGCATAGATTTTGCATGCTTCTACCTTGGTTTCATGTTTATTTCCTGCCGTGGGAGGGTTGCTGTCAAGTGGGGCTACGGTGTTTCTACTGAGAGGTTGCCTCCCATGTATGTGATTATCATGGTATTTATGGCCAATATGTATGGGTTCTCCCTCTATGGATTTTATAAAAAGGGAAACGTTGGACTATAAAACTATAAACGCATAGATTAGGCTTTAGGACAGTTCGTCCTTTAGAAGCAGATTGACGCTCCTGGCCCGCGAGGCCGTGAGGGTGTGTTTCTCTGTTATGAGCATGAGGTCCGGCTAGTGCCATAGCCAGTGGCGGCCCATTTGAGGTCCCATCAACGGATGGTTCCTTGGGATGGTCCTTGATGTTGTTCTTTGCCAAGCTTGGGACATTACCTTTTGAAATGACCAGGCTCGTTGCAATGGAAGCAATGGAGATTGCGGCCATTACCTTGGGTAGGAACGAAATTATTTACAGTGTTGGTTCTGGCTTTCTTCCTTTGTCCCTGATTTTGGCCCTGTGTTCTCTTAGCCTAGGACCTATACACTCCCTTGTTTTGATCCTTGTAAGACCAAGTCTTGTTATTTCATGGCTTGGTCTGCACCTCCTGTATTATGGGTGTAGCTCCAATGAGCACATCCTGAAGGTCTGTTGGGCACATTGATTTAAGGCGGGTGTTTATAGGTGGGTTTAATCCAGCACAAAACTTCGACAACTGTTGTGTCATATCCATTTGTCGCGCATACTTCAAAAGAGAGACGAACTTTGAATAGTATGCATCAAGGGATAGACCAAGCTGCTTCAGTTCATAGAACTCGTTCATCTTTTGCGTGCGATAGATAGGTGGTAGAAATCTCCCTTGCACAGCTCTTTTAAGCTTCTCCTAGGTAATTAACCCTTCCGAGATCCCTTGGTCTCTGCACCATTGTTTTCACCAAAGCCTTGCTTCGCCGGTAAGCTTCTGTTTGGCGAGCATTGCTTGGTTGGCAGGTGCAGTACCTACTGCTTCTAAATAATCCTCCATGGATTTGATCCAGATCTTGGCATCAGTTTGGATGCTCCTTCCCTTGCCATCAAATTCTGGTGGCTTGATTTGCTTGAGAAGAAACTTCTTCTCTTGAATGATTTTGTCTCGGCAGGGATTATTTGAGTCACTTCCTCATACACATACGTGTTCTACTTGACCTGTCGGACCGCCGACATGTAGGGTTGTGTTTGCGTGAGCCTCAACAAAGATGAATAGCTTCACGATCTTTAAGTCCTCCATCCACTTGATTCTCTTCAAGTTGCTCTGAAGATACGCAAGTCAATGGGAACCTATGTAATAAATTCTCGAATCACCCATCCATCTCCGTTCCACATACAAGGGTAAAGGATTGTAGATGCGGTCTAGGATATTCATCATATCCAACCTCTCCGTCGATAATCCAAGACACGCATCAAAGTTATAAACATAACCTGGAACACCAAAAATTAGTTCCATGCTTCGCGACTCTGCAGGCCATCATCGATAAGTAAGTAAGGAAATGTTGTTAACAGCAACATTTGCTCTACTTCTCCTCATTAAGTTTCCTTATAAATATTAGATTGTTGTTGGTTCGCTCTAATACCAACTGTAATGTGTCCACCTGTCTACTTGTAGGACATGTCTTAGCAGCCCATCGGGAAGAGAATCCAAAAAGCGCCGCCCGGCACTCCCACGGAATGTCACGGGGTTTGTGATCTAGGTCTTCCTGAGTCTGCTACGAAGCGGAAGCATTCCAGCTGTTCCCACTTAGGACTGACCTAAATCAGGGTTTTCCTAATGGTCAAGTTCCTAGAAAGTAACTAGCGAACCTCAGACGAACTACTTTACGCAGAAACGTCAAGGTCCAAGCAGATTCATGCTATACTTGGTTCAAGGAGAATGGGAAACAAGAGGGATGCAAAGCTCGACCTCTCTGTCGATAAGGCATAGTTCCATTCCATCCCTCTAAAACAACATAAATTGGGACTCTAGCTTTGCTCGGTAGCACCCATGGAGAGACCTCTCGCGCGGCTGGTTCGGTCCACGTACCCGGCATGGCTAACAACCCCCTTGGATAGGGTCAAGCAAATGGTCGGGGGTAACTGATGCTGCCTCTCCCTCCAGGCCTTCAACCTGAAACATTAATTATCTTTCCATCTTTAGTTCCTTGAGCAAAGAAGTACAAACAGTGCTCCTAATTGTTCAAACACAATCAATCCAGTAGTCGTTTGCTTGGCCAACTGCGAAGGTGTGAATTCTTCTCTCCGAATGCCTTCAACATTTGATCCGGGACAAATTGCAACTTGGCAAGATCCCAAAGGGTTTCCTAAGCTGTGTTGCTAGTTTACTCTCTTTCCTTGGGTTAGGGTTTATACCTTATCAACCCAAATTTACAAACACCTTAGGCTCCTTATATTAAGATCAATAAATCTTGGACAACCTCTCGCCCTAACTTGATTGGTCAATTGCTTGCTAGGCAATTCATAAATTTCCTAACTTGGAAATTCAGCCCAAAGAAGGGTGATGTAGCAAAATGACCGCTCATCCTCTTGCAAGTTAGACTTGCACTTAGAACTTGCCAACCTTGTTCTAAAGAGTGCAAATTCTACTTTGTGATTTAAACACAAATCTTGCTGCATAGGTGTTCTGCTTATCTTGGGGGACTATTTTTCCCATCACATGGTATTTCTTGGTCCAAAATACCTTTGGGTCAAGATGTAGGGTTTGGGAGTCCTCTTGACCCAACCCAACCCTAACCCTACTAGGCCGATAATGCTTAGTCCCTTAGGGTTCCTAGTTTGCTTTCGGAAGTCTAACATTTGGTCATTCGATCATTAGGGTGAGAACCCTAGATCATTCTTGCATGGCCTTTTAGCTAACCCTAACATTCTGAGAATGAGGGTGGGATCTTATGGATTGGAAGTCTTGACTTGGCATCCCAAGTGCGATACTAGGCAGAATTTTTAACGTACTAAACCCTACCTAGCACTTTGAGGTGTTCGTCATACCAACTATTTATGATTTTATGAATCCCATGTGGGTTATGTCATTACAAGCGATTTACCTAAATCGATCTAATTGTCTTGGGACAAGGGGTGATCTTTTCTTAGAGACGCTAACATTTTTTCTAAAAGATGTAAATAATTTCAAGATACAACATTCCATGCAAGTATACGATTCATAGGCTTTTCCTTCTATGAAACTATAAGGTTTGCAATGACCATTTCTTTTCCTTGCCTAAATCTTAATGATTGACAATTTAGGGCTAACTCGCATAAAACCTACATAGATTTACATCAAGAACTATGTCTATAAACCTTTCATTTAATGCAATTGAATTCAGGCTTTAATATGACAATTTCATCCATTCTCAAATCCAACTTCGATAAAAGAAGTCCATGCATGAATGCCATGTGACCATTATTAATTTAATTCATGCTTCAGAACTTAGCCCAACCTAGGATGTAATTTTCACCGCATGCAATTTGCAAGGTACGTAAATCCCTTTCATGCAATGCAACTACTTGGACAACGTCAATCATTAAATCATACAAATCACAACTAGGAGATTATTATCTAAATGCATTATACGCTATTTTTTTTCACGAGGAAATCAAGGATGCAGTTAGACAAATCTACCTTTTTTAAACCTATGCAATAGGATTGCAATGTGGAAGTGCAAGCAATTTCAAATGCACATCATGCAATTAAATCTTTTAGAATCGGATGATCAATTAAAATTTCCAAGTGTAATTGAGCTTGCCTACGAGAATTGTACATGCCTAGTGCATTCTTTACATGCGGAATCAATTTTTAAGAACCTGGGCATTGAGGTTTGGGGTGTTATCCACACATGAACTCAGAGTGGAAGCTCCCGCATGTGCGTCACTAAAAACAAACTGAGGAAAGTGCGGAGGATGGGCCATGGGTCACGGTTGGGTGGTCCTGGTTAGCCTAGAACTTTTCTCAAAAATCTCGAAAAACAGCGGAATGATCATCATCATCAAAATGAATAACGAGAACGATGACCTAAAGTTACGTCTTACCCGATTTACGCTATTTTAGGGGAACGGAATGGGACTATGCCTTATGGCAGAGAGGTTGAGCTTTGCATCCCTCTCGTTGCCCATTCTCCTTGAACCAAGTGCAGCGTGAATCCACTTCGGACCTGGCGTTTCTGCATAAAGTAGTTCGCTCGGGTCTGACGCTAGTTGCTGTTAGCTAATGACCCATTAGGAAAACCCTAATTTCGGTCGATCCTAAGTGGGAACGACCAAGATACTTCTGCTACGTGGCGGACGCAGGAAGACCTAGATCGCAAAACCCGTAACATTCCTTGGGAGTGTCGAGTGGAGTTTTCTAGACATGCTTTCCGATGGACTGCTAAGACGTGTCCTGGATGATACAAATGGACACGTTACATCCTATGAATGCAATCTCTTTGAGAGGATTCATTGGGTTATCATTATTCTATAAGAGGTTCATCAAGAATTATGCTCATGTGGTAGCTCCATTGAAAAAAGAGGCTTTCTTTTGGGACTCCATAGCTAATAGAAGTTTCAATGAGCTAAAATCTCTTTTAATTTCAACACTTATCCTTATATGCTTGGATTTCTCTAAGGAGTTTATCATATGTGAGAATGCTAGTGGAAGAGAAATTGGGGATATTTTATGTCAAGATCATGGAGTCATAGCATATGAAAGCTAAAAGCTTGATGTCAAAGAGTGTCAATTACATGTTTATAAGCAAGAGATGTTGGCAATATTGCATACTATTAAAAAGTATCATCATTATATCAATGGCAGTCATTTTAAGGTCAAAAGAGATCATCGTGTGCTAAAATACTTCATTTCATAAAACCAAATTTGTCTTCTAAGCAACAAAGATGGTTGGCTAGTCTTCAAGGATATGACTTTAAGATATCCTATATGGTTGGAAAAAATAATGTGGTAGTAGATGCCTTATCAAGAATGTGGGCATGTTACATTTCTACCATTTCAACCATGCATAAGGATTGGATCCATGACATTCAAGAAGAGTATTTTCTTAATTCTTTTATGGTATCAAGGATGGGTTTTCTTGACTCCTCAATCATCTTTCAAAGACCACATTTAGCAAGAGATGCTCTCTTCACCTTTAGCCTCAGGTAAGTTACTCATAAATATGTGTGCATCACGTGGGTTCAAAATAAGGTATTTTTAAAATACCATTTTCATACATTTTTTGCATACTAAAGGGTATAATATAAATGGGTTATTTATAGATTGAATAAAAAAGAGTTATGTTTTATTCAGAAAAATTAACAGATAAGGATATTTATAAATAGGCCTTGAACATGTGCGATGTAGAGTATATACATATAGTAACTTCCTCGAGCCTTTAGGGAGACATCATGTTTTGTTCAAAACATTTGATAATATCCATAAGAGATGTTAAAGACTATGTCATGAGTTATCTTTGTGTCAACAAAATAAGGATTCCACGCTTCTACCCAATGTTTTGCTTCATCCACTACCTATTCCTCATGGGAAGTCGATTGATATTAGCATGGATTTCATAATAGGATTGCCTACAACAAAACATGGGTGGAATAGCATTTATATGATGGTAGACCGGTTGACTAAATCAACCCATTTCATCCCAAGCAAGGCTCAATTTACAATAAAGCAAGTGGCTAATCAATTTATAAAATGTGTCTTTAAGCTTCATGAAATGCCAATGAAGATTGTATTCAATTGTGACACTAAATTTATGGGAAGCTTTTGGAGGAGTTTATTCTCTTATATGGGGACAATTTTGTCTCCTAGTATGGCTTATCATCTACAAACAAATGGGCAAACCAAAAGGGTCAAAAAATGGCTAGAGGTTTACTAGTTACATCATTTTTGCCATGATATATACAAAATTTATGGGACCATTGGCTTCATCTTATATAATTTTGTTATAATAATACTCATCGTATGAGTATTGGAATGTCTACTTTTTGAAGCATTATATGGCCATAAGGTTCAAGTGCCTTCTGCATTTTTTCATGTGATGATGTGAATCTTAATGTCGTGAAGATTTGGAGAAGATCAAGGCTCTTATGAAGAAATGCAAGGATAACATTAGAAAAGCTCAAGAGACAATGAAAGCCTATGCAGATGAGAAAAGAAGACATATGGAGTTTGACAAAGGTGAATGGGTTTTCTCGAAGGTTTTAAAATCGTGTTATGTTTCTCTTAAAGGAGTACATAATAAACTTGCTCATAGGTATTATGGTCCATACCAAATAATTAACTGAGTTGGGGATCTTACCTAAAAACTTGATTTACCTTCAGCTATACATATCCACAATGTCTTCCATGTATCTTAGCTCAAGAAGTATGTTGACATTGAAATTCAAGTTCTTGAAGAACTACTCCTCTTGATGAAGACGGTTTGATCATTTATGAACCTGAAAAGGTTGATCATTTATGAACCTAAAAATATTCTTGTGGATTATCTTATAAAGTGGAAGGGTTTGCCTATAGAAGAGTCTTCTTGGTAGCATGCTTTGAATTTGGAACAATTTTCATGACTTCTTCAAGAGGATAATTCACTCATTGAGCAATAAACCAGCTTGTTGTAATAAATTTCTATATTGAAATTAATTGTCTTATCATCATCAAAATTTGATTTTGATGGCATGGCTGGATACTACATATTGTTGTCTACATTTCTATAGCTTGCACATGGAAATTGTACACTTCTACTTCAAGATATGGCCAAATTTGTACTGTAGCTTGTTTTGGACAGCCTACAATAGTTTGTTCCACTCACATGGTTCTTCTTCATTGTCTTATTTGGTCTTCTTCAACATGGAGTTTTATTTTATCATGATTTCATCTATTTCAAGCTATTCTTGTACTCATCCTTGTATATTGTCCCGAATTCAGCTTTGAGAACAAATCTCTTCTAGTCTGGGATGGCTTGTGATAAAGTAAAAATGCCTTAATGCCTTAGTCAATATTTAGCACACTAGGGGTTCAATATAAAAGGCTAAGTAGTAACTTGCCAAGGATATTTTTTCCATGTCTAACATTTCATATTTGAGGTCTCATCCTCCACCATCTAAGAGGGTGCATACTCTTGGCCACCATAGGTTGGTACATACCATGTTGCACCATAGGTTGGTGCATACCATAACATGGTATGCACCATAGGTTGGTGCATACCATGTTGTAGCCTCTCATCAATTGATTCTGAGCCATTAATGGTAATATCATTTCAGCCTCACCACCTTGGCTATGGTTTCTTGGAAAATTAGTCTATTTTTTGTAATTTCAATTTAATTATTTCATGTGGGAAATAGCTTATTTACACAACATGAGTAGTGGGAGACAAGACAATACTAGATACCATTAAGGGTATGTTTGCATGGGGTGTGGATTCCTATGATATGAATAAGAATTAATCGGTACACTTGATCATGGCATGTCCGTGACATCACCCCCTCCTCTAGCGATGAGTTCCACGAGAAGCGACTTGCTGGTTTGGTCCAAGTTTTGTTAGATTCCTCTTGTGAATTTCTTTAACTTTGAGAGGTGCTCCTTGGTGATATTCTATAGGTTCCCAAGTGCAATCATTGATATCATATTCTTTCTAGTGGACAAGGGGTCTAGCTCGGTGGAGGGCCTTGTTCTATGGAGGTTATGCCTGAGTAACCATACCTTATCACCGAACTTGTATGCTAGATATTGGAGACGATGTTGGTCTTCATAGTGCTTGTATTAATTTTGAGCCTTTTGGACTTGTTGCTTGAGTTCTTGATGTATATCTGCTAGGCACTGAGCTTTATCTCTGGCGGTAGGGTTCTTTTCTTGATTGGAGAGATGTACATCATCCAAACTTGGACGTTGGCCATAGTTTGAAAAGAAAGGAGTTTGCTTAGTAGATGGATGGATATTATTATTATAAGAAAAATCTACAAAGGGCAAGAACTCAAACCAATCATTTTGATGGTAGTTGATGGTGCAACGGAGATATTGTTCCAAGACTTGATTTACTCGTTCTGTTTGAACATCAATCTCTAGATGATGGCCATGGATAACTTAACTTGGACTCCAAGGAGGTTGCAAAGGCTCTTCCAAAAACTAGATATGAATTGGGGACCTTGATCATTGATGATGTTGTCGAGGAGTCCATTTAATATGAAAATGTATGTGAGGAAGATTCTAGTAGTAGCTGCACCTGTGATGGTCTTGATGGTAGGGATGAAATGTGCCATTTTTGTGAACCTATCTACCACAACAAGAATAGAGGCATATTTTTCTTATTTTGAAAGATCTATTATGAAATCCATGGATAGAGGAGACAAGGGTTGGAGGAGGCCATGTGGTTTGTGATGAGGTACTTTGGCCCTATTGTAGGTATCACATGATTTTATATATTCCTTAACTTCTTTCAACATCTAGGGCCACCAAAAATCTCTTTAAATAAGCTCTAAGGTCTTATTAACTCCAAAGTGTCCTACTACTATTGCTAGGATGTCATGGCATTATTGGAGTACCTAGAGTCTCGGCTTTCTTGGAGGGATGTAAAGTAGATCCTTATAGTATAACAATCCATTAGTTTTTTGAAACTCACAAACTTCATTTCCTTTTTCCTCTTGATTTTTTCTCTTGACATTGTTGGAAAAATCATCATGTGGTAGGACTTCGTGGATTAAATGGATCAAGGTAGGATCATATTGGTGACAACTAGAGATGATTGCTAGCTGGAGGTGCTCTTACTTGAGTACTATCACTCATTGTTGATCAAAAGCTCCTTCTTTCTTCTTAGGTGCTAGGTAGGATCTTCTTGTGATAAAGCATCTGGTTGGCATTGTTGGCATCCTAGATGATAGGGTGATGACAAAATCAAACCTAAATAACAAGTTACTCTAGCAAGATTGCATTCAATTGAGGATGCAGATTATCATAAAGTGTTCTAGATTTTTGTGATCTTTATAGATGATAACTTTATGGACTGCACCCTCTAGATGATGATGACAAGTATCAAATGCATCTATAATGGCAAGAAGTTCTTTTTCATGGATCTCATAGTTTATCTCTAGAGAGGAGAACTTCCTTGAGTGGAAAACCACTAGATGCATATGACCATCATCTCCATGTTGGGACAAGATGGCTCCTAAGGCATAATCTGATGCATCGGTCTCCAAGAAGAAAGGGTTGGTAGGATCTGGATGGACTAGGATTGGGACAATGGTGAAAGTAACCTTTAGGGTTTGGAAGACCTTCTTGGATTCTAGGGGTCCATGAGAACTATGCTTTTCTCATGAGTCTAGTGAGTGGTCTCACCATGTTTGAGTAATCCTTGATAAATATCCTATAAAAGTTGGCAAAGCCAAGGAAACATTGGACATCACAGACACATGTGAGTGTTTACTTGATCTTCTTAGTGTCCATAGAGATTCATGTTTGGGAGACATTATCCCCCAACAAATCCACTTTAGTCTGATGGAAAATACTTTTTTTAAGTTTTTCATATAGTCCTTTTTCTTTTAGCTTTTCCAAAACTAATTTTACATGGTGCTCATGCTCCTTTGAATCTTTTGAGAATATCAAGATATTATCCAAGTATATAATTACAAAATTATCTAGATGCTCTCAAAAGATATCATTCATCTTATGTTGAAATATTGCAAGGGCATTGGTGAGACCGAATGGTATAAAAACATACTTGAAGTGACCATACCTTGTGCAAAAGGCTATCTTCCATTTGTCTCCTTCTATGATCCATACTAGATTGTAAGCCCCTCATAGATAAATATTTGTGAAGATCTTGGCTTTTTCCAAGGTGTTCCAAAAGCTCTAGTATCAATGAAAAGGGTTATTGATTCTTGACTATTATCTTGTTGAGTCCTCAATTCCACACACATTTGAAGTGACCTATCTTTGTTTTCCAAGAATAGAATTGGGGCTCCAACAAGAAACTTTGAGTGCCTAATGAACCCCTTGGCTTAGTTCTCATCAATGTTCTTGTGTAGTTCAGCTAGCTCATTAGGAGATCGGGTCCAAAACGTGGTTGAACCCCCTCATGGAGTTCTATAGCACAATTATATGGTCTATGTTTGGGTAAGAGATTTGCATTTTTCTTTTTTCAAAGACATATTGGAATTCTTGATGCTAGTCTGACTCATACTTATTAGATTCTTGAGCTAGTAAATGTTATATCATGTAGGTCGATTCTTGCCTTACTATGGGCATAAAGACTTTGGTTCCTTGATATACCAACTTTCCTTGATTTTCACATGTAATTTTTTTCTTAACCCAATCAATTTATGGGTTGTGTTTCTTTAGCCAAGGCATCCCAAGGATAATTGGATTTGTGGGACTTGATATGACATTAAAGCATACACGAGATTTGTGATCGTCAAGTGTTACCATTAGTGGTTGGGTTTCCTTGGTAATATATTTAGATGCTAGAGGTCTTCCATCCATGACTTTAATTGGTGTAGGATTGGTATTTTGGAGTATTGGAATTTGGTATCTATTCACAAAGCCATCATCAATGAAACATGGGGAGGCCCCAAAGTTGATCAAGGCTTTGAGGGAAAGGGTCTTTCTCAACAAGATTGCAACAAGGAAAGTTTCAATGGTTGTGGTTGGGATCAAGAGACCCTTTCTTATATCAAGGACCTATTGTATGGTCTCATTTACAACTAGACATCCTCCTTTTCCTGCTCGAAGATGGTTGTAGTAACTCTTGGGATTCTTGCCCTCTTCTTTGGGAAATTTAGGGTGATGTGTCCAAGGTTTCCACAATATAGGCATAGATGATTCTCTCTTCGTCTTTGCTTTTCTTATGGGGTTAAGGGCTGAAATTTGGTATTATCTATTTGCAATGGTTTGGGCTTGGTTTCTTCTATGATTGGGCCTCTAATTGGGGCTAGGTTCCATTGGCAAGGCCTTAATTCTTCTCACTTTTCTTGCTTCCTCTCGAACAATCTATTATCACACTAGATGTCTTGCATGATATAATCATTGAGTGTTTTTGTCTCAGGCATAGTGAGCATGAGATCCTTGATGTCATCTCAACCCCATCTGAATTGGCTAATAAAATAATCCTCATGCCAAGTGAGGTCATAGTTTAATTGCCTAAATTTATGCATAAGAAGAGGTAGGGCAGTTACCTTGTCATAACTTTCAAAGTTTTGTTTTTGCTATTGGACCAGTGGTCTCTACATCTCCAAATGTGGAAGTGAGCTTGCAAAGAAATGCCTCATAGTTATGGAGTACTTGCATATTCTCTTCCAAGATTGGGTCAAACCATGATAAAGCTTGATCACAAAGCAAAGCCCCAATGAATCCCACCTTGGAAGCATCATCTAGATACCTATTGGTTGGATGTGGATATAGAGCTTTACTTTTTATTGCAGGAATCCCCTAAACTTCAAACAATCACCATTGAATTTCTCTGGCATGCTGACCCTAGATTCTCTTGTTGAAGGTTGATAAACACACAAAATCATATGATCACTTCCTTTGTTGCTCTGCAAGTCTTGGATTTGGTCTTGCATCTCTTGAAGAACAGGGCCTAGATGCATAGCATGTTCTATTTGAAGTTGCACTTGTTGTTCATTCAAGTCTTGAATTTGTTATTGAGGGTTTTTAAGGGAGGCTATGATTCTTTCAAGGGTTGCCTCCATGGTGCTCAGTAGGGCTAGAAAGTAGTCTTGCGAAACTATTATGGGAGCACTAGATTGTGTTCGAGAGAAGACTAGATGCAAGATTTATTACAAGAATTCTGATTATTACAAGAAAATCCCATGTAGGGGTACAAGGTACAATGATAACTTAGTAAGATACATAAAATCCCACAACCTAGGATCCTAGGTATAGACAACATGAATCGATAGGATATGAAGGATCCCACAACCCAAGACCGTAGGTATGGATACAAGATATAAAAATTACATGACCTCCCTCAATGAGGATGAACAAGTACAATATAGTACTACACTAGATCTTGTACTACGAGATTTCAAGGTGACAAGATAATATGAGTACAATGGAAGACAAGACAAGACTAGATACCATGACTAGACACGAACTAGAATGACAAACTCAAAGTTACTTTCTTGGAGGTCTCGACTCCTTGAGCTTCCAATATTGGCATTGGCAAGACAAGGAGCTCTATATCAATGATGCATGTGATGACATGGCATATCTTCTAGAAGATTCTATGATGACATGGCAAGGATAGATTCCCATGGTTGGCTCAAGGATGTCCTGTTAAGGGTGTGCTTGTATGAGGCGTGGATTTATATGGCATGGGCATGAATTAATTCATACACTTGATCATGGCATGTCCCTGATATGTGACATGTCAAGATCCCCATGAAAATGCCTGAGCATGTGCCAAGAAGATGAAAGAGATGTTTCGCAAGTTGCAAGCCTCTATTTCTATTCCACCTGCTGCCCAATCGCAATACTTCTTGTATGGATTGGACTTCAATATCCAAGTGCAATTGAGTAGTGTCCCTTTAGCGGATATAGATACTACTATAATCCAAGCAAAGGAAATAGAGTCCCACTTACAAATGGCCTACACATTGAGGATAAATCTAAATTCAAGTCTTACTCCTGGAAATAATTTGGGATTGGTTATGGAGATCAAGGTGTGATCAGTGCCCTGTGACCAACTCAAATGGTAGAGGAAGCATGATGAAAAATGCATATTTGTTGCTAGCTTGTCTAAGTGTCATTAAGCCAGCATCAAACCAAAGGGTTCCTTTTGTAAACTAAGGGTCAATTCAAGTAGCCACCCCATTACAAGTTGTGTAACCTAGTGAGAGAGGAGCTCTTGAAGCCACTGGTTCTGAGTCCTCTGTTGGGGTAAAAGGCCCTTGGGCCTGTCCGTGTATAGTGACCGCCCATATTCTTTATTTATATATATATATATATGAAAGTGCAATAAGGCTATCGTAACATTGTTGACAGCGCCTACATTGTGTGCTCTTCTCTCCCACATCTCCTATATCCCTTTCAGCTGGTATCAGAGCAAGTCCTTCGCGAGCGCTTCCCGGCCTTCCTCGACATCTACATAAGGTATGAGAGCTTGCTTCTCACTCAGTTCTCAGCCATTTTTTGACATGAACAATAGGGTTTCTTGAAGAGGCAGCCATAACTTCCATCATTGAAGCTTCTTCTCTTCACCTCTTGCTTGGACTTGTCCTAGGCTTGTGTAGGCCTATTGTAGGCCTTCATTGGGCTCTTACTTATCCCCTACCCACCGTGATTTGGCCCCTCAAGTACAGTAGTATGCTCACATTTTATTTGCGTTGGTTTGCAAAAATGGCTCAAAATAATCACTCTTTTTGTCATATCTCGGGCATTCGGAACCCGATTCAGCAAGGTAAGAGTCTAAGTTGGGGTTTTGGCATGCTCCAAACGCACTAGTGATGTCCGATTTGCCAAATTCTAATGACATAATATTTTGCAATAGATTTTAGGTCTGAGACAACATGTATTTGTATGCCTATGGCTTATGTGATGCTTCTACTGATGTCTATTGATACCTGATCACTTGTGGATGTTATGCCTCTTATGTGAAACGCATTTGGAGCTGATTTAGCTCAGCCATTGACTGTTTTGAACAATCTCAGATCTGTCCAAAATGAGGCAGCCACCTGTTACTTCAATTTTATGCTTACAGGTCTTGGCATTTGATGCCCAATTATGCCCGGTTGGTGCCTATACATACGAGAATGTATGCCTATGGTTTGCCTATGAATTTGAGCTTGGATTGAGCACTAATTTTCTCAGTTTACAGAGGTTATATGCAACTGGAAACTTTAGGGCTGAAGCTATTTAATGATTTGCTAGGTTATGCCTGTTGCGTACGAGGTGCTCTTGGCTATTTGGGTTGATGTATTCATGCATTTGGATGATACCACATGGTTCTTCTATGCTCTTGAGCTGAGATTAGAGCTCAATTTTATGGTTCACTGTCACTTCCTTGCAACATGCATTTCACTATCATGACATGGTTTATGCCTAGGCTACCCAATGCGGGTTATGATGTCTTGGTGAATGCTTTTGGTTGGTTGTGGATGGCAGTTGTTTGAGCCTCATCTCAACACTCATTTCAGTATCCCCTTGAGCAGTTGGACATTGAATTGGCTTTTTCCATTACGACTTGACTTTTTCCATTACGACCTTGGATGCTATATGGGATTTGATACTCTGATTATGGATCCTGGCTGTTACTTGGATGCACTTACAGGTATTGAGCAATGAACTGCTCCCTTGTTTTGGCAATTGCCTATTGAGCTCTGATTGCTCATTTTTGCATTTCATATGTGGGATACTTACTAATCAGTGGACTTGGATAGTGCTTGGGATTTACAGTTATGGCCACCCTCCTTCTCTTTTGTATGGCATCTATGCTATTTGGGCTGCTATTGCCCGTGTATGTCAAGGAGAAGTTGATCTTTCTAGCCACCCGTGTATGCACATGGTCTGTTGCTATGTATTTTACAGAGCCCCTTAGCTGAATGATTTTACATAGATATTTGGGCTTTTATTGGAGCTTGATTCTTGCAGGTTTATTTGCCACCTGCCGTTATTGGCTGGACATGTATATCAATACATGGTATGAGACACTGCAAAGTTATGTATACTCCTATGTTTCGGGGATGCTTATGCATTTATGAATCCAAGGCATGCTTTGGCTTTTATGGCTGCAAGCTACAGTGGTTGGATATGTCATGATTTTGTCTGCTAGGCTTGTCTATGTGGGAGCTTTTGCATCGGTGGTTAATGCCTTTGTGTTCTCCCCTTCTGGTTTGGATGAGTCCCCTTTGCAGTATGCCATGACAACTTCCAGCTCTTCTAGTCATGCAGACAGTCCTCTTGATGAGCCTATTCTCTCTAATGAGAGTTCCTATGATTCTTTGAGCTCCTTAAATGTATTGGATAGTCCTACTCATGCTATTACAGAGCAATTGTCCTCTTCTACATGTTTTATAGGTTATGTTTTCTTTCATTGTGGA
Organism: Lygodium microphyllum; assembly: GCF_053477565.2. Lineage (NCBI taxonomy): Eukaryota > Viridiplantae > Streptophyta > Polypodiopsida > Schizaeales > Lygodiaceae > Lygodium > Lygodium microphyllum. Next base: position 117,637,549 of record NC_141162.1, read on the forward strand.
AAGACAGGGCATGTGAAGTGCATATGCTTCAAGTGGATTAGAGATCAGAAAAGATTGCACCGCACTAGACATGAGAACAAAGTCAATGATACAATAGGGGAGACCACTGTTGATAGTGGTACGGTGCATGTAGTTACCCATGATGATGTAGCTGAGCCTAGACTCCTGGCATTGTGTTACCCTATTACTTGCTTAGTGATACCTTTGATTGGATTTTAGACAGTATGGCATCTTGTCGTGTTACTCGCATAGAGCTTGGTTCTTTTCTTACAGGGAGGTTGACAGATGTATTTCTTTAGTCCTTGAGCAGGATTGTCATGTTATTGGTACAGGGGATATACACTTGGCTTTGCCAAATGGGACTTCTCTTATGCTCTGTGATGTCTTGCATATACCTACGCTTAGTAAGAGCCTGATCTCTATTAGTCAGTTGCATGGTGCAAGTTATTATGTCTCTCTTGGGGATACTTCATGGAAAATCCATTGTGGTTTCTTGGTATTGGCTAGAGGTGCTAGATATGGCAGTGATTATGCAGTGCATGTCTCTCATGTGGGAGATTCTGTGGTTGCAGTTACGCAGATACCACATGCGTTGTTATGGCATTGTCACCTAGGCCATGTACGACACACTGAGATGGATGCTTTATGTGATATGGGCTTATTGCTTGCTCTTCCCCATGCTACTTTCCCTCATTGTACTCATGGTCTGTGAAGAGCCTCTTTGGCTTATGGCGATCGTGTGAGGCATGCTCCTCTAGATCTAGTCCATGTTGCAGTATATGGACCTATGCCTTCCCAGTCACTTGGTGGAGCATCGTATTTTGTGACCTTCATGGATCATGCTACCCACCATGTTTGGGCTTACCTTCTGGTCCGGATTGAGGATGCTGGTACAATGCTTGATAGGTTTATGGATTCTGCTGGTAGCAGGCCTAGATGCTTGCAGATGGTGTTGAGATATTGAGATCCACTCGTGATATGCCAGGGTGATCGTTGTGCATTTATGTCACCGACTTGTTAGTTGCAGATGCGGTTGGTACACCGCCCATGAATAATAGCTAGATGACAGCTATCCTTATCTACTCTAGTTCATGGCTCAGTTAGTATGCCACCTTATTTAGTTGAGTTTGGTTTGAGACCCATATATAGGGTTCTTCTATTGCTATGTACTTGAGTTCTTTTTTGCTTACACAACTAAGAAGAGGAAAATTGTTTTTAGCCTCCACCTTTGTGTGTATTCCCCCATTGTGCAAGCAAGAAATCTACAAGTGAGACTCCTTCCTTCTCTCTCACAATCTTGACATGGTATCATAGCCTTGTTCGTGGTAAGGAGCTCAAGAAAGCATACGAAGTTTGCGGTGTTCTAGTAAGAGGACCAGTGTTGCTTTCATTTTTCTGTTTTGGCAGCAAGTCTCTGCAGGTGCCCTCGATTGCTCTATTTTTTTGATTTGAGGCCATTTCAGGGCCTATTTTGGAGGCAGAAGTTTTCTGCAGGCACTCAGGAAAAGGCCATGTTTTATGCTGTGCGACCACTATTTTACAGGTCGGTGAAAATTTACTATAGAAATTGCATCGTATGCCTGTGTGCAGAGACATTGGGAGTTACAGAATCATCCTTGTTGCCTATTGATGCAAAATCATCACTAGGAAGTGACTCTGTGGTCAAATACCACTTTCGTCAGTTTTGCAGATTTTCCCTTGTGAGGCTCAAGCTATGTTCGTTGCAGTGACGGAATTTTTGCAGTGTTTTGTAATGGCATCTGATTCTCTTTCACAGATTGTCAATGAAAAGCTTGACAAGAACAACTTCCAAGCATGGAAGTTCAAAATGACGAATTTCCTTATGGGAAAAGGATATTGGGAATTCGTTGCAGGAAATGAAGAAGAACCAATTCTTCCTCATGTTCCCAATCAATGGCAAATGCAGGCATTTAAAGCATGGCATGAGAGAGCCAGGAAAGTTATGTACTGGCTGTCTATCAACATTTCAGACTCTATGATTGTGTATATTCAAGATGCAAGTACGCCAAAGGAGGCATGGGATACTTTGTCAAAAATGTATAGCATAAATACACAAGCCAGGAAAATGCAGCTCAAGCAAGAGTTGCACAATGTGCAAAGAGAAAGTATGAGCATCAATGACTACCACATGAAGGTGAAGAAGATTGCAGATGCACTTGCTTCCATTGGGTCGCCAGTGGAAGATGATGATTTAGTTTTTGTGACCTTGAATGGTCTAGGAAAGGATTATGCACAGTTCCAAACATCCATTTCCTTCCGTGAAAGATTTCTTGATTTTGAGGAGTTGATTGCTCTTCTAATTTCTGAGGAGCAGAGAAATGGTGGTGCATCTTCTTCAGGAGGAACTTCAAAAGAAGCTGTCTTCTACTCAAATGCTAGAAGAGGTAGAGGCAGAGGTAGAGGAGGCCGATCTGGAGGCCGTGGTAGAAATCAGAATATGTAGCAAACTCAAGAAAACCAGTCCTATGGAGGAGGACGTGGTAACTCTAGAGGCAAGGGGAGCCAAAGAGGTCGTGGTGGATGGCAAAGAGGCTAAAATGCAAATAGCAATGTTGAATGCTACTACTGTAGTAAAATGGGTTATATGGCTAAAGACTACTATAAAAAGCGGAATGACATCATGAATGGAAAGTTGCAACAAGGAAATTATGCATCTTCTAGTAGACAGGGTGATGTCAGAAATGAGCATTTGTTTATGATGCAGCACATGACTAATTCTGTGACAAGTGTAGAAGAAAGAAACGATATGTGGTATGTTGACTCAGGTGCATCAAACCACATGACAGGTCATGCAGAATGAATGCAGGATACAAGGAAAATGAAAAAACCAGGATTTGTGGAGACTGGTGATGATACTGCACATCCTATTGTGCAGATTGGAAATTTTCCTTTGTCTATGCAGGATGGGAAAAAGAAATACCTGTCGGATGTATTTCATGTTCCGAATATCACCAAGAACCTAGTTTCTGTTGGTCAAATGGTTGAGCAGGGCTTGCAGGTCAGATTTAATTCTCATGGATGCTTTGTTGAGGATATGAAAAATAAAGGTCGCTTGATAGCAAAAGGAAAGAAGAATGGCAGAATGTTTATGTTGGATGCAGACATGCCTGAATTGAGTGCAGCAATGTTTGCACATGGGACCAGTGTAGTTGCAGATATTGATATCTGGCATAAACGCATTGGTCATGTTAATGTACAACGACTTAAATCAATGCAAGCCCAAAATATTGTTGCAGGATTGCCTAAATTCAAGGTTGCAGAAATGCATAAGGTATGTGAAGCCTGTCAGTTTGGAAAACAGGCAAGGAAACCATTTCCTAGACATATTCAAGAGAGTAAGAAGCCATTGGAATTAATCCACTCTGATATGTGGACTACTAAAGCTGCATCTCTTGAAGGCTGTCATTATTTTGTCACTTTTATTGATGACTATAGCAGAAAAGTTTGGGTGTATTTTATGAAAAAGAAAAGTGAAGTTTTTGGGCATTTCAAAACTCTTAAAGCTATGGTTGAAAAAGAAACATGCCTGCAAATAAAATGCCTAAGATGGAGGGGGAGAGTACCTCTCAAATGAGTTTGCAAGGTTCCTGCAAGAGCATGGCATAAAGCAGCAATATTCATGCAGTCATACCCCACAACAAAATGGAATTGCAGAAAGAAAAAATAGGCATATTGGAGAGGTATCTCGTGCCATGCTCAACGAAAAAGACTTGCCAGATTTTTACTGGGCTGAAGCAATTGCTACAGTAGTCTACATAATGAACAGGACTCCCACTGTAGTAATACATGGGATGACTCCAGAGGAGAGTTATACTGGTAGGAAACCAGATATTTCTCATTTGAAGATTTTTTGTTGCATTTCCTATGTTCATGTGCCAGATGAGTTGAGATCCAAGTTGGATCCAAAAGCTGAGAAGTGCATCTTTATTGGTTACTCTCTGCCAGAAAGGGTATAGATGCTATAACCCTTCTACTCATAAGTTTACAGTGAGCAAAGATGTTTTTGATGAGATGAGTAGCTAGTATAAACCAGTAAATGTGATTGATGATGTAGATGCACAAAATGGTAATGCTACTGAGAGTGGAATTTTGGTGCCGAGAAGTGCTTAAAAATAGCTAAAAATTATGAATATCAAGGGAAAAATATTCAATGTCGAAGGCGGCGACTCGATCTAGGATAATTTTAAGCGTCAAAGTGCTTTAAAGGCGCCCGAGCGACACTTGTTGATTTTTCATAATTTTTCAGACTATCCTGTGGATTGACAAGAGTTACTCGCCAATGCAGGATGCCGAGCCGGACGCCCAGGATTTTTCAGAGCTCAATTCAGAGTCCGGACGGGAAAGTGGCCAACAAATGGGCAAGATTTGAAGAGGTGGACTTATTTTGGCCAAGAGTGGGTAGTGACCTTTGGGGCCAAGAAGCATTTTATGCCACATGACAAATCCTGGGATGAGAGAGAAGAGGAAAACGTGAGCAGAATGCGCTCGATTTTTGCGCCATCATGGGAGATGCTCAACCTCCAGCCTGTAAACAACCCACACCCTGTAAACAACCCACACCACTGATCATTGCCCTTGCTTCCCTCCTGGATGTCAATCATTTCGCCGTGCTTCGCTCCTCCAATGGCGGTCTTTATGAAGAATTCTGATTTCAGTCTTTCTCTCTCCTCCCTCTCTCTCCCCTAAAGGCAGATTCATGTGGTGAAGAAGAAGAAGAAGAATGGATGACGGATGCTTGTCCAATGAAGACCGGATTGCTCCGTGGTTCAAGAGGAATGAAGATTGCTGATTGTGGATTGTCATGAGCATTAATGGTGGCTGGAAATCAGTCCTGAGATATGGCAAATAAAAACCCACAACCCGCAAAGAATAGTAATCTCATTTTTACAAAGGAAATTGATGTTTTATGCAATTTGCTTCATGGATACTTGTTCCCATGGGATGATTATGCATTATAATGTTGTTTGCAATGTCTTCCAACTATTTGAAAGTAGAAAATCAGAAAATCATAAGTGTTGTGGATGAAATTAATAGTGTAAAACCCGTAAAACATGTAAAATATGGGAAAATTGGGTGTTTTTGAGATATAAATGGAAAATACAGTAAGACACACCAACTAAACTTGTGTTTTTGCTGAAAATGAACCTAAGGGCCACATCCCACAACTCATTTTGAATTTTTAGTTATTTAATATTTCAAAAAATACAAAAAAATAGAGAAAACCCACTAAAAATAGGGAAAAAATGGATTTTGAGTGCCAAAAATTAAGGAAAAATAAGAACCATGTTTGTGGATGTATGGGGGGTCTGAAGTATGAGATTTAGCCTCAGTTCAGCCCTACCTTATTTTTTTGTGAGTGTTTATTGCTTTTTATACAATAAAAACATGGAAATGAACCCTAAACCGATCAATAATGCACAACCTAAACGGGTGAGGGGGTAGAGTATATGAAAAGTGTTTAAATGCTGAATGAAATTATGAAAAGCTTGCCGGTTTTTATGCATACCATTTAGGTTGGTGAATAATTAAAAATTAAGAACCTAGTAGCACGGGGTCTTCTCGGTGCTAGGTTCATGCAATGCCGCATACGAGCGATAGTCAAATTCATTGAAAGAAATGTTTTCCACGTATGCACCAATGCTGATTTTTTTTTCTTTGTTTGAGTATGTGGACATTCACAATTTGCATGAAGCATGAAATGATAAAAGGTGTCAGACAATACCTCCTGGATGCATAGCAATTGCTTTCTAGAAGATCGTGACCAACATTGAGTGAGTAAGGTTTTCCAAGCTGCAGGCTAGGCGTTGGGTCCTAGGGGAAAGAAAGTGAGGTAAGGTACATTCCTGGATATGATCAATTGGTACCTTGAGTGGAAATATGTGCGATAATGTGTTATATATGTTTAGCGACGCATCGAGGGGCCAATCCCCAAGGTGTAGGAGAGTCGCAGTGAGGTAGCGGTAGTCAGCCGTGGGAGGACCTCCTATGTTTGTACTTCATGCTATTTGGCAATGTGCTGGGACTCCCTCTGAGGAGTGTTAATTGTGTTAGAGTTGGACTACGAGACGTGATACAAACGCAAGATGTTTAGGAAGATGATGTATGTGTCATCCACGCTCCTGGCCACAAGGCCGTGGGATTGTTGAGAGCATGATAGAGGTCCGGCTAGTGCATGAGCCAGTGGCAGCCCATTTTAGGTCCCATCAGTGGTGCGTCTTCAAGGAGCCGCTTAGAAGTGGCGGTCCTCGAATCCTGATTGTCTAGGGACCAGTCAGCAGTTTATGCCAAAGGATATTGAGCTTGACCCGTTATTTATCGATAAGCATCATCTAGCCGAAATCCAAAAGTAAGAGAGAGACGAAAGAGCTAGGCGACATGCTAAAACTTTTAGGAGGTATTCCCCTAAGCATAGCGGTGCTGAACCCTTACGAGGGAGTGGATCTAGTGGTCTTGGTGCCACAAGCAATAAGTTAGGAGAAGGTGGAAGCTTTAGTGCTTCCCTTTCTTCCATAAGCCAGTCTACATCAAGTGTGGGAGGTGTAACCCCACCGTCCCCTATTTCTAGTGCAAATCCAATTTCCGTCATGGTGCAGCCTATTGCAATTCCTGCAAGAATGACTGTATCTATGTAACCACGAAAATCCAATGGTACACCTATACCATAGAATAAAGCATAGTCCAATGTGGGCTTAACATAGTGCAATGTGTGCTACACTACATCCAAATGTGGCTTCCATGGAAGCTGCATAAACTGACTCTCCAAACCAACTATGTAGTTTAGGTCTAGCCTAGTGATCATTGTCAAATAGATAAGGATGCCCACAATCTTTGGATACATAGTAGATGTTGAGATATCGAGCTCCACTCGTGATACGCCAGGGTGACCGTTGTGTATTTATGTCACCGACTTATCAATTGTTGCAGACGCGGTTGGTACACCGCCCATGAATAATACCTACATGACAGCTATCCTTATCTACTCTAGTTCGTGGCTCAGTTAGTATGCCACCTTAGTTAGTTGAGTTTGGTTTAAGACCCATATATAGGGTTCTTCTATTTCTTTGTATGAGACTTCTTTTTGGCTTACACAACAAAGAAGAGGAAAACTGTTTTCAGCCTCCACCTTTGTGTGTATTCCCCCATTGTGCAAGCAAGAAAGCTACAAGTGAGACTCCTTCCTTCTCTCCCACAATCTTGACATGGTATCAGAGCCTTGCTCGTGGTAAGGAGCTCAAGAAAGCAAGCCAAGCTCGCGGTGTTCTGGTAAGAGGAGCAGTGTTGCTTTCATTTTCTCTTTTGGGAGCAGATCTCTGCAGATAGCACAGCCGAAAAGTGCAGGAGTGCATTGTCTCAGGTTGAGACGCCCTTCGCGGTGAAGCAAGAGGGCAGTATATACTGCGGGAGAGGGCTTTAGCCCCTGGCGACCTTGTTTCTTTTTTATTTGAGGCCATTTCGGGGCCTGTTTTGGAGACGGAAGTTTTCTGCACGCACTCAGGAAAAGGCCCAGTTTTATGCTGTGCAGCCCCACTGTTCTACAGGTCGATGAAAAGTTACTGTAGAAATTGCATCGTATGCTTGTGCGCAGAGACATTGGGAGTTACAGAATCATCCCTGTTGCCTGTTGATGCAAAATCGTCACTAGGAAGTGACTGTGTGGTCAAATACCACTTTCGCCAGTTTTGCAAATTTTCCCTTGTGAGGGTGAAGCTGTGTTTTTTGCAGTGACAGAATTTTTTGCAGTGTTCTGTAATGGCATCTGATTCTCTTTCACAGATTGTCACTGAAAATCTTGACAAGAACAACTTCCAAGCATGGAAGTTTAGAATGACAAATTTCCTTATGGGAAAAGGATATTGGGAATTTGTTGCAGGAAATGAAGAAGAACCAGTTCTTCCTCATGTTCCCAATCAACAGCAAATACAGGCATTTAAAGCATGGCATGAGAGAGCCAGGAAAGTTATGTATTGGCTGTCTATCAGCATTTCAGACTCTATGATTGTGCATATTCAGGATGCAAGTACGCCAAAGAAGGCATGGGATACTTTGTCAAAAATATATAGCACAAATACGCAAGCCAGGAAAATGCAGCTCAAGCAAGAGTTGCATAATGTGCAAAGAGAAAATATGAGCATCAATGACTACCACATGAAGGTGAAGAAGATTGCAGATGCACTTGCTTTCATTGGGTCGCCAGTGGAAGATGATGATTTAGTTTCTGTGACCTTGAATGGTCTAGGAAAGGATTATGCACAATTTCGGACATCCATTTCAGTTCGTGAAAGATTTCCTGATTTTGAGGAGCTGATTGCTCTTCTAATTTCTGAGGAGCAAAGAAATGGTGGTGCATCTTCTTCAGGAAGAACTTCAAAAGAAGCTGTCTTCTACTCAAATGCTGGAAGAGGTAGAGGCAGAGGTAGAGGAGGCCGATTTGGAGGCCGTGGTAGAAATCAGAATATGCAGCAAACTCAAGAAAACCAGTCCTATGGAGGAGGACATGGTAACTTTAGAGGCAGGGGGAGCCAAAGAGGTCGTGGTGGATGGCAAAGAGGCCAAAATGCAAACAACAATGTTGAATGCTACTACTGTGGTAAAATGGGTCATATGGCTAAAGACTGCTATAAAAAGCAGAATGACATCATGAATGGGAAATTGCAACAAGGGAATTATGCATCTTCTAGTAGATAGGGTGAATTTGTTTATGGTGCAGCACATGAACAATTCTGTGACAAGTGCAGAAGAAAGCAACGATGTGTGGTATGTTGACTCAGGTGCATCAAACCACATGACAGGTCATGCAGAATAGATGGAGGATGCAAGGAAAATGGAAAAACCAGGATTTGTGGAGACTGGTGATGATACTGCACATCCTATTGTACAGATTGGAAAAATTCCTTTGTCTATGCAGGATGGGAAAAAGAAATACATATCCGATGTATTTCATGTCCTGAATATCACCAAGAATCTGGTTTTTGTTGGTCAAATGGTTGAGCAAGGCTTGCAGGTTAGATTTAATCCTCATGGATGCTTTGTTGAGGATATGAAAAATAAAGGTCGCTTGATAGCAAAAGGAAAGAAGAAGGGCAGAATGTTTACATTGGATGCAAACATGCCTGAATTGAGTGCAGCAATGTTTGCACATGGGACCGGTGTAGTTGCAGATATTGATATCTGGCATAAACGCATTGGTCATGTTAATGTATAGCGACTTAAATTAATGCATGCCCAAAACATTGTTGTACGATTGCCTAAATTCAAGGTTGTAGAAATGCATAAGGTATGTGAAGCCTGTCAATTTGGAAAACATGCAAGGAAACCATTTCCTAGACATGTTCAAGAGAGTAAGAAGCCATTGGAATTAATCCACTCTGATGTGTGGACTACTAAAGGTGCATCTCTTGGAGGCTGTCATTATTTTGTCACTTTTATTGATGACTATAGCAAAAACGTTTGGGTGTATTTTATGAAAAAGAAAAGTGAAGTTTTTGGGCATTTCAAAACTCTTAAAGCTATAGTTGAAAAAGAAACAGACCTACAAATAAAATGCCTAAGGTCAGATGGAGGGGGGGAGTACCTCTCAAATGAGTTTGCAAGGTTCCTGCAAGAGCATGGCATAAATCAGCAATATTCATGCAATCATACCCCACAACAAAATGGAATTGCAGAAAGGAAAAACGGGCATATTGGAGAGGTATCTCGTGCCATGCTCAACGAAAAAGACTTGCTAGATTTTTTACTGGGCTGAAAAAATTGCTACAGCAGTCTATATAATGAACAGGACTCCCACTGCAGCAATACATGGGATGACTCCAGAGGAGAGGTATACTGGTAGAAAACCAGATATTTCTCATTTGAAAATTTTTTGTTGCATTGCCTATGTACATGTGCCAGATGAGTTGAGATCCAAGTTGGATCCAAAAGTTAAGAAGTGCATCTTTATTGGTTACTCTCTGTAGTAAAAAGGGTATAGATGCTATAACCCTTCTACTCGTAAGTTTACAGTGAGCAGAGATGTTGTTTTTGATGAGATGAGTAGCTGGTATAAACCAGTAAATGTGATTGATGATGTAGATGCACAAAACGGTAATGCTGCACAGAATTCCAGCAGCAGTCACAAAATATTAGTGGACCTCGAGTGTCCTCTAGTAGTGGTTCACATTCTTCGCCATGGACAGCCAGATTGAGATCAGGAGAATCTTCTCAAAGCAATGCAGATAGTGGTATTCAGGTATCACGAAAAGGAAAAGAGAAGGTAGATCAGCCCATGTTTGATGTGAATGCAGGTCACTCTTATGTGGATGGTGAATCCAGTGGCTCAGAATAGAGCATTGATGATGAGTTGGGTATTCCTTCTATTGTTACACTTGGAGTAAGGAAGACCAGGGATGTTTTGAGAGCACCTGGGAATGAACCTACTTTGCGCAGGTCTACCAGAGCTAGGTATCCTGTGGATAGGCTGAAATATGATGGATTTACAGCCATTCACTATGCATATATGGTCAAAGTGATACATGAACCAGAACCCACTTCTTTTGAGCAAGCCATGGGAAAAGAAAAATGGGAGAAAGCCATGGATGAAGAAATGGATGCCTTGGAAGCAAATGCTACATGGAAATTCGTACCTTTGCCTAAAGGTAAGAATGCAATTGGCTATAAGTGGGTTTATAAGGTGAAGCACAATGCAAATGGTTCAGTGAATAGATACAAGGCAAGATTAGTAGTCAAGGGGTATGCACAAACATATGGCATTGATTATGAAGAAACATTCAGTCCGGATGCAAGGATGGCAACCGTAAGAGCAGTCATTACTATGGCTGCATCAAAGGAATGGTCTTTACATCAGATGGATGTAAAGAATGCCTTCTTGCATGGTGATTTGCAAGAAGAGGTATATATGGAGCAGCCACCAGGTTATGTGCATGCTGTTCATCCTGAGTTTGTTTGCAGGTTGAAGAAAGCATTGTATGGCTTGAAGCAAGCACCTAGAGCATGGTTTGACAAGATAGGACAGTATCTTGTCACTATTGGCTTTCAGATTTCCAAGGCAGATTTCTCATTTTATGTGAGAAAAACAGAGAAAGGTATTATGCTACTTGTCATTTATGTTGATGATTTGATTATGACAGGTGACAGTGATGAAGATATCCTTCATGTGAAAATGCTATTGAAGCAAAAGTTTGAGATGAAGGATTTGGGAGAGCTGCGTTATTTCTTGGGCATTGAGGTGATTAGATCACCAAGTGGGATACAGCTCTTGCAGAGGCAGTATGGATTGGACATGCTATCCAAATATGGCATGACAGGCTGTAAGCCTATTTCAGTTCCTTTGGAGCAGAATGTGAAGCTGAGCACAGATGCAGGTGAGCTTCTGGAAGACCCTACTATGTATAGACGCATAGTAGGAAGTTTGATTTATATGACTATTACCAGGCCAGATTTGAGCTATGCTATTGGATTGGTAAGTCAGTTTATGCAGGCTCCAAGGAAACCGCATTTGGATGCGGCTAGACGCATACTCAGGTATGTGAAGTCCACATTGCAGTATGGACTATTTTATGAGACTGGGGTTCAGATACAGCTGCATGGATACACTGATGCTGATTGGGCTGGTAGTCTTTTTGATAGACGATCTACTAGTGGATATGTGTTCTCTTTTGGGAGTGCTGCAGTCACTTGGAGCAGCAAGAAATAGCCTACAGTTGCCTTGTCGAGCATAGAGGCCAAGTACAGGGGTGCAGCAATGGCTACATGTGAGGTAGCTTGGTTGCATAAGCTACTTTATGATATGCATTAGCCTACAGATGGGCCAGTTGTCATTTATTGTGACAACATGAGTAGTATACACTTGGCAAATAACCCAGTCTATCATGCTAGAACAAAGCACATTGAGGTGCATTATCACTATGTGCGGGAGAGGGTTTTACTAGGTCTTATTGATCTAGTTTATGTCAGCACAGAGGATCAAGTAGCTGACATATTTACGAAGGCATTGGGCACAGAGAAGCTGTGCAAGTTCAGAGACCTGCTTGGTGTGCAGGAATTGGGATTGAGCTCGAGGGGGAGTGTTGAGATATCGAGCTCCACTCGTGATATGCTAGGGTGACCGTTGTGCATTTATGTCACTGACTTGTCAGTTGTAGATGCGGTTGGTACACCGCCCATGAATAATAGCTAGATGACAACTATTCTTATCTACTCTAGTTCGTGGCTTAGTTAGTATGCCACCCTAGTTAGTTGTCTTTGGTTTGAGACCCATATATAGGGTTCTTCTATTTCTTTGTATGTGACTTCTTTTTGGCTTACACAACTAAGAAGAGGAAAACTGTTTTCAGCCTCCACCTTTGTGTGTATTCCCCCATTGTGCAAGCAAGAAAGCTACAAGTGAGACTCCTTCCTTCTCTCCCACAATCTTGACAGTGGCATCCTCAATCAAGCCTCACATGCATTAAGATTAGCATTAGCATCCAAATGTATAGATATAGACTTGCAATTATCCATACTATACTTCTTCAATATATCCAATGTATACTATCTCTATGAAAACCATATATCCTTTGGAGTCCTGATGATATCTATGCCTAGAAAGTAGCACAGCTCTCCCAAATCCTTCATCTCGAATTCAGCCTTGAGAAGACCCTTAAAATATTTAATATTTGTCTTAGTATCACCCACAATGATCAAATGATCCACATATATAGTAATGACCTATACTCTGTGATCAACCTATACTCTTACATACATAGAGTGAGTGATCAACCTATACTATGTGAAATCCAATGTTGACAAAGTATTTTGCAACCCTATCATGCCATGCCCTAGGTCTTTACTTCATCCCATACAAGGCCTTACAAAGCTTGCATACATAATTTGGACGATTCTCATTCACATAAACAAGTGGCTACTCCACATAAACTTCATCTTCTAACCCCCCCTTTAAGAAGACATGCTTAACATCTATTTGATGCATGGTCCAACCTTTTGATGCAGCCATTGCTATGATAGCCCTTATATTATCAGTTTAGCTACTAGAGCAAAGGTCTCCTCATAATCAATACCATGAGTCTGCATATACCCTTTGGAAACCAATTGTGCTTTATAGTGCTCAATAGATCCATTTGACTTATGCTTGACCTTGTAAACCCATTCGCAGCCAATAGTCTTCTTGCATTTAATTAAGGGCACTAGCTCCCATGTGTCATTATCCATAGCTGTAGCCATTTCTTCATCCATAGCATAATATCAATATTCATTATCCATTGCATCCTCAAGATAAGTGGGTTCCACATCCTGCATAACCTTAGTCATGTATGCATAGTGATGAGCTACATAACTATCATATGTCAATTGCTAAGTTGGCTTTCTTACTTTACATGACTTATGTGGACCTAGATCACTAACCACATGCTTTAGCATCCTCTTGTGTCTTTAACACACTAGGTGTTTTAATAGAAAAAATCCCAAACTCCTCATCCAAGCTTTGCTCAATGCCATTTGAATCAACATCAACATGAGAGAAACTTAATGATACATCTGTCAAAATAGGAAAGTCCCCAACTATCTTTTTACATTTTCTTGATATTTGTGACGTATCTGGTGGAGTAGCCTATAATCTCAATTTGCCATTCCAAGATCTATTAATAGAACCATGACTAGGAGACTCTTGTGGTCCACTTAATATGTTTTCTAGATAGTCACACTCTCATGCTCATCAACCCCAATAGTATTTTTCACATGACTATAGTAGCTACTTATTTCATAAAAAATAGCATTCTTGCTAACTTTTGGCTCATGTGGAATATGGTTATGACATCTATATCCTGTTTGCTCAAGATAATATCCAACAAATACACGTTTTTCTACTTTGGGATCCAATTTAGTACACAACTCATCAAGAATATGCACATAAGCAATACATCCAAATACTTTCAAATGGGATAGATTTTACACACCTTCCTTGTATGATCATAATAAAGATTATATTATACTTACATCCAGCCACATTGATGCATTATTTGTAGTATTCCACACATTTGAATACACAAAATCAATTAAATGTCTGCTTAGATTTGTATCATGAGGAAATGCATGCCTTGTCTATTTTCTAAGTTGGCATGCTTCACAAACTTTCTGCATATCATCCACTTTGAACTTAGGCAATCCCTGTCACAATTTTGCATGACTGTATGTTCTTCAATCATTGCACACTTATATGACCGATATGTTTATGATAAATATCAATATTAGTCACAACTTGTGCAGCTTGTACAAACATAGCAACTTTCAACTTGCATACATTTACATCCAAGGTAAACATCATTCCCACATGCTTGTCTATTGCAACTAGTTTACATGTGTTCCTAAGACATTCTACAAAATAGTCATTTTGATTGAACTTTACTTGCAATCCCTACTTGACCATTTGCTCAATAGAAACCAAGTTCTTTGTGATGTTAGGTATATGTAGGATATCAAGTGAACACTCAACTTTTCCATCTTGCATAGACAATGGAAACTCCTAACATGATCAATAGGATGTGTTATATTGTCACATGTTTCCATAAAACTAGGTATTTTAGGATTATTTTTTTTGTAAACCATTCTCTATGACATGTCATATGGTTAGAGGCACCTGGATCCAAATACCATACATCATTAGTCATTAATAATGATGCATTTACATTTATTGTATTCATCATGTGCTACATAACAAACAACTTCTCATTATCAACTTGATTACTAGTAGAGTCATAGTTGTTATACTGTCTTCTCCCATTTCTGTTATTTCCACCTATTCTCTTTTTTTGGACATATGTAATATGACATTTCTAACTAACGTCATAGTTTTTTAAAAATTATAAACTATATTCTATCTTCCATATCCTCTGTGGCTTCCCTTGCCTTGAGACTAGTATTAACCACCTATATGTGACTACACCTGTGAGTCATGAGATTGCCCTCCATTTTTCCCATAATGACCACCACCGCAGCCTCTACAAAAATGACCTCTACCTCTACTTGTGTTAGAATAGAGTATGTGTTCTAAACTATTATTTCTTTGTGATTAAGATGCAGCAAGACCAAAGTGATTCTATTCTAATATCAACATAGTTATTAGATATGCAAAATCAGGGATGGTGTCACTTGTATTGATGGAGGTTCAAAACTGTGGCCATCTATTTCTCCCTTTGATTGTGGACTAGAATGTGAAGAAGAGTGATAAGTGAGCCTACTATAAATTTTGGTTTTCATTATTTCTTTTATTATCATCCATAGAGAGAGTGTGAGAGAGAGAGAGAGAGAGATTGATTTGGAGCTTGAAATGCAAGTTATTAGATGAGGGATAGTAAACCAAGTTTAGTTGAAACTTGTGAAAAGAATAAGAGAAACTATGGAAATTACTTCCTTTTATGGCCCCTGAAGGTGTTTGGTCAGCATGTCTGACTATTTTGTGAATCTTCCCTAACTAGCCAAGGAATATTCCACGAATATTCCAACTAGACTACCAAGAGAAGACAATGGTTATATTATGAATCAAAGATAGCTATGCTTTGGTATAAGACCAACCATATTATGAATCCTCCCTTGCCCACCAGGGAATATTCCATGGACATGTCTCGAGTTACCAACATAACTACTCTATGTAGCCCAAAGGCTAGACCCACAAAGGTCACCTTTTTGCCATCTGATCACATAGACCTCATCTGAGATACAATTCAAGACCCACACAATGTCTATGCTCACACATGGCTTCTCCTCATAATGGGGGCCTTACAACTTAGAGTACCATAAATAAATAGTTGCACCTTATGAGGGTGGGGCATTGAGCATATCTAACACCCCCCCTCAATGTCCACCTACAAGTGAACTACCTTTTCAGCCCAATAACGAGTCTCTAAAGATGAACTCAAAGGAGACATTTGTAAGAGGTTTGGTGAATATATATGTTCTATTCTCCTTCGTTGGCAGTTCTACTATCCCATCCTTGATCAAGTCACACACATAGTGATACTAGATCTCAATGTGTTTGGTGCGTGCATGAAAAATTAGATTCATTAGCAAAAATATGGACTCTTTTGTTTCCCCCTTAAGGAGTGAACTAAGAAAAATGGGCCTAACCAATGAGAGAGTTGGGATTCTAGATTCATGTAGCATGAATCTTTTAGCCATATCTTAGCCCAAATCTTCCCTCAACAATAAAATAAGGGCAAATGTGGGGAATACAAGGTTGTCACTTCTTGAAAGTTAGAGACTCAAAATTTCCTTTTCTCATTTTCCTATGTTTGACTTTTCATATCTCCTCTTTTTAGTTTCCCCCTCTTTCTTATGCCGAACTCAAATTTATCATTTCTCATTTTCTACTTCTTCTTTTTCGATGAAGTTTTATACCCTCATTGTTGCTGGTCATATCTATAGCCTTGTGAAATTTCATTACCTCTACACAAACAGAGGGTGAGTTTCTCGTGTTTTAAGAGAGCAGAGCTTATTCTACAAAAGCTCTGAGATTTTCTTAACAAAAATTTATAGGTATATTGTTCTCTTCCATGGATATTCTATGGTAAAGTTTTATCTCATTTGAAAAAAGCTTTGTAAGTTATGTGCATGCTTTGATATGAACTTTCTTTTATTTTGGTACTCTAGGAGTCTCTCATAGTCAAGAACAGTGATCTTTTAAATACTCAACTTCTTCAACATCTTTAGGTTTCTTTATGAACAAAGTTACATGTATGTTGTCTTGTTTTTTTGTTGCTCTGTAGTTAAATTTTGTCTCATTTTTGGACTAAATCTATACAACTTATATGCATACTAAGCTTTCCTTTGCTTTTATACTCCAAGAATCTCCCATAGTGAAGAACAATGATTTTCTAAAAACTCAACTTCTTCAATATCCTCCAAAGAGAGCCACAAGTATATTGTCATTTTTTCTGTTGCTCCATGGTTAAGTTTCAACTCATTTGGACAAAGCCTACATAAGTTATATGCATGCTTTGACCTAAGATTTCTTTTGTTTTTGTACTCCAAGAATCTCATACTGAAGGAATAATGATCTTGTAATAACTCAACTTCTTATTCAACATCTCTGGGCTTCTTTATGAGAAGAATTATAGATACAATGTCCTTCTTTTAAAAGTGCTTCATGGTTAAATATCATTGCATTTTGAGAAAATATTTGTAAATTATGCATATTCTATAATGTCCCCATTACTAAGCTTATTTTAGCAGACAATGTGTGTATACATTCCAAAAATTAATTTATGCTGAAAAAAATTGTACATTTTTAAAAACTAGCTCTAAATATGAAGATAATTGTTATTGGTAATGAGGTATTCTATATAAACTATGTTTGTAGTATAGAACAACAAAAAGAACTAGCCTAGTGGATAATCACTTGGCAGTTAAGTGTAGTTGGGTGACGACACTCCCGGCATGGGTGACCTCCAAGGAAGATTTTCCTACAAGCTAGTGGGAGCTTCTCACGCTTAGCCAACGACGCCAACAAATCCTTTGTAGCCCATTTCCAAGTATGCCAAGGCCAAGATGCCAAGGTCTATGCCTTGGTCTCGCCGCCTTAGTCTTCACGCTACAAAAATGGAGCGCCCTCTCTAGTTTCATTGATAATGTCATCAAAGATGCTAAAAGAAATATTTCTCGCTTTATCATCAATGGTGTCGTAAAAAATGCTAAAAGGAAAGCATCCTCTCTTCTCCCTCTCCCCCCCTCCCTCCATTACTATATAAACAGGGGTAGAACATCACATCAAACACACAATGACCCGTGTAGAAGTCTCTTTCATATTAACGAAATGAAGCTCTACTGCAATTACCCGAGCCTCTCTCTCTCTCTCTCTCTCTCTCTCTCTCTCTCTCTCTCTCTCTCTCTCTCTCTCTCTCTCTCTCCATACCTACGCAGAAGCACTTCTTGAATCCATCAAGCTTATTCCATGGCTCCCAAGACACGTCGAGATGATAAGGAAGATTTTCCAAGGAAGTAATCACTATTGAAGCACAAGCAGAAGTTAATCCCGAGCCCATTCAACCCGAAGGACTGGTTATTCCACAAAAAATCGAGGTTGTGGCCATAAACCGTAATCATGATGGATGGCTGAATAGAGATAATTAGGGTTATACATAAGAAAATAATTGCTTTTAAGCTATTAACTCTACAACTTCCTAATGAGGGATAAGTTAGTCCATTTCATAGATTATGATCACTTAGAACACACTTAAACTTACAAAAACATATTAGAATTATCATTTTCCTTTTAGGAAGGAACATGGGAATTGATGGAGGGGATAGATTCTATGCATCGCATACATTGACAAGTGTGTAAAAATGTTTTATGGTTATGACTGCTTTTTGATTTGTGAATGATGAATTATGTCTCTTATGATTTTGGGCTTGTGTCAGCACAGCTGAGTGAGTTGTGGATGGTGGTGGTTCGAAACATTGGGATCCCCAACCCAATGTTGTTGCCTAATACTCTGTGGAGTGTGGAAAAACTCACCCTGTGAATGGGGGTCCTATGCTCCTGAGGGAGGTAGGTGTTTTGTGTGGAAAAACTTGTTGAGATATCGAGCTCCACTCGTGATACGCCAGGGTGACCGTTGTGTATTTATGTCACCGACTTGTCAATTGTTGCAGACGCGGTTGGTACACCGCCCATGAATAATACCTACATGACAGCTATCCTTATCTACTCTAGTTCGTGGCTCAGTTAGTATGCCACCTTAGTTAGTTGAGTTTGGTTTAAGACCCATATATAGGGTTCTTCTATTTCTTTGTATGAGACTTCTTTTTGGCTTACACAACAAAGAAGAGGAAAACTGTTTTCAGCCTCCACCTTTGTGTGTATTCCCCCATTGTGCAAGCAGGAAAGCTACAAGTGAGACTCCTTCCTTCTCTCCCACAATCTTGACATGGTATCAGAGCCTTGCTCGTGGTAAGGAGCTCAAGAAAGCAAGCCAAGCTCGCGGTGTTCTGGTAAGAGGAGCAGTGTTGCTTTCATTTTCTGTTTTGGGAGCAGATCTCTGCACGTAGCACAGCCGGAAAGTGCAGGAGTGCATTATCTCAGGTTGAGACGCCCTTCGCGGTGAAGCAAGAGGGCAGTATATGCTGCGGGAGAGGGCTTTAGCCCCTGGCGACCTTGTTTTTTTTTTATTTGAGGCCATTTCGGGGCCTGTTTTGGAGACGGAAGTTTTCTGCACGCACTCAGGAAAAGGCCCAGTTTTATGCTGTGCGGCCCCACTGTTCTACAGGTCGGTGAAAAGTTACTGTAGAAATTGCATCGTATGCTTGTGCGCAGAGACATTGGGAGTTACAGAATCATCCCTGTTGCCTGTTGATGCAAAATCGTCACTAGGAAGTGACTGTGTGGTCAAATACCACTTTCGCCAGTTTTGCAGATTTTCCCTTGTGAGGGTGAAGCTGTGTTTTTTGCAGTGACATAATTTTTTGCAGTGTTCTGTAATGGCATCTGATTCTCTTTCACAGATTGTCACTGAAAATCTTGACAAGAACAACTTCCAAGCATGGAAGTTTAGAATGACAAATTTCCTTATGGGAAAAGGATATTGGGAATTTGTTGCAGGAAATGAAGAAGAACCAGTTCTTCCTCATGTTCCCAATCAACAGCAAATACAGGCATTTAAAGCATGGCATGAGAGAGCCAGGAAAGTTATGTATTGGCTGTCTATTAGCATTTCAGACTCTATGATTGTGCATATTCAGGATGCAAGTACGCCAAAGAAGGCATGGGATACTTTGTCAAAAATATATAGCACAAATACGCAAGCCAGGAAAATGCAGCTCAAGCAAGAGTTGCATAATGTGCAAAGAGAAAATATGAGCATCAATGACTACCACATGAAGGTGAAGAAGATTGCAGATGCACTTGCTTTCATTGGGTCGCCAGTGGAAGATGATGATTTAGTTTCTGTGACCTTGAATGGTCTAGGAAAGGATTATGCACAATTTCGGACATCCATTTCAGTTCGTGAAAGATTTCCTGATTTTGAGGAGCTGATTGCTCTTCTAATTTCTGAGGAGCAAAGAAATGGTGGTGCATCTTCTTCAGGAGGAACTTCAAAAGAAGCTGTCTTCTACTCAAATGCTGGAAGAGGTAGAGGCAGAGGTAGAGGAGGCCGATTTGGAGGCCGTGGTAGAAATCAGAATATGCAGCAAACTCAAGAAAACCAGTCCTATGGAGGAGGATGTGGTAACTCTAGAGGCAGAGGGAGCCAAAGAGGTCGTGGTGGATGGCAAAGAGGCCAAAATGCAAACAGCAATGTTGAATGCTACTACTGTGGTAAAATGGGTCATATGGCTAAAGACTGCTATAAAAAGCAGAATGACATCATGAATGGAAAATTGCAACAAGGGAATTATGCATCTTCTAGTAGACAGGGTGATGACAGAAATGAGCACTTGTTTATGGTGCAGCACATGAACAATTCTGTGACAAGTGCAGAAGAAAGCAATGATTTATGGTATGTTGACTCAGGTGCATCAAACCACATGACAGGTCATGCAGAATGGATGGAGCATGCAAGGAAAATGGAAAAACCAGGATTTGTGGAGACTGGTGATGATACTGCACATCTTATTGTGCAGATTGGAAAATTTCCTTTGTCTATGCAGGATGGGAAAAAGAAATACATGTCCGATGTATTTCATGTCTCGAATATCACCAAGAATCTAGTTTCTGTTGGTCAAATGGTTGAGCAGGGCTTGCAGGTCAGATTTAATCCTCATGGATGCTTTGTTGAGGATATGAAAAATAAAGATCGCTTGATAGCAAAAGGAAAGAAGAAGGGCAGAATGTTTACATTGGATGCAGACATGTATGAATTGAGTGCAGCAATGTTTGCACATGGGACCGGTGTAGTTGCAGATATTGATATCTGGCATAAACGCATTGGTCATGTTAATGTACAGCGACTTAAATCAATGCAGGCCCAAAACATTGTTGCAGGATTGCCTAAATTCAAGGTTGCAGAAATGCATAAGATATGTGAAGCCTTTCAATTTGGAAAACAGGCAAGGAAACCATTTCCTAGACATGTTCAAGAGAGTGAGAAGCCATTAGAATTAATCCACTCTGATGTGTGGACTACTAAAACTGCGTCTCTTGGAGGCTGTCATTATTTTGTCACTTTTATTGATGACTATAGCAGAAAAGTTTCGGTGTATTTTATGAAAAACAAAAGTGAAATTTTTGGGCATTTCAAAACTCTTAAAGCTATGGTTGAAAAAGAAACAGTCGTGCAGATAAAATGCCTAAGGTCAGATGGAGGGGGAGAGTACCTCTCAAATGAGTTTGCAAGGTTCCTGCAGCAGGAAGCAGCAATATTCATGCAGTCATATCCCACAACAAAATGGAATTGCAGAAAGGAAAAACAGGCATATTGGAGAGGTATCTCGTGCCATGCTCAATGAAAAAGACCTGCCAGATTTTTATTGGGCTGAAGCAGTTGCTACAGCAGTCTACATAATGAACAGGACTCCCACTGCAGCAATACATGGGATGACTCCAGAGGAGAGGTATACTGGTAGGAAACCAGATATTTCTCATTTGAAAATTTTTGGTTGCATTGCCTATGTACATGTGCCAGATGAGCTGAGATCCAAGTTGGATCCAAAAGCTAAGAAGTGCATCTTTATTGGTTACTCTCTACAGCAAAAAGGGTATAGATGCTATAACCCTTCTACTCGTAAGTTTACAGTGAGCAGAGATGTTGTTTTTTATGAGATGAGCAGCTGGTATAAACCAGTAAATGTGATTGATGATGTAGATGCACAAAATGGTAATGCTGCACAAAATTCACAACAGCAGTCACAAAATATTAGTGGACCTCGAGCGTCCTCTAGCAGTGGTTCACATTCTTCGCCATGGACAGGCAGATTGAGATCAGGAGAATCTTTTCAAAGCAATGCAGATAGTGGTATGCAGGTATCAGGAAAAGGAAAAGAGAAGGTTGATCATCCCATGTTTAATGTGAATGCAGGTCACTCTTATGTGGATGGTGAATCCAGTGGCTCAGAACAGAGCATTGATGATGAGTTGGGTATTCCTTCTATTGTTACACCTGGAGTAAGGAAGACCAGGGATGTTTTGAGAGCACCTGGGAGTGAACCTACTTTGCGCAGGTCTACGAGAGCTAGGTATCCTGTGGATAGGCTAAAATATGATGGATTTACAGCCATTCACTATGCATATATGGTCAAAGTGATATAGGAACCAGAACCCACTTCTTTTGAGCAAGCCATGGGAAAAGAAAAATGCGAGAAAGCCATGGATGAAGAAATGGATGCCTTGGAAGCAAATGCTACATGGGAATTGGTACCTTTGCCTAAAGGTAAAAATGCAATTGGTTGTAAGTGGGGTTATAAGGTGAAGCACAATGCAGATGGTTCTGTGAACATATACAAGGCAAGATTAGTAGTCAAGGGGTATGCACAAACATATGGGATTGACTATGAAGAAACATTCAGTCCGGTTGCAAGGATGGCAACCATAAGAGCAGTCATTACTATGGCTGCATCAAAGGGATGGTCTTTACATCAGATGGATGTAAAGAATGCCTTCTTGCATGGTGATTTGCAAGAAGAGGTCTATATGGAGCAGCCACAAGGTTATGTGCATGTTGTTCATCCTGAGTTTGTTTGCAGGTTGAAGAAAGCCTTGTATGGCTTGAAGCAAGCACCTAGAGCATGGTCTGACAAGATAGGACAGTATCTTGTCACTATTGGCTTTCAGATTTCCAAGGCAGATTTCTCACTTTATGTGAGAAAAATAGAGAAAGGTATTATGCTACTTGTCATTTATGTTGATGATTTGATTATGATAGGTGACAGTGATGAAGATATCCTTCATGTGAAAATGCTATTGAAGCAGAAGTTTGAGATGAAGGATTTGGGAGAGCTGCGTTATCTCTTGGGCATTGAGGTGATTAGATCACCAAGTGGGATACAGCTCTTGCAGAGGCAGTATGGATTGGACATGCTGTCCAAATATGGGATGACAGGCTGTAAGCCTATTTCAGTTTCTTTGGGGCAGAATGTGAAGCTGAGCACAGATGCAGGTGGGCTTCTAGAAGACCCTACTATGTACAGATGCATAGTAGGAAGTTTCATTTATATGACTATTACCAGGCCAGATTTGAGCTATGTTGTTGGATTGGTAAGTCAGTTTATGCAGGCTCCAAGGAAACCACATTTGGATGCGGCTAGACGCATACTCAGGTATGTGAAGTCCACATTGCAGTATGGACTATTTTATGAGACTGGGGTTCAGATATAGTTGCATGGATACACTGATGCTGATTGGGCTGGTAGTATTTCTGATAGACGATCTACCAGTGGATATGTGTTCTCTTTTGGGAGTGCTGCAGTCACTTGGAGCAGCAAGAAACAGCTTACAGTTGCCTTGTCGAGCACAGAGGCTGAGTACATGGGTGCAGCAATGGCTGCATGTGAGGTAGCTTGGTTGCATAAGCTACTTTATGATATGCATCAGTATACAGATGGGTCAGTTGTCATTTATTGTGACAACATGAGTAGTATACACTTGGCAAATAACCCAGTCTATTATGCTAGAACAAAGCACATTGAGGTGCATTATCACTATGTGCGAGAGAGGGTTTTACTAGGTCTTATTGATCTAGTTTATGTCAGCACAGAGGATCAGGTAGCTGACATATTCACGAAGGCATTGGGCGCAGAGAAGCTACGCAAGTTCAGAGACCTGCTTGGTGTGCAGGAATTGGGATTGAGCTCGAGGGGGATTGTTGAGATATCGAGCTCCACTCGTGATACGCAAGGGTGACCGTTGTGTATTTATGTCACCGACTTGTCAGTTGCAGACGCGGTTGGTACACCACCCATGAATAATAGCTACATGACAGCTATCCTTATCTACTCTAGTTCGTGGCTCAGTTAGTATGCCACCTTAGTTAGTTGAGTTTGGTTTAAGACCCATATATAGGGTTCTTCTATTTCTTTGTATGAGACTTCTTTTTGGCTTACACAACAAAGAAGAGGAAAACTGTTTTCAGCCTCCACCTCTGTGTATTCCCCCATTGTGCAAGCAAGAAAGCTACAAGTGAGACTCCTTCCTTCTCTCCCACAATCTTGACAAAACTCACCCGTAGGTTGAGGTCTTATGCTCCCGAGGCAAGTAGATGTTTTTGGTTTTTGATCACTCAAGCACCTAAGAGGGTAGAGGGCCGAGTGATAAGTGCCCCTGTTATGTAGAACGGTTCCTAATGCTTAAGGAATCTTAGAGGGGCTCTGATGTAATATTTCCGCTATGAAATATTCAAGATCCT
This sequence comes from Lygodium microphyllum, assembly GCF_053477565.2. Taxonomy (NCBI): domain Eukaryota; kingdom Viridiplantae; phylum Streptophyta; class Polypodiopsida; order Schizaeales; family Lygodiaceae; genus Lygodium; species Lygodium microphyllum. Next base: position 117,661,890 of record NC_141162.1, read on the forward strand.
AAATCTCACGCAAAAGCAACCCAAAGTAATCTCTGTTGAGATGGCAAGCTCAACACATGTGGACATTGATGATGGACCGCTTAGTTAGATGGGTCCACACATCTACACTTAGCATATCGGTGGTCATTATGACTCTCACATGGCCACTGACTCATTACTTATTATATTCAGGTTGTTACACCTATTTACAGTTGGCATAGTTATACCGCCAGTCAACTAGTGTAGTCGGTTATGCATTGTTTGACTTAGTAGGCCACTTTTCTTTATGTTGTATCTTATCTATACTTTGTGTACATTGAAAAGAGTGTGGAAGAAGAAGAAGAAACCAGCAAGAAAACGTTTTGGCCTCCATCTCTCTTCTTGTCTCTTGAGTGAGCTTCTCCTTGTGCTTTCTATGTGTGTTCGGCATAGCATCTTGAGCAAGTCCCCCCACCATGCGATTCTTGACATGGTATCAGAGCCGTGCCACTAAGAGAGGCTGATTTCAAAGGCTGAAGTGAAGGAGAAGAAGCAAGGTTCAAGCAAGCAAGCCACGGGTAAGAAGCTCTCCCATCCTTCCACTCTTTCTCTTGGATAGTGCCTGTGGAGGCATGGAAAGCAGGGCAGAGCAAAAATCTCAGATTGCAGTGAGATTTGGTATGCGCAAAGAATGCTATGTATTTTGCAAATAAGCCTTTTAAGGCATTTCCGCAGTTATTGTGGGCATCTGAGGCCATTTCAGGCCCCGTTTTAGAGCCGCAAGGTTGCGGACAACAGTTTCAGGGTACACTGTGATTTCGGCTGTTTTGATCGAAAGTGGGTGCCCAGGTTACAGATTGTGAATCTGTAATTATTGAGGTGTTTTTAGGAAGCAAATATAAGGTTTATCTGCAAACAGGTTGCAAATTTCATGTATTATTGAGCAGACAGTGAAAAAGGTTGTCTGGTGTATTGATGTGCACTACAAGTCGAGGGTTGCAGAAGATTTGCTTGTTGTTTGGTATTAGTTTTGTGATAATGGAAGAGAACAGTGGAAGCCCCATCATTGAGAAGCTCGACAAGAACAACTACCCTTCATGGAAGTTCCGTGTCACGAACTTCCTTATTGGAAAAGGCCTCTACGAGTTTGTTAGTGATCCTCCAACTACATAAGAGACAAAGGCACGGAAGGAATGGAATCCAAAAGACAAGAAGGTTATGTATTGGTTGTCTGTAGTAATTGACAATAATATACTGGGACATATTAGAAATGTAGAGAATTCATATACAGCTTGGACCATACTTGAAAGTATGTTTTCCATAAATACAAAGGTACGAAAGATTCAACTCAAGCAAGAGTTGAATACATTGAAGAAAGGGAAGATTTCTATTAATGAGTATGCACTGAAGGTAAGGAGCATTGCAGATGCATTGGCAGCGATTGATGCAATGCCCGATGATGATGATTTGGTGTCGTCTACCTTGGGTGGAATTAACAATAAAAAGGCTCGGAAGTCTTTTGTAACTTCCGTATATGTTAGAAAGCCATTTTCAAATTTTGATGAGTTGGTCTTCCTTATGATCACTAAAGAGATCAACATGCATGTTGAGTGTTGAAATGATTTGTTTTTTGGCTGATTTTTGTTGTTTTTAAGAGCTGAATGGTTGATTTTATGAGATGATTGATTGGTTTGAGAATGTTTTGGATGATAATGATGGTGTTTTGGAAGATCATGATGTTTATTGATGGTTCTGTGATGTTCTGATAGGTTCTGATTGGTTATGTATACCTTCTGTTTTGTTCAGTTTTGGTCTGTTTTGTTCTGATTGTCTTCTGTAAGGAGGGATGGAGTATTGATTGATGAATATTGAGATATTGAGAAAGTTTATTGAATAGTTTGTGAGAGTTTGGAATGGTTTGAGAATGAGTTATGTAGTTTTGATGACCTTCTGTAACCTTCTGTAGGTCTTCTGTAGAGCTTCTGCTTCTGTTTTGTTTCTGTTCTGTTCTGTACTGTAGCTGTTCTGGTACTGTTCTGTAGATTGTTCTGTATGCTTCTGTAAGTGTTCTGTGGAATGTATGTGTGATTTTGGGAAAGTTTTCTAGCCTTGGAAAGAGGTGAATACAAGTGCAAAAGAGCTGAAAGAAGTGGAAGAAGTAGCTGCTGAAGACTCAAGTGAAGACTAGAGTGAAGTGACAGTAGTGAGCTATGAAAGGACACTCTAGAGGCTCTGGTGACTCTTCATATCATACATACCTCTTGGGAGGGGTATCCACGACCTAAGAAGGATTATTGAGAGTGAATTTTGAGAGATTGTAGTGAGGATATGATGTATTATTGATGGAGAGAGAGAGAGAGAGTCAGAGATAGCCAATTCTACTAAAACAGAGTGATTGTATATGAGAGATTGAGAGAGAAGACTATGAAGATATTGAAGATGAATACTATGTGATGTATTTCCATTCAAAGATAGTGTATTCCTTTGCTTTCTTTGTTCTATTGATGGATTTTGTGAAGATGTTGAAGAATATGGTTGATTCTATTAAATCCGTGGGAGATCTACATGATGCTGTATAAAGATTTGTTGTGCCTGGTGTTCTTTTCTTCATTGTGATCATATGAAACATGATAAACAATCTTGTTGATGTTACAAGATAGATTTTCTTGCAAGAGAATTCCCTTTTCCTTGGTGTTTCTCTCGGGGCTCCATGTTTTTGGTGCGCAGCCGGGGAACCTTGCCATCAACAAGCACCAGAAGAGGCTGAAAATGAAGGAAAGGGCATTGCCAAGAAGAGCAGAATTCAATGGATGTTTGTAAGGTTCCTTCTTCCACTGAAGAGTTGGAATTCCTCATAATCAAAGCCACTTTCCACAAGAAGTTCATCCCACAATGGCGGAAACACATCACCATCATGATGCATGCTCTATGTGGTGGACAGTTTCCTCTTCCTATTGAAGCAGCAGAAACTTGCATCTTGGTGGCAAACTGTTTGGGAACAAACTGAAGAGCAGAAACAGAGAGAATGAACATCCATGGAAGATTTTTCATTCATTGAGAAGTTTCCAGACAACATCAAGTGGGAGATTGTGAAGAATCTTCAGGAGTCTTGGTCTGTAGAGGTTCACAGGGACAAGAAGGAAAAGAGTTGGAATTTGTTCGTAGACGCTCAACAGCAAGATACATGGGATGCTTGGTGTACTGATAATCTTCTGTTTGTTCAATTAGCAACCCACTGGAAGTTGGTAGATAGAGTGTTTTTCACAACATACACTATTGAAACCATCAGAAGCTGGCATTACTATGATGATGGCACCACCACAATGCTCAGACGTATGCATTTTGACACCTTCCGAACCGAATACCTTCCTTTGTGCAGTGGTATGAAAGCAGAATTCAGGGACGTTGAAAAGAAAGAAGTAGAAGAAATGTTGGCAAGAGAGTCCTTCAGAGACTGAAGCCTTCTGTTAACCCTCTGCGGAGCACTAACAATATAGTGGAGCCACACCCCTAATGAATGACGCAATAAAGAGGCAAGCACTAGAACGAGTCCAGAGGTACATGAGAAGAGAGAAAGTAAAACTCAAGGCTGAGAACGAGCTAGCAGCAGAAGCCGCCTTTGACGCCTTTGCGGAACTCTTTACAGAAGTCCCAATGGCACATCAAGCCCTTCCTCCTCCTACTGGAGGTCCACTACCAAGCCAGATCCGTCCTGGAAATATTGATGATAGGCCAGCGAATGTAGTCCCATTGCCAGTTTTTAAGGGAGAATACAATGAAGACCCCAATCTTCATATAGCAGAATTTATGGTAGCATGTGTGGCTAACAATGCCAGAACCCCTGAGCATTGGTTAGCAATATTCCCCGCCACTTTCAAGGGCGTGGCGTTTCAGTGGTATGAGAGACAAGCAGCAGGAACTTTTGGCACATGGGACGACCTGAAGTTGGCCTTCCTCACTAAATTCAGGCGTGAAGGTTTTGAAGAGAGGATGCGAGAGGAATTCATGAACCTAAGTCAGTCCTCTGGAGAAAGAGTAGAAGTCTATGTCTCACGAATGGAATCCATCCTGAAGAGATGGACTAACCATAATCTAGATGATGGCATTCAAAAGGGGGTGTTTCTCAGAGGATTACAACCAGAAGTCCGTAAGTTTGTGGAGCTGCAAAGACCAGCCACATTGCAAGCTGCAACAGAAGGTGCAAGACTGTACGATGAAGTGGAAGCTCGATTAGCAATGAATACAGGAAGAAGAGTCCTACCTCCTCTGATGCCAGGAATGATGTACCCACCAAATGCAGTTCCAGGGACTGTTCCCTACCCTTACCAACAAATGTCCCCGGTATCACAGTACAGTGCACCAAATCCACAGTGGCCACAATCCATGCCTCAAATGGTGGTTCACCCACAACAACAATGGTCCCAACCAATTTCCTCAATGACAAATCAGCAGCAACAGTGGAATCCTACCAACTGGAGCCAACAGCCAACAGTTCAAACAGGAGCACTGAATCAGAACCAGAACAGAGACCCCTCTGTACCAACCCAACCAGTTTATGCGATGATTACAGAAACTCCTCAAAACCCTCCTGCCAGTATGTCCGGAGGAGAAAGCTTGAAGGATTATTTATCCAACTCAGTTGCAAACATCAAAAAGGAGTTGATGGATGTGATCACAGAATAACTACAGACGCTGAAAGTGAATACTACCAGCATATCCAATGTTGCAGGAGCAGGAAGAGATGTGATGCGGTCAAATACTTGGTGTGGTAAGTGTCATCAAGCAGGCCATTTAGCCACTGAATGTACACGAAAACCAACCATTCCTGGAGCCTTCTGTTCCTACTGTTTGCGGAAGAATCATACAGAGGACATTTGCTCTCTGAAGGAGATGCATGATAGGAGAAGGAAGGAAGAAGACGCAAGATTCAACCTGCTGGAATCCAAAATGACAACACAGGATATTGGACCCAAGCCTAGAGAGTTTGGTCCTAATTTCGGACCCAGAAGATTTCCTTCTCAAAGTTACAGAGGAAGACAGTCTGGCGATGGTCAGAGATCAGAAGTGGAGTGTTACAGATGCGGAGAAAAGGGACACATTTCACCAAATTGTCCAAATCCTCGAAGGTCAGTGGATTATAAGCCCTTATGCAGTCGATGTAAAGGAGAAGGCCACACTGCAAAAGACTGTCCAAGCCCAGCCCCAGTGAAAAACAGTGCTACTGATAGTCCAGCCAAGGCCCAAGAGCCTACCTCTAATTTAGTGGAATTGGAAGTTGCTGCCATCACGCATGCAAAGCAGAAGGAACCACCTATCCAGAAAGAAAATAACCCTCCTGCCAGAACAGTGAAGTTCAATCTTCCACCAGAAGAACAGAACAAAACAGAGCCTAACAGTGCCGTACAGAGCACTACAGTGCCACAGAGAGTTACAGAGACAGTTACAGAGACAGGACCAGAGGTCCAAGAGACAGAAGAGGAGGAAGTGCCACAATTGGCAGAAGAAGTTCCTATAATGCCTCTGTTGGAAGGAAGAGGGAAAATGAAAATGGGTGTTGCCCCATTCCCTAACCGGTTAGAGAAGCCAGTGGATCCTATTAAGGAATACGATCTGGTCAGAGATCTAGATACCTTTAAACCAAACCTTACATTTCGACAATTATTGATGTTGTCTCCCAGTTGCCGGAAAAGGTTCAAAAGTATACTGACAAGACGACGTGGTTTAAGGATTGCTCCCTCAATAGCAACAAAGTCCAACAAGGCTCCAGAGCCTGTAAAAGAAGTGGATGTGGCTAATGCTTTCCTAGATCCGAGTACCCCAGAGACTGGTGCGTGGATAGAAGGCTGCTTCATTGCAAATGCACTGATTGATGGTGGTTCATCAGTGAACATTATGACGGATGTGACAATGAAGGATCTAGGCTTACAAGGTGTGCAACCAACCCAATGGCTCATCAGACTGGCGGATCAGAGTAGAATCAAGCCTTTGGGCATTCTCCCATATGTGAAGACTACAGTGGCTGGAAAAGATTATTGGCTAACCTATCTGGTGGTGAAGCCAAACTCTTATGGTACATCCTACCCTCTGTTACTAGGCAGACCATGGCTTTTTGAAGCTCGAGCAAGGACGGATTGGTTTAAAGGAACTTTGACTTTGGGTAGAGGACCCAATAAAGTGGTGCTGAAACTGTATGGTTCTCAAAAAGGACATGGATGCACTTCCTTGGAATTATCTTCTGACTCCCCTAATGAGGCTACAGATGGAACATCAGCAGACGAAGATGCTGTCAAACAGATCCTTCCCAAGAAAACAGTGGCACATTCCTTAACAGTGGATACTGTAGGCCAACTTCCAAAAGATGCAAAGCCATTATCAATGGGTGAATACTTCCTGCCTGAACCGGGCATGACTTCTGAAATCACTTCTGACAGTGAGATCGAAGCATGGATGTACTGCTCTCCCTGTTACATGGCCATAGCAGAAACAGAGACAGAGACAGGAAAGGAAACAGAGAATCTGTTCTTCTGTTACAGAGCTCCTACAGAGACAGAAGCAGAAGCAGAAGCAGAAGCAGAGAAAGAAGAGGATGGATATGATATGGACGAAGAAGATTATGAAAGTGAAATGGAAGGGTCTATCCCACCTGAAGAGGATACATTTGAAGAAGAAGTTCCAGAAGCATCAGAAACAGACGACCTCATGCTATGGGACAGAATGGTGATGGTACCATTTGGTCTAGTAAATGAATCTTCTCATATGCAAAATCTTTATAAGGAATGGATTAAGAAGAACAAGCCGTCTTTCAAGAGTGGCTCCTGCCGTCCTAACCCATCCTTGGCAAAGAAAGATGATGATGATGCACTGTGCCAACAAGTACCAGTCCCACAAACCCAACAGGCATCAGAGGGTCCCTGTTATGTGACGTTCCTGGATGTATCATCAGAAGATGAGCCTTCAAGCCAAGAGGTAATTACTCTTGAAACCAAACCCGAAACAGCTCTAATCCCATTCCAACATCTTAAAGAGCAACCTAAGTCTCCACCAAAAGAAGAAATTGGTTCTAGTGGGACATCAGAAGAGGACACCACTCCCTTGAAGGAGTCGGATCTGTACCCAGAAGCAGTCCGCGGGACCTTCATCCGTGAAGTAGAAGGTGAAAGGCGGTTAACCTTTGTGGATGCAGAAGGCACTGAACACCACTTGAAGGTGGGTAGCAGCCTCCCAGAAGAGGAGTTGTCAACCTTGTACAACTTGTTGAAAGAAAATTTGGACGTGTTTGCATGGTCTTACAAAGACCTAAAGGGGATTGATCCCACAATATGTCAACATCATATTGACTTGGAGCCTAATGCCAAGCCAGTACGGCAACGACAGAGGCGAATGAACCCGAATTATTCCACATTGGTGAAAGCGGAGCTGCTGAAGCTTCTGGAACCGGAGTTCATCTATCCAGTGGCAAATAGTGAATGGGTTTCACCCATCGTGGTTGTACCCAAGAAGAATGGCAAATTGCGAATATGTGTGGATTTCCGAAAGCTTAATTCCAAGACGAAGAAGGATCATTTTCCTATCCCTTTCACAAACCAATTGTTGGACACAGTGGCAGGACATGAGCTTTATTCTCTTCTGGATGGATTCAGCGGATACAACCAAGTCCAAATCGCAGAAGAAGACCAATCCAAAACAACCTTCACCACAGAATGGGGGACCTACGCTTACCGAGTGATGCCATTTGGGCTCTGCAATGCCCCTGCTACTTTCCAACGAGTCATGATGGCTTCATTTCAAAATCATCTGCACGACTTTATCGAGGTATATTTGGATGACTTATGTGTCTATAGTTTGATCCGTGAACATTGGGAACACCTGGAACAATGCTTTGACCGATGCCGGGAGTATGGGATTTCCCTCAACCCCGACAAATGCATCTTTGGGGTCTCTTCTGGAGTTCTGTTGGGCCACATTGTCTCTGCACAAGGGATATCAACAGACCCTGCAAAGATTGAAAAGATCGCAGCTCTGGCAGCACCCACCAACCTCAAACAGTTGAGGGGATTCCTAGGCCATGTGGGTTACTACAGAAGGTTTATAGCCCATTTTGCGACAAAGGAAACTTCCTTGCACAAGCTTCTGAGGAAAGATGCAGAGTTTACTTGGACGGAAGAATGTGACAAAGCCTTCCACACTCTGAAGCAGTGTTTGATAGAAGCACCCATTCTGCAACCTCCTGATTGGACGAAAGAGTTCCATGTACACACTGATGCATCAATTGAAGGTTTAGGTGCTGTCCTCTGCCAGAAGGGCTCCTCGAAGCTGGATCAACCAATCTATTATGCAAGCCGAAAAGTCACTGATAGGGAACGGAACTATACAGTGACAGAGCTGGAGTGCTTGGCAATGGTGTTTGCCCTGGAGAAGTTCCGCCACTACCTCCTATCCACCCACTTTAAATTTTATGTGGATCATGAGGCCCTGTCCTTTTTGATGAACAAAGCGGATGTGAAAGGACGAATGATGAGATGGCTCCTTTTATTCCAAGAGTTCGACTTTGAGGTGATTACTAAGCCTGGTCGTTCCCATGTTCTGGCTGATCATCTGTCGCGTATCCCACAAACTGCAGACGAGGAGCAAGATGATCCAGACCTCCCTGATGCTTCCCTATTCTTGGTAGAAACTGTAACTCCCTGGTATGCAGACATTGCCAATCTGCTAGCAACCCAACAGTATCCTCCTGGCATTTCTAGTCGGGAAAGGAAGAAGCTTATGCTAGAATCAGCCCCCTACACCCTGCTAGGTGGTGCACTGTACAAGAAAGGCAAAGATGAAGTGCTCCGAAGATGTGTTGCAGGAGAAGAGATTGGGATTGTTCTGAAGGCTTGCCATGACGAGCCATGTGGAGGTCACTTTGCAGGAGAAGCTACAGCCAGGAAGGCTCTGCTAGCAGGATATTGGTGGCCTACCATTCACAAGGATGCCTATGATTACTGTAAAAGATGTGATGCTTGTCAAAGAATGGGGAAACCCACGAAGACAAGTGCCATGCCACTACAATCTATCCTTCCTTTGAAGCCGTTTGAGAAGTGGGGCATTGACTTCGTAGGTCCGATCGATCCTCCTACCAGAAGGAAACAGAACCGATACATCCTTGTATGTACGGATTATGTCACAAAGTGGTGTGAAGCTAAAGCCCTAAAGCGGGACGATGGTAACAGCGTGGCCCTGTTCATGTACGAGAATATCATCACCCGTTTTGGTAGTCCCTTAGAGCTGGTAAGTGACAGAGGCACTCATTTCCTCAATAAAGTCATGGAGGAGTTGACCGAGTTGTATAAGATCCGCCATCGCAAGTCCACTCCCTATTACCCCAGAGCCAACGGCCAAGTCGAAGTCACGAATCGCATCCTCTGCTCGATTCTGACAAGAACAATTGCCGCACATCGTCGTGATTGGGATGATCGACTTACAGAGGCCCTCTGGGTGTACAGAACCTCCCATAAAGCAGCAACAGGACAGACACCCTTCTAGTTGGTGTATGGAACAGAAGCTGTTTTTCCTGTTGAATTGGAACTACCCTCTTTGAGAGTGGCTATCAAAGAGCGTTTGGGGGATGATGATTCACTGCAACGCCGTCTCCTGCACTTGGAATGTTTGGACGAAATTCGTAGGATGGCTCTACAATGCATGGAAGCCACGCAAGCTCGACGCAAGGCTTACCATGACAGTTTCATCAAGCACAAGGAGTTCAAAGAAGGTGATTTGGTCCTAGCCTATGATTCATGTTTTGGAAAGTTTCCTGGCAAGCTCCAGCAGCGGTGGATGGGCCCCTATAAGGTACTTGCAGTCAACCCTAATGGTTCTGTCCAAGTATAGACCGTTGATGCCTCTGATGATCCCTTTCTGATCAATGGATATCGCCTGAAGAAGTACTTCCCTCCTTGGGGATCTTGACAATTACGGTCACTTGATCTTTTCCCTCGTTGGCACGGCACTGTACTTGTTATGATGCTACTTCTGATAGCCGTTCTTCAGCCACTTCTGATGAGGTGGACGCAACCCTCTGTCCCCTCAAAACCCCCTTTCAGCCTTGATCTCTTATCCTTTATTTTCCACCAGCAACAGTGGCGAGGTGGGTTCTGACAAATGGTCTTTCTACCATTCCCTTGCTCAATATTGAAAAAAAAGAAGAAAAAAAAAACAAAACATATCGGTCATGGGAGAAAAGGACTTAGGTCCCTGTCATGCCGACCTATTCTTCGAGAAAAGGTGGAAACACCCTCGGGAATAGGGGAAAATAAGAAAAAGAAAAAAAACAAAGAAGAAAAAAAAAACAAACAAACAAATCTATTATGAGAGAAAAGGAAGCAATTCCCTGTCATAGCAGGCCTCGTGCCAAGAAAAGGTGGTAAACACCCTTGGGCGAGAAGCTGGCTGTGGAAAAGGTGGTAACACCCAGCAGTCCAGAAAGTGGATTCATTAATTGATATCCCTAGGATCCAATTCCGAAGCTGCCTCCCTTGGTACGCTGTGTCCTGGGTCTCTTTGCAAAGTGACTACCTGTCCTCCAGCAGACGACATGTTCCTGTCCAATACAATATTCGATGTGATGGCTACCTCCCTGGGTACGCCTCTTTAACAATTGATGACGCGATCTTCATCGACAAACAATAGAGTGACGTGAGCTTTCATCCTAACCGGATGGGGAAGTGAGTATGGTTGCCCTCTGTATCTATCAACAACGAGTGAGACAGAGGGTGGGGTGAGAGACCAGTCTTTTCCCTTCGAATCAAATGAGAGGTGAGAAGTGTGAATGAAGTGTTGCACGCACGAGATGGGCCTCTCAAAGCACAAAGCACAATTTGTTTCTGTGCACTGCACCATAAGGCTCCCTTGCCTTCCTTCTTGCACTGTATGCCGGCACAGGGCGGGATGCACAGTTGCACCATCAAATGCGCACAAGGCATACAACCTTTGCACAAGTGACTGTGAGGATTATATCAATGGGTTTCAGGAAAAGGCTGCCCTCCTGTATCTATCAACAGAGCGTGAGACAGAGGGTGGGTTGAGTGTGACTGGAGTTTCTTCAATCAATTACCGAGAGGTGAGATTGCGGGACGTTACGACACTTGGAGTCAGGTATGTTCCCGTTTCCCTATGCACCCACGGGATGGGTCTTTACCGTCATCACAAGACACATCACCCTGTTTTGTACACTGCACTGTAAGGCTCCCTTGCCTTCCTCCTTGCACTTATGCCAGACGGGTTGGATGCACTAATGCACCATCAACTGTGCACCCTGGCATACTCCTTCTGCACCATTCCCCCCTTGTCGATTCCTCAACTGGGTATGAGATATGGGTTTCAATCCTTATTCCTCAAGAGATATTAGTCATGGGGCGAGTGACTGTTCTTTCATTTCGTTTGAGTGACTGCGAGTTGAGTGAAGTATCCTTCATCATCATCGACGAATTTCCTGTGATTCCTTCCATCAGCTACCTCCCTGGGTGCTGCCGCGTGGTCCCTGCCATGACGAACGTGCGCCGAGAAGATGCCTTGGTCCCTCCAGCGCCGACAACCACACTGGACGTGCCGTCGACACTCAACCTTGATTCTTGACGAAACGGGCCAAGTTTTTCTAACCCTACACTTTGGTTTCTTCGTGATGGTCATGTTTTAAGTGTGGGGACGTTAGTGGATGGTCTGTGGCATGGTCCTAGGTCCCTGTTGCTCGGTTAACCCTATCCGTTAAGGTCTTAAATGTGGGGACGCGTCCCTGCGCGTCTACATTGCATACCCTTCTGCATATGCCTTAACCTGTTCATGCATGTAGGCCATGCCTTGCTTTTACCCTGCTGGGGATCCCTTTCCACCCACCCGTTTATGTTCCACCCACCCTTGGGGCTGTTCCCTTACAGTTTTCCTTCATTCCTTGATTCTGAGGTCCTACTATGTGAATGCACCCTACGTTCACCAAAGTCCAAATCCAACCTTATAGCCCTGTTCCTCCCGTTGAACTGACCATTTTTCCTTTTTACCTACCCCTGTTCCGGTGCACGGTTTTTGCGTTATTAATTTTTGAAGCATTTTGTGCACTTTAGCCGGTTTTCCATGTGAACGCACTTTTCTTGCTTCGGAACCGTGATCTGATGTCATAGCCCTGCCAACAACTTTTCTCCTGACATTTTTCCTTTTTATTCCGCATCATTCCGATACACAGTTTGTCCACTATTAATTTTCCGGGTTTTTACGACCTTTTTCGTGCGTATTTTTGACATTTTTCCATGTGAACCTGCCCTATTTGCATCGGAATTCTAATTTGATTTGACAGCCGTGTCCCCTGTGCCTTCCCCTACCTTTTTCCTTTTTCCTCCCCCCTCTTTCGACTTCTGGATTTTTTATTATTAATTTTTAAATATATTTTCGGGAGTATTTTTGGGGTTTTTTGCATGTGAACCCTTCCTACTTCCACCGGAACTGGGCTTTAACGTGATAACCCTATGCCACTCCTTTTTGCGGACATTTTTCCTTGTTACTGCATGTCATTCCGGTGAACGGTTTGTCCGCTATTAATTTCCGATCCCATTTTCGGGTTTGTTTTTTGGGTTTTTCCCATGTGAACGCATCTTATCTCCGTCGGAATTATGTTTTGATGAGATAGGATTGTCGGGCACATCGTTCTGCACAGTTTTCCTTTTTTCTGCACCTCATTCGAATGCAGGGATTTTTCGATATTAATTTTTAATTGCGTTTTTTGTTCGTTTTTTGTGTTTTTTGCACGTGACCGCCCTTTACCCCTCCCGGAATCTCCGTCATATATTTTTCTTGTTTTCCCCCTATCGTCCTGCCCACTTTTTCTTTTTACGCTATTTTGTTTTGACGTCCGGATTGGGAGTTATTAATTTTTCTTTATTTTTACGTGTATTCGCGCGTCCGTTTTGTGCGTGAACGCGCCTTTTTCGATTTTACGCATCTCCACGTGCCCCGGTCGTGTCCGCATGACCTGTACCGTCATCCCGGTGCCATTTCGATCCCGTCACGGCAAATTTTTTTTACCCCGCCCCACGCATGAGCGCGGGACGGGGGTACGCGCCCATTTCTCCCCCCCCCCCCCCCTCCCCCCCCACCCCCTACCCTACCCTACCCTATTCCACCCCTACTCTTTTCTTGGGTACCCCCCCCTTGGGACCCCTGCCCACCCACCCTGCCCACCCCCCTTGTCCCTGCCCATCCTCCCCCCATGGGCACCCTCCCCTATCTCCCCCCACCCCCCTTTCTCTCTCCCCGACCCCCAACCGTCTCCCTCTCCCTCTGCGTTCTTCCCCTCCCTCCATCTCCACCTCCCTCTTCACCTCCATCTCCCTCCTCTCCTCCCCTCCGTCCTCCCACCTGCCCTCCTCTTCCCCTCCTTCTTCTCCCTCTCATCCTCCTCTCCTTTTCCTTCTCCTCCTCTTCCTCCTCTCCTCCCCTCCCTCCTCCCCGCTGTCTGCCCTACTGGTTGCTGTCGACACCCTCCAGCCGTGGTGCCCGTGCCCTGCCCTACGCCCTGCCGCCCTCTGACACCCTGCGCCTGTGACACCTCGTGGCCAGCGTCTCTCTACCCCCTTCTTCGTCCGCCGACAGCCTGCCGTCGTCCGCCCCTGTGGCTCTTCCTCGCCAACGGTTGCCCACACCTCGTCCCCTGCAGCGCCACGTTGACTAGGCCGCCCCTCGGCCGTCGACTGCCCTCCGCCTCCCGCGTTGCCCTCACCCTCGTCAGCAGCCGTCGTCCGCAGGCCGCCCTGTTCGCCCTGGTGCCCGCCGCCGATCCGCTGCGCCAGTCGCCGTCCCGCGCCAGCCGCCGCCGACTCCGTCAGCGCCGCCACCGTCTTCCAGCCGTTGCCGGCGCCCTCCTCCCCTTCTTCCTCCTCCTACCTAACTCCCCTAGGTTAGTTGACTAACCTCCTAATTAGCTAACTAACACAACTCTAGTTAGTTATGACTAACCTAACCCCACCCACTAACCACCTAACCCTAGTTAGTCTATTAACCCTAGTTGTTACTAACCCTAATCCCACCCCTAGTTAACTAACCTAACCCCACCCACTAACCACCTAACCCTAGTTAGTCTATTAACCCTAGTTGTTACTAACCCTAATCCCACCCCTAGTTAACTAACCTAACCCCACCCACTAACCACCTAACCCTAGTTAGTCTATTAACCCTAGTTGTTACTAACCCTAATCCCACCCCTAGTTAACTAACCTAACCCCACCCACTAACCACCTAACCCTAGTTAGTCTATTAACCCTAGTTGTTACTAATCCTAATCCCACCCCTAGTTAACTAACCTAACCCCATCCCCTAACCAACTAACCCTAGTTACTTAACCCTAACCCTACCCCTAGTTTACTAACCCTAGTTAGGTTACTCTAACCCTAAGTTAGTTACACTAACCCTACCCTAGTTAAACTAACTCTAGCCTAGTTACACTAACCCTCCTTAGGTTAGTCCCCACAGACCTAACTTAGTTTACTAACCTAACTTAACCTACCCTGATTAACCTACCCTGACTTATCCAACCTGACTAACCTAACCTGACTTGACTTCCTGTGACTAACATGACTTACCCACACTAACCAGACTTAACTGACTTATTTCTACCTGACTTATTTGATTAACATGCTTTATGTGATTTCATTAACTTCTAAATTAATTTTTCCATAAAAAAAGTCAAAAAAATTTCTAAAAATTCATTTTGCTTTTTGCCAATTTTTGGGAGTTTGTCCGCTGGCCATTACCTACCCTATAATTTCTGAAAATTAACTATTTCCTAATTAATCCCCTCAATTGCCAATAAATGTAGAAAATTCATTTAAAAATAGTACAAAATTCTAAGAAAATTCTATAAAATTCTCAAAAATTCCCCTCACCTCCCTTGATCATTTTCCCTCTATTCAACCATAAATAATCACAACTTTTAAAAAACATAAATTAAAAATAAACATAAAAATAAAAATAAAAATAAAAAACCAACAACACCCAAATTAACCCATCCGCTAAGGTGTTGTCTTTGTTGTTTCATCAGTGATATTTACTTTTCCTTTACTGGATTCACTTCTTTTGGGCGACTCTTCTGTGCGCATTCCTGCATTACATACACACCCCTTCCAGGTATTTATTTTATGTATTTTATTTATTTTCATTTCCCCCTTAATCACAAATTAATTGTTAAAATGAACCCTTTAATTCACCCACAGTTTCCACGCGCATTCGCGCTAAACACACATTCTTTTTAATTAAAATAAACCCGCCGTTCACTTAGCACGCGCTACGTGCGCTAAAGAGGCACTTTAATTTTTTATTAAAAAGAACCAGCTGTCACATGAGCACGCGCTGGCAAAAAAGCGCTCCACATCACCTTAATTTGTAATCAATGAATTTGCATTTAGAGACCCAGTCAGGAATCGAAGTCCGGGAATCGAATAAACGCACCGTTTTAACCTAATAATTGGTAATTTAATTTATAATAAGGAACCACCGTTTTCTTGCTAAGATTTATCACCTAATAAAAATTCACCCATTTTTAATAATTGATTAAAATCAACCCTTCATTAAATTCTTTCCCCTTCACTGCACTTAATTCCCCTTTTTAATGAACCGTTTCGTGGGATGGGTATGAGCGGTCATTAGAGTTATTTTCCTGGTCCAGTCTTGGTTTATCACAGATATAGTTTTGATATGTGTCGGATGTGATCTTGTTTTGGTTTCCTGTCTTTAATACGGTTATGAGTACGGTATGCAGTTTTTTTCTTTTATTGCCTGATACGGGATTCTGGGTATTTGTCTGATGCATCGCATGAAGCTTTCGGTCGCATTTGTCTCAAGGTCATGTCAAATTTTTTCTAGGATGTGGTTTGCTTGGGGTTAGTTGGTCGAGTCACATTTGTTTAGTTATTCTCTTATCCTTGGTTTTTGTCTGTTGCTTTGCAGGCATTCTCCTTGATTGTCTGTGTTTGTGGTGTGTGTGTAACCATCTGAATGGCGCCTTCTCATGCTCCTCCCCCTATCCAGTACGTCCCACTAGTTAGTAGGGATTACTCTTTCCTACTTACTTTTGAGCCCCTCACGAAGGCGGGACTTGCTGCTTTTGTGGCCACTCCTTTTCCCCTGCTTCCAGAGGATCCGTCGTTATGTGATGAATTTCTGGCCTCTTACAGCAAGAAGACAGGCGTAGTCCAGGGCATGTCTATGACTTTGACATCTCGAGGCTTAGGGATGGCTCTGTCTCTATCCTTCAAAGGTGAACCTTTTGTGACCCCTCGTCAGCTCTTCTCTAATGAAGAGATTCTCAAGCTGTTGCAAAAACAGACAAGGGAAATCCTCGATGTTAGGAAGGTGATAAACTCTTCAGGAGTTTCCTTTTCTATGATCACTGATCCCGTATGGAAGACGATCTGTCAGTTCCTTCAGGACAAGTTTATGCCTGCCAAAACGCCATCCCATTATTTGTCCAAAGAGCTTTTCACAGCTTCCAGGATGGTGCTGAAAGGAGTTGCTATTGATTGGAGCACATACCTCCTCACTAAAATGGATCAGCATTTTGTTAAAGTCACCCGGGGTAATGTTACCAATGTTACATATGGATCATATTTGTCTGCCTTCTTGACCTATTCAGGTTTACAGAAGACTGTGCCTCCACCTCCTCCATCAGATCCAATACCTCCTCCTCCACCTTCAGAAGAGTCAGAACCCATTGACATAGAGGATGATGATTCTCCGCCTCCCCTGGTCATCCAGCGCAAACGCTTGAAGAGGGTAGTGGATAAAGCTCCTTCTGTACTTCCCTCAGTGCCTATCCTTGCTACCTCTAGCAGTGAACTCCCTGGGTATCTCACTTGTAATAACCTGTTCAGAGCACATCGAGAAGGATCCTTGGAGATATCAGTTCCTTCCCTGAACAGTCTCGTCTCAGGAGATGCCATTCCTTTCCTTTGCAAGGATATTCAAAGTTCCATTGAGTTGTCAGTGACAGCCTGTGTTCAATAGCTGTATGCATCTTTCTATGAAGAGCTCTTGCAGTCTAAGGACCAGTTGCATAAGGCAACATCTGAGTTAGCTTCTGCTAAGGATACCCTAGCAGATTTATTTAAGCAAATGGAACAGCAAACCCAACTGGTTGCCACCCAAAGCGATGAGATTTCTTCATTGAAGACCCAGTTACTCGAGGCTCAATCCCAGGTTACTAGCCTTTCAGAAGAGAAGGAGAGGATGTCCAGAGAAGCGAAGGAATTCCAAGCTATCTTAGATGACAAGCTTTCAGCTTTACAGACTGCTAATGACACAGTGGCCAACCAAGCCTCCCAAATCCAGCAGTTGCAAGATCAGCTTGCAAAGTCCCGCTTTGTTCCTCCAAGCCCTCCTGTTCCATTGATTCCTTCTCTTTCACAGCAGGACTTGGCTGCTCTTCAGAGACAGGCTACTTTGTGCCCTCTATTCCAAGATAAAGTGGAAAGATTGCAGTCCAGAATGGACTTGATATGGTCTACCTTTGAGCAGTTTCAGGAATATGTCTTACCAGACCATTCTTTCTTTGTCCACTACCACTTACAGAAGATGGTCTTCTATATGAAGCTTTCCACGATGGATTTACCTTTTCCAGAGGATGGCTGGAGTGGGGCTTGGTTTGCTGAGTTGTTGACAGAGGTAGTCAAAATGGTCTTTGAAGATTCTGTCACGCCAGATACCATGTTGATGTCATACATGTATCTACGAGGAGATTTGTTAATTCCAGATGAGGTAGATATGGCATGGTATGTGGGGGATGTGGTTTTACAGGCTATTTTGTATGTCAATCATTTGGAGTTGCACATAGCTGACATGTTCCAGAGTTATTCCTCCAAAGTAGCTGATTGTCATGATAATTCGTGGCATCCCATGATTGATTCGATGGTCCTAAATCAAAGACAAAACACACCTCCTACCTTTGCCCAGAGTACTAATCAACTGAGGATGGATCTCTTAACCTATCTTTCCAAACATAATCCATTTGATGCTACCTTCTTTGATATCTATCATAGACGATCTCTCTTGGGACCTTCTGTTCCTACCCTCCTCTATTACCAACAAATGGCTCACCGCTATGCTATATATTTTTCCCTTTGTCAATCTAATTCCACCATTATTTTACCCCTTCTTTTCCAACCTTCATCTTTCCCTCAAATTCCCATTTTTACATATTGTTCCTTTATTGAGGATAGGGTATTTTCCCCTTCTCCACCCTGTCCTTCTCCATCCATTAATGTACCCTCCACATTTCCTATTTATCAGTTAACACCGTTCCTTAGTGATTCCTTACAAATTTCTGCCACTCCTTCTTTAACCTTTTCTTCCTTTTATGATTTTTCCTATCCCTCCCTACATCCACTTTCCCTTATTCCACTACCCTCTCCTAACACTTCCATATCTCAACCACCTCAGTTGGTTAGTGACTGTGACGGGTTTGATAATCAGATTTCCAGAAGAAGGGGATGGAGTTCGGATGATTGCCTTACAGGACCGCAGATCAATTGGCCAGTAATTCTAGGAGAATGGACAGCTTCCAGTCAAGCTTATCAGAATTATGTTCATTTTGCCCAACAGTATTCACAGTCTGCCGATCCCTCAGTGAGATTAACTGCTCACTTTGCTTGGTACCTGGCGTATATGCATAGGCACTCTCATAATGATTCAAAGCCTATTCCAAAGTTGTGCATGAATGTCAATGTTAGCATTGATTCCCAACAGCTGGAGATACTGTATTTTCATGCCCTCTGTTTGCCTAGCAGATACCTGGTCCTGTTGGAAAGGATGTGATGTCTCCAATTTTTTCAAAATCCTCCTAAAAACTTTGTAGATGAATCCTTATCTATGGATCGATTCCGACAACATCAATCTTTTAAGAGGGATCATCTTCATTGATACCTTTCCAATATATAATGGAAGCTTTTTAATGAACAACTCTCTTTTTGAAGAAGTCATTCAGATGGTTGTGTTGTGTATTAGTGTTTGTGTTGTGAGTTCATTTATGTCAAACGAATGTGGTGGTTTCCTATTGGATTTCGTGTACGAGCTACGTTTTGGAAAATTGTGGTGCTGGGGTCGTGGTTGGAGAGTTGAAGCAGATGCAGATGAAGAAGAGCAAACTCTTATATCCTTTACAAATTTGTTGTGATTTTTAGTTTGATCAAAGGTGTTAATGTATAAAGCGTTTTCCTTTCTTTGTATTTTTATATCAGAAACAGGTTATAAGTTGGGGTCGTGGTGGATGGATTCTTTGTGAAAAGCTATGGAAGATCAAAGTTGAGATTTTTCAATGAACTTGTATTCCCTTTTTCATGGGTCGCGAGGACACTTCCTTATTAAGTGTGGGGATATATTGAGTGTTGAAATGATTTGTTTTTTGGCTGGTTTTTGTTGTTTTGAAGAGCTGAATGGTTGATTTTATGAGATGATTAATTGGTTTGGAAGTGGTTTGAGAATGTTTTGGATGATAATGATGGTGTTTTGGAAGATCATGATGTTTATTGATGGTTCTGTGATGTTCTGATAGGTTCTGATTGGTTCTGTATACCTTCTGTTTTGTTCAGTTTTGCTCTATTTTGGTCTGTTTTGTTCTGATTGTCTTCTGTAAGGAGGGATGGAGTATTGATTGATGAATATTGAGATATTGAGAAAGTTTATTGAATAGTTTGTGAGAGTTTGGAATGGTTTGAGAATGAGTTATGTAGTTTTGATGACCTTCTGTAACCTTCTATAGGTCTTCTGTAGAGCTTCTGCTTCTGTTCTGTTTCTGTTCTGTTCTGTACTGTAGCTGTTCTGGTATTGTTCTGTAGACTGTTCTGTATGCTTCTGTAAGTGTTCTGTGGAATGTATGTGTGATTTTGGGAAAGTTTTCTAGCCTTGGAAAGAGGTGAATACAAGTGCAAAAGAGCTGAAAGAAGTGGAAGAAGTAGCTGCTGAAGACTCAAGTGAAGACTAGAGTGAAGTGACAGTAGTGAGCTATGAAAGGACACTCTAGAGGCTCTGGTGACTCTTCATATCAGACATACCTCTTGGGAGGGGTATCCACGACCTAAGAAGGATTATTGAGAGTGAATTTTGAGAGATTGTAGTGAGGATATGATGTATTATTGATGGAGAGAGAGAGAGAGAGTCAGAGATAGCCAATTCTACTAAAACAGAGTGATTGTATATGAGAGATTGAGAGAGAAGACTATGAAGATATTGAAGATGAATACTATGTGATGTATTTCCATTCAAAGATGGTGTATTCCTTTTCTTTCTTTGTTCTATTGATGGATTTTGTGAAGATGTTGAAGAATATGGTTGATTCTATTAAATCCGTGGGAGATCTACATGATGCTGTATGAAGATTTGTTGTGCCTGGTGTTCTTTTCTTCATTGTGATCATATGAAACATGATAAACAAGCTTGTTGATATTACAAGATAGATTTTCTTGCAAGAGAATTCCCTTTTCCTTGGTGTTCCTCTCGGGGCTCCAATGCAGAGTGAGACATCTGAAAGAAGTGGTGAACAGGTTCAAGATTTCTACTCCACTTCAGGAGGGGGACGTGGCAGGTTCTCTTCAAGAGGCCGTGGTACAGGACGTGGTAGTGACAACCAGCAAAACAGATTGAGTCAGCATGTGAGGTAGTATGGCTACAAAAGTTAATGGCTGATTTGGATGTGCAGGTGGAAGGCCCAGTTTTCATTTATTGTGACAACATGAGCAGTATACAGTTGGCTAGGAACCATGTGTTCCATTCCAGGACAAAACATATTGAGGTACACTACCACTTTGTGAGAGAGAAGGTACTAGCAGGTGAGATTGACTTGGTGTATGTCAGCACACAGGACCAGATAGCTGACATCTTCACAAAGGCATTGGGTATAGAGAAGCTTCAAAAGTTTTGAAGTTTACTTGGAGTTGCAAAGATGCAGTTGAGCTTGAGGGGGAGTGTTGAGATGACAAGCTCAACACATGCGAACATTGATGATGGACCACCTGGTTAGATGTGTCCACACGTCTACACTTAGCACGTCGCTGGTCATTATGACTCTCACATGGCCACTGACTCATTACTTATTATATTCAGTTGTTACACCTATTTACAGCTGCTGAAATAGTTATAGCGCCAGTTGACTAGTGTAGTCGGTTATGCATTGTTTGACTTAGTAGGCCACTTTCCTTTATGTTGTATCTTATCTATACTTTATGTACATTGAAAAGAGTGTGGAAGAAGAAGAAGAAGAAACCAGCAAGAAAACGTTTTGGCCTCCATCTCTCTTCTTGTCTCTTGAGTGAGCTTCTCCTTGTGCATTATGTGTGTGTTCAGCACAGCAACTTGAGCAAGTCCCCCCACCACGCGATTCTTGACAATCTCACGCAACAATAAATGTTGGTGGCTAAGTGCTCCCTCCGCGTGCATCAAATGAACTCCAGCCCACGTTGTGCATAAGAGACCGTGGCTAAAAACCCGTAGCCCACGCGGGAACACCCCTTCAAGGGGGGAAAAAAGGGGATAATGGATCATTTTTTGTAATTTTTTTATTATTAACCCTCTCCCCTTCAGCCGTTGCATGGCAGGGGAGAGGGAGTATGAGTAATGGCATGGGGGAGGAGGGCATGCACCCTGCCACGTGTGTGGTTACCCTCCCCTTCTTAGAGCTATAAGAACATCCCCTGCCCAAGCTTGAGGGGGAGAGGAGGAGGACTGGACCGTGTTGCTGCTGCCCACCATGGAGATCGTGCTGCCCACCACGCTGCTACGCCACCTGGGAGCTTGCTGCCGTCGCCACGCTGCTGCCGCTTCCACCCTCCCCATCATTATCAACATCATAATCATCATCGCCATCATCTTCACCTCCATCCTCATCATCTTCCCAATCATTTTATCTCTCCATGTCACTAGCCTATGGACAGAAGCTTAGAAGCTTCTATTAGAAGCTTCCATTAAGGTTTCCATAGGCCTTATTCACCCGTGCCTTCCCGCGTTCCTTAAAACCGTGACTGCAAGGCATGTGTCCTTCACGGAAGAGGAGATCTCGGACTGAGAGACTTCGAAACGTGTGAGTAAACCAAGGGAGAATTGCTAAACCTAGATTTAATTCGCCAATGGCTCCTAAGAAAAAGTTGCAAGGCGCACATGTGGGAGCTTCCAACCCGAGTACGCGAGTGGACAACGCCCCAATTCTTAATGCCCAGGTTCCGATAAATTTCCTGCATGAAAAGGATACACTAAGCATGTTTAATTCTCGTAGGCAAGTTTAAATACATTGGGAAATTTATTTTCTCGCCCAATTTACAAAAATTAGTTGCATGTCATACATTTGCAATTGCTTGCACTTCCGTGGTCAAGTTGCAATCCTGACTGCATGATGCATAAGTAAAAAGATGAAATTTTGCAAAGGCATCCTTGTTGCATCTCGCAAAGGATAGGTCATATAACTCATAATGCATTTATGTAATTAATTCTTGGTTGTGTCTCGCGATTAAGGTAATCATAGACGGACATCAAATGATGTCTGAATAGTTGCAATGCATAGAAAGGATTTATGTACCTTGCAAATTGCATGTGATGATAGTTACATTTTGGGTTGGGTTAAGTGCTAAAAGAAGGATTAAGTCAATGATGGACTCATGGCATTCGCTCAAGCGTGGAGTTCTTTATCAAAGTTTGAATGCATCTTCATTAGAAGTATTAAAACTTTGACTTCATTGCATCAACATAGGGTTTATAAAAGTTAGCTCTGAATGTCAATCATTATAGTTTAGGGCAAGAAAAAGAATGATCTCTAAGTTGCAGAAAATCAAAAGGTCTATGGTTTGAAGTTGCATACTCGCATGGAATGATGCATCTCACCTATCCTTTAGTTATTTACATCTTTTAGGGGAAAGTACTTGCAAATTTAGAAGAATTTGTTGCATCTTTAAAGTGAAGATCATCTTTACTCGCGGTGGGTTGGATGGATCAACTAAGTAATCTGCTTATAGTTGAGTAGCTCACATGAAAGTCATAAAGGAATGATTAGATTGCATATGATGATCACTTCAAAGTGCTAGGTGGGGTTAAGTTACTTTAAAATTTTGCCTAGTATTGCACTTGGGTTGCCAATTTAATACTTCCAATCTTAAGGGTCCTACCCACATTCACGAAATGTTAGGGTTATTTCAACACCGTGAAAGAATAATCTAGGGTTCCTACCCTCAGGATAAATTGACCAAATACTAAACCTCCGTATGAATTTAGGATCCCTAGGGCCAAAGAGTTAACGGTCGAGTAGGGTTAGGGGGTTGGATTGGGTCAAGAGGACTCCCAGACCCTACATCTTGACCAAAGGCATCCTTGACCAAGGAATGCCATGTGATGAGGAAAATAATCCCATAAGTTAGGTGCTGACACCTACCTCCTACAATAAGTTGCAACGTCACATGGTTTTGTATCTAAATCACAAAATAGTATTGCCACTCCTTAGAACAAGGTTGGTGAGTTCTAAGTACAAGTCTAACTTTCTAGAGGATGAGTAGTCATCCTGCTACATCACCCTTCCTTGGGCTGATTTTCCAAGTTAGGGTCATTATGAATTGCCTAGCAAGCAATTGACCAATCAAGTGAGGACAACGAGGTTGTCCACGATTTATTGTCTATAATTCAAGGAAACCTAAGGTGGAAACATTTTGGGTCAAAAGGGTATAAACCCTAACCCAAGGATAAAGGGTAAACAAGCAACTCAGCTTACGAAACCCTTGGGATCTTTCCAAGTTGCAATTGACCTCGGATCGAATGCTAGATGTATTCGGAGAGAAGGATTCACACCTTAGCAATTGGCTGTTCAAACGACCACTGGAATGTTCTTGTTTGTACGCTTAGGAGCACTATTTGTTCTTCTTTGCTCAAGGAACTAATGCTGGAAAATAACTAATGCTTTAGGTTGAAAGCCTGGAGGGAGAGGCTGAATCAATTACCTCCGACTATTTGCCTGACCCTATCCAAGGGGGTTGTTAGCCGCGCCGGGTACGTGGACCGAACCCACTGTGAGAGGTCTCTCTGTGGGTGCTACTTGGAGCAGGAGGACGCTTGGGTGTCAGGGTGGGCTCTGGCCGTAAATCCCTTGCCTCTGGATCCTACACAAGAGGCCGACATGACTTGAGATGGGATCTCGAGGCCCGCATACTAGTCAACGGGCGGAACTGGGAATAGCGATCCCTGAGGATTGCTAGAATAGCCTTCGGGCAGAATAGCCTTCGGGCTGAATTATGTGACGTATTCCAAAGAATGATAAATAAAGATCAAATGTTGAAAAGGAACT
Organism: Lygodium microphyllum; assembly: GCF_053477565.2. Lineage (NCBI taxonomy): Eukaryota > Viridiplantae > Streptophyta > Polypodiopsida > Schizaeales > Lygodiaceae > Lygodium > Lygodium microphyllum. The sequence goes on from NC_141162.1 coordinate 117,686,173, forward strand.
TGCTTGCCATTGTTTTTCTATGTCAGTGCCTAAGTTACGTGAAGGAACCAGTGATTAATTGGTTAATTAAAGAAGTTGTTTTTGCTTGTCAAACTAAATGTAGTGGGTAATTAGATAACTAAAGCAACCTGAGGAAAGTGCGATGGATGTGACCCTGGGTCCGTCCTATGGAAGGGTGGTCCCGGTTGGCCGGGAACTTTTCTCAAAGGAATTGACAGCAAGGTAACAATGACCTAGAATCTAGAAATCTAGAGTCTCGATTTATACTGTTTTAGGGGAACGGAATGGGACTATGCCTTACGGGCAGAGAGGTCAAGCTTCGCATCTCTCTCGTTTCCCATTCTCCTTGAACCAAGTGCAGTATAAATGCGCTTTGACCCTAACGTTTCTGCACAAGTAGTTGGTCTGGGGCTTGACGCTAGTTACTTTCTAGGAACTTGACCATTAGGAAAACCCTGATTTAGGTCGGTCCTAAGTGGGAATGGCTCGAATGCTTCCGCTTCATGGCAGACTCGGGAAGACATAGATCGCAAACCCCGTGACATTCCTTGGGAGTACCGAGCGGCGCTCTCTAGACTCTCTTCCCGATGGGCTGCCAAGACATGTCCTACAAGTAGACAAGGGGACACGTTACATTTGAGCTAGTAAATTCCTTGTTGACCGCAGACGAAGTGCAATCACATATAGCCCAATCACAAGGGATTTGAAGGTCCTATCCTAGGCTGGACAGTGTCTTTCTGCAGAAATACAGTTTGTACCACTCTGCAAAGTGATGGTTCTAGATGTTACTATGAAATATAGTATCTAATTTTCGAATTGTTTGTTATGTGCTAAAGATTGAGTTTAACAAACCTAGTTTAACGGAGTAATAAAAGAAAGCTGATTTTATATGTCCAAACTACGTGGTAGTATGCTTTGCTAATTAGAAAACTAAGTAAACCCCATTGAGGAAAGTGGGAGGCTTCGATCCTGACGACCTATTCCTATGGTTGGGTGGACTTGATAAGTCAGGTAACTTTCCAAAACTAGATAGAGCTTATTAAATTGTGACTCTCTCAATACAATAGCAATAGGTAGTTTAACTCAGAATATGTGAGGTATCTCCTCTGATAGACCCAGAGAAGTCCTCTTAGTAGTCAATTGAAATTCATATCCATGCACATCACCATCCCGTCTCCCCATGGGAAACCTCAAACTTTGTTGAACATGGGAATCTCAGTTCTACTTTAGAGGGGAAACGTGGACAAGTCACCCCTAACAGTAATCTAACGCCCACCTAAGAAAGACCACTTTGTAATCAATCAAAGGCAGAAGTGAGGTTAACATCGTAACTTGGTTCAAAGAGAGTGAGAGACGGGGGAGAATTATTATTGTTGACATCTAGTTAGGATCGATGGAAAGAAATATCTAGTATAGATTTGAACATAAGGTTTGCAACGTTAATAGTTTTTATATCTAGAAGTCCACAATTAAAATGCTATGAATAATAAAAGATTTTATTAGTTTTTTATCTCATTAGGATAATTTTATTTAGATTATAAAACCATGAAATAGCATGAGATAGCATCAGTGTTGCAGTCTCATAGCATTGCATAATATTAGAATTGTATATGTGAAATGACAAAGGAATGCTTGTGCATGAAAATATTGTTATACTAATGATTCTATATATGGACCAATTCACTTACATGTAATAATAAAAGCGCATAAAATTTTATTGATAAGTAACTTTTTTATTTGGTTAATATAGATGTCTCACGGAGAAAAAACATCAGTAACATGCTTGCAATGGAGGTCTTCAACAGGAAAGATAGTAGCGGTAATTGGATTTGTGATAAATACTATAAGTTGGATTGGATTTTGATGCATCCAAGTACTCGAGGAAGTTTCAAGGTCAAGAATAAGGATATTGTAGACCCTAGCAAACATTGGAAAGGTAGAATTTTAGAGTTGAGAAAAGTGCTTAATGGCACAAGTACAGTAACAGAAGTGTTGATCCAACATGTTTATACGCATAAACAAATTTGTGTGCCCGATGAGAACTACATTGCAAAATGTAAACAAAACAATAAGTTTCTAAATTTTATCATTGTTTATTTTTTGCATCAAAGTTATTTTTTATAATCTTTGCAATGTTCTAATTCAAATGTGTTTTACAGACAACTCTATATCCATCGACTCTGCATGAATGGCAAAATGTGGAATGTTTGAGAAGCAAGATACATGTTTGGCATGAAGATATAGGTTATTTGATCTATGATAATAACTATGCAAGTCAACTTGCAACACAAAATATCTTTTTTTATAATTCATTGTATATAGTAGAAAGTCAGAGATTGCAGCATGTCCCATTGCCGCCATTATCTAGTTGTGAATGATTGATTGGTATCTTAGACTTGTTAGGAGCATGTAAGTCAAAGATAAAAGCTGACATCTATATTAATCCATCAAGATTCTTCCATGGCTCCCAAGAGATATCTAGATGCTGAGCGAGGTCATGCTCAGAGAGCTCCCCAACGCGAGAAAGCAGTTGCTGCTAAAGCGCAAGTGGAATTAACCCTCAAATCCATTCAACCCAAAGGACCGATTATTCCACAACAAACTGAAGTTGCGATCATAACCCATAATCATGATGGATGGCCAAACAGAGATAATCATGTTTAGTATATAATAAAATTATTACTTTTAAGCTATTACTTCTACAACTTCCTAATTTTTGTATTTTATGTTATTGCTTTTTTTGCACCTTACCACAGGCTCCAAATATGTGCATCTTAGTTGGTTTATTACATTTTTTTGAGACAAAAAACGAGCCCGACACTAGCTCTCTAGCACTAGCCGGACCTCTAACACACACAAGACACCCCACATGGCCTTGCGACTAGAAGCGTCTAAGGCTCATAGTACACTAACTGCTAATATTGATTTTGTATTTGTAACAGGACACAATCCAACCTTTACCTTCCCTTCCCCTCAAAGGAAGATCCCATAACATATAGCACAAACATAGGGAAGCACCTCTTGGCTGACTACTGTGGCTCCACTACAGCTTTCCTATATCAAGGGGATTGGCCCCAAGATGTGCTACCTCAACATATAAAACACATGATACAAGCTCCATTCTTTCATTTTGAATGTATTCCAGGAGATACCATGTGCCCTTACCAAATAGTTCCCCAAGAAAACGATCGACTAACCTACATCTTAGGTCATCTCACACACTCAAGCGCAGGTCATCATAACGAAAAATAGGTGCTATGTATCTAGTTTTTTGTATTCTTATACCATGGTTGATATGCACATGCAAAGGTGGATGATCCTAAAGTGCTCAAATATAATTTTCAATTAGAAATGTGCCATGCATAATCAGGCTTTCAAATGCTCATTTACTAACTCGTTGCGGCAATGTAAGGATAGCACTGAGACAACGTTCATGCTATTATCCTCTTAATTAAAATGCAATGAGCCCTATATCATGGTATGCATGCTCATTTACTAACTCGTTGCGGCAATGTAAGGATAGCACCGAGACAACGTTCATGCTATTATCCTCTTAATTAAAATACAATGAACGCTATATCATGGTATGCATTTGCAAAATCAGCAATAAACAACACCCAAATCACATCATTTAAACACCCCACCCCCTACTTTTAGGTATTGCTTCCGTTGCATAGGTGTAGGGGTTCATTTTGTCATGTTTTGATGTATGAAAAGTGATAAATCACGAACTTTGATAAAGAGATAGGGAAACCTAAGGCTAAACCTCATACTTCGCCACTACCATACATTCACAAACACTCATTATATTTTTCCTTATATATTTATCACAGAAAACCTATTTTTTCTTTTTTTGCTATTTTTTCTATTTATTTATCAAGAAAATAAAACATTTACTGATTTTTTTGGTTTTTTTAATTATGAAAACTGAGAATCACTCATTTTCCACATTTCATCCCTCATGCATCATTTTTATTAAACCCGAAACGACAAAACATTCCATTTTCTTTATAAAATGCATGTTTTTCAGGTTTTAGAAAATTATTTCAACATTATCACATTATGTACTCTGATTTTTTTCCACACATCCCTCCAACAAATAGCCAACAACATGTCTACAAATGTTCATCCAATATGAACACCATTTGACCAATAAAATATAAAAAAAGAGCCATTTTTCTTCATAAAAGAGAGTTATTGGTTTTTTTTCTTGTTGCGGGTTTTCTAAAGTCTGATTTGGGACAATAAAATAGTCCACAATTGATGCTTAGCCCTTCTCCAATCATCCATCTTCAGTCCCAATCGATTTGGAAGCAATCCGATACCACGTCGGATGAGCATTCATCAATCGGGCTTCTTCCACATGAATTGCCTCTTAGGGGAGAGAGAGGAGAGGAGAGAGAAATACTAAAAATTAAAATTTTACTCCCTTCATCATATTACACATGGTTACCATCAAAATCTTGCCCTCTCTACATAGATCAGGGATCTCCCCCTCTCTCTCTACATGATTGAGCATCTAAGAGGCACAAAAACCTCAAAAAAATGGAGCGTCAATAAAAAAAACACCCCCTCCCTGCATCTTGACATGTTTTTGTTATTTTCTTCATTTAGAGCTTCATTTTATTTCATTTGTAAAATTTCAACTTCAAAAAAACCACTTTCACACTGTCACGAAAGGGTTTTTGGCCTATTTGGGGGTGCAAACGGACTTCGATTCGCGATCCGACTGGATGACTGACTTCGTGACATCGAAATCTATAAACTTGCACCCCATCATGCACTTTTTGGCTCTCGAATCCAGTGGCTACTTTACAATGCCAAACTTGCAGGGATTAAATGGGGGGTCAAATGGCCTTCGGTCTCGACGAATCGAGACTTGCATTGGATTCATGACGTCGAAATGCATCTAGGAAAACTCAAGATGAATCATCCACCACTATTTGATTTTTCATGAAAATTGGCTCTTTAACGCCTCTCGGGTACTTTTTGACTAAAAAAACGGGCTCCGTCGCTTTAAGAACCGGTCTAAATTGGGTCCTAAAATCTAGCTCTCATTGGTGACCACGGGATAGGGCAGCTCAACCTGTCGAATCCCATGAACGAATCTGCAAATGCATAATCATAAAGAGCATCAAGTTGATACAAAATAGATACACAACAAAAAATATTACAGCTCTCACCCCACCCCCTGCCAAAACCAAGGCATGAAATCCACAAGGAGTAGGCCTAGCATAATCAGACAGCAAGCTCAAATCAGTCACTAACCAACTGCTCCAACACGGCCAAGCTAAAAAGAACTATTAGAGAGGTCATCCTAAGTGGTGGTCTGAACTACCTACCTAACTGAGGACAACTCAACCTGGAGCTCCTCCTAGGCAAGGACTCCTATAGCTTGATCAACAAACATTTTCTTTTAGCACATTGTCCCTTTAGGCCTTTATTTTCCATAGTCGGGCATGTAAAAAGGAGGGAGTTGAGTGTAGTGACCCTGGGAGAACAAGGCATCGGCCTTAGGTCCTATCTCGATACCCAAGAATCTACCAAGCCCTCACAAGGTAACACTTAATCCTTTTTTAACTCTCACTTTTATTTTCACTCCAACCATCTCTTATTTCTATTTTTAACTAGATGCCACCCCTAGGAAAACAAGGCATCGACCCTAGGTCTGACTCGTCCCCAGGAACCTACTAGGCCTTCGCAAGGCGATAAACAATTGCTCAAGGATTTTTCTTTCTTTCCTTTTCTTACTTTTCTATCTTTATAGGGGTTAGAACCCCTTTTTACACACCTCTATATATTCATATATTTCCTTTCAAATATTTAGGGTTTCTTCCTTTGTATCATCATTTTGTCTGCCAAGTATTTCTAACTACCTCTCACACTAACAGGAACTCCTAGAATGGCCACCTAGCAGGTCCAGCAGAACAAGGTCACTAGGATTACCTTCTAAAATAGGTCTTTCAGTGCCTGAAAATGCCTCTGCAGGAGGCAATGACTACTCTAACCTCCCTCAAACATCCCTAACCTATACTTGGGACTTCATGCCTTTATTGTCGATCCCCAGCAAGAAAAGAAATCCCTCCCAAGTAACCAGACATACATATTATAAAAACAAGGTACTCATAAGGCAAAGATATCACCTGGATTGGGCCACGAGAAGCGTCGGCACAGCAAAGGCTCCCCTCAAGTTCCATGTAATCTGTCTAGCACAACACTAAAACAAAAAATGTTAACTGCACCCATACTAAACAAACAAATGGCCCTCTTGGCCTAAAATGGATAGGTCATTCTAATCCATGCAATACATGGTCTTCTTGGCATATACACCACATCCTATCAAACTAACCAAGATACCAAAGATAGCATAAAATATGAGAACTAGCCCCATGCTACTCATGCAAGTCAGCTAAAACATGCTCTTGGGCTTTTGTATATCCACAAGCCCAAGACTTTCCACTGATATCTAATCAATAAGGGCCATCCCTTCTTGGGTTCTATGAGCTGAATGAATGACATCATTAGGTTGATATATCTCATCTTCTTGGTTGTCATTCAAACGGATAGCTTGTCCCAACTTTCCAGTAACTCCGCATATAGGGAGAATCATGGATTTATGACCATTCAACTCTTCCCTAATTGGATCATTACATATGTCAATGATACGATCCAAACAAGACAGAGCTTCAAACCTAGGCCCATCACATAGATGCGTCTTAGGCTGATGCATATCGTCAGATGAATCATTATGGCCTCTAGTCACAACCTCTTAGGAATCCATCAAAGCATATCCACATGGAATCCTTGGCTTTTCATCAAGCACACCAACCACACATTTAGAAATTTTGGGTCTCCAAACCCGTCTCATATTCCTTTTTATATTATTAGACTGCCTCATTTTGCCACATTGGTCTAATGGACTCAAAGCGTACTTATTGCTATTGCAAGATGGCCTTGCATCCTTAGAGCTTCTACTCCGCACAGGTGGACCTTAGGCATGCTGCATCTTCTTTATATGAGATGTCTTTACTTCCCTTTGTCCACTTTGCAACAACTGATTATTGACATGAACCATGCTCTTACTAAAAGGAATAGCATCTACTCAAAAGCATGATTCATCCATAAATTGGAAAGGTCTTTCAAGTGCCTTACTAGGAGCACGACTAGAACCATGCATATCATGCCTATCCACACTTGTGGGCCCAATGGTTCTATCACTAATGCTTCCACTTGTTAAGCAGTGAGTCATTGCTGAGGTTATCACTTACCTATCCCCATTTCAATTTCAGCCTATTCCATTCAAATTCTTGCATATCATAAAAGGGGCAATCAAATTATTTCCATTCCATGCATTTCATGCTGATTTTTAGAGCCTAGCATTGAACTAGCATGTGTAGTACCCACGACGAGGAAAAGTGGATGCCGAGCGAGTTGGTAGGACAAAAGAGAGGTGACCCTCCCCTACTGACAAGGACCCTGAAGGGGAGTACAAACCGGCTTGAGAGGGAAATTTGCACACCCCTCAAGTCTCAGATCCCACGCATTTAAAGTTCAGGTGCAGGTACCACTCAAGGGAACAAGAATTCAATTTTCAACATGGTATTTTTGACATTGGATCAACATTGAGGTTTTGGGATAGAGTATACAAATAGGGTCCCATTAATCTTGCAGTCTACAGTGGATTATTAAATCATTTTGGTTATTTTAGAGGGTATTTTCAGCTTTGGCAGATGTATGGAGTTCCTTACATGTCTACACAATTGGTACATACATGAAAATTGAAGGTACAAGTCTTTAAATGATCAAAACAGAGCATTCATAGGTTGCAAGAATTTCCAGACAGCTAAAGTAAACTGTTTACATAATTATTTCTATTCAACTACTTTCAACACTTGATAGTTCTTAGAAAGGGGACTTCTCGAGCTTCAAGCAAAGCCAAAGAGCTTGTTATTCGGAGCACTAGAACTCAAGATATTTGAGTTTTTCCTCTACTATATATACAAGATAGGAAGTTACTCATGGTAGGGAATAAGAAAAAGGATCCTATTTTGGAGACCACCTATGAAGAGCTGAGAGAATACCAACATGAGCATGAACATGAAACCCCTCAAGAAGCTATATGCAAGAGGAATTATGAGAAGGAAGAGGTTGATGTAAGCTCCACTCATTCTCCTATCAATCAACCAATGAATGGAGTTGAGATGTCCCATGCTTCCGTGAACTCTAATAGCTGGAGCCCCAAGAGGAACGCCAAGGAAAAGGGAATTCTCTTGCAAGAAAATCTATCTCGTAACATCAACAAGATTGTTTATTATGTTTCATATGATCACAATGAAGAAAAGAACACCAGGCACAACAAATCTTCATACAGCATCATGTAGATCTCCCACGGATTTGATAGAATCAACCATATTCTTCAATATCTTCATAAAATCTATTAATAGAATAAAGAAAGCAAAGGAATACACCATCTTTAAATGGAAATACATCACATAGTATTCGTCTTTAAGATCTTCATAGTCTTCTCTTTCAATCTCTCATATACAATCACTCTGTTTGAGTAAAATTGGCTATCTCCGACTCTCCCTCTCTCTCTCCATCAATACTACATCATATCCTCACTACAATCTCTCAAAATCACTCTCAATAATCCTTCTTAGGTCGTGGATACCCCTCCCAAGAGGCATGTCTGATATGAAGAGTCACCAGAGCCACTACAGTGTCCTTTCATAGCTCACTACTATCACTTCACTCTAGTCTTCACTTGAGTTTTGAGCAGCTACTTCTTTCAGCTCTTTTGCACTTGTATTCACCTCTTTCCAAGGACTTTCCTAAGCTACACTCTCATCCATCAGAACACATACAAAAGCATACAGAACAGTCATAGAACAGTACCAGAACAGCTACAGTACAGAACAGAACAGAACAGAGACAGAAGCTCTACAGAAGACCTACAGAAGGTTACAGAAGGTCATCAAAACCACATAACTCATACTCAAACCATTCCAAACTCTCACAAACCATTCAATAAGCTTTCTCAATATCTCAATCTTCATCAGTCAATACTCGATCCCTCCTTACAGAAGACAATCAGAACAAAACAAACCAAAACAGAGCAAAATAGAAGGTATACAGAACCAATCAGAACCTATCAGAACATCACAGAACCACCAATAAACATCATAAACTTCCAAAACACAATCAATATCATCCAAAACACTCTCAAACCACTTCCAAACCAATCAAGCATCTCATAAAATCAACCATTCAGCTCTCAAAAACAGCAAAAATCAGCCAAAAAATAAGTCATTTCAACACTCAACATATCCCCACACTTAATAAGGAAGCGTCCTCAACCCAGGAAAAAGGGAATACAAGTGCATTTAAAATCACAACGTTAATCTTCAATTATCTTCTCAAAAAGAATCCATCCACCATGACCCCAACTTATAACCTGTATCTGATATAAAAATACAAAGAAAGGAAAACCCTTTATACATTAACACTTCTTATCAAACTAGAAAATCACAACAAATTTGTAAAGGATATAAGAGGTTTCTTCTTCTTCATCAGCATCAGTCTCAACTCTGCAACCACGACCCCATCACCACAATTCTCCAAAATGTAGCTCGCACACGAAATCCAATCCAATAGGAAACCACCACATTCGTTTAACATAAATGAATGCACAACACAAACACTACACACAACACAACCATCTGAATGACTCCTCCAAAAGAGAGATTTTCATTAAAAAGCATCCACCATACACTGGAAAGGTATCAATGAATATGATCCCTCTTGAAAGATTGATGTTGTCGGAAACGATCCATAGACAAGGATTCATCTACAAAGTTTTTGGGAGGATTTTGAAAAAACTGAAGACAGCACATCCTTTCCAACAGGACCAGGTATCTGCTAGGCAAACAAAGGGCATGAAAATACAATATATCCAGCTGTTGGGAATCAATGCTCACATTGACATTCATGCACAACTTTGGAATAGGTTTGGAATCATTATGAGAGTGCCTATGCATATACTCCAGATACCAAGCAAAGTGAGCAGTTAATCTCACTGAAGAATCGGCAGACTGTGAATACTGCTGAGCAAAATGAACATAGTTCTGATAAGCTTGACTGGAAGCTGTCCATTCTCCTAGAATTACTAGCCAATTGATTTGAGGTCCTTTAAGGGAATCATCCGAGCTCCATCCCCTTCTTCTGGAAATCTGATTATCAAACCCATCATAGTCACTAACCAACTGAGGTGGTTGAGATATAGAAGTGTTAGGAGAGGGTAGTGGAATAAGGAAAAGTGGATGAAGGGAGGGATAGGAAAAATCATAAAAGGAAGAAAAGGTTAAAGAAGGAGTGGCAGAAATTTGGAGGGAATCACTAAGGAAGGGTGTTAACTGATAAATAGGAAATGTAGAGGGTACATGAATGGATGGAGAAGGACAGGGTGGAGAAGGGGAAAATACCCTATCCTCAATAAAGGAACGATATGTGAAAATGGGAATTTGAGGGAAAGATGAAGGTTGGAAAAGAATGGGTAAAATAGTGGTGGAATGAGATTGACAAAGGGAAAGATATATAGCATAGCGCTGAGCCATTTGTTGGTAATAGAGGAGGGTAGGAACAGAAGGTCCTAAGAGAGATCGTCTATGATAGGCATCAAAGAAGGTAGCATCAAACGGATTATGTTTTGAAAGATAGGCTAAGAGATCCATCCTCAGTTGATTAGTACTCTGGGCAGAGGTAGGAGCTGTGTTTTGTCTTTGATTCAAGACCATAGAATCAATCATGGGATGCCAGGAATTATCATGACAATCAGCCACTTTGGAGGAGTAACTCTGGAACATGTCAGCTATGTGCAACTCCAAATTGTTGACATACAAAACAACCTGTAAGACCACATCCCCCACATAGCATGCCATATCCACCTCATCTCGAAGTAACAAGTCTCCTCGTAGATACATCTAGGACATCAACATAGTATCTGGCGTGACAGAATCTTCAAACACCATCCTTACTACCTCTGTCAGCAACTCAGCAAACCAAGCCCCACTCCATCCATCCTCTGGAAGAGGTAAATCCATCGTGGAAAGCTTCATGTAGAAGACCAACTTCTGTAAATGGTAGTGGACAAAGAAAGAATGGTCTGGTGGAACATATTCCTAAAACTGCTCAAATGTAGACCATAACAAGTCCATTCTGGACTGCAATCTTTCCACTTTATCTTGGAATAGAGGACACAAAGTAGCCTGTCTCTGAAGAGCAGCCAAGTCCTGCTGTGAAAGAGAAGGAATCAAGGGAACATTAGGGCTTGGAGGAACAGAGCGTGACTTTGCCAGTTGATCTTGCAACTGCTTGATTTGGGAGGCTTGGGATGCCACTGTGTCATTAGCAATCTGTAAAGCTGAAAGTTTGTTATCTAAGATAGCTTGGAACTCCTGTGCTTCTCTGGACATCCTCTCCTTCTCCTCTCAAAGGTTAGTAACCTGGGATTGAGCCTCTAGTAACTGGATCTTCAAAGAAGAGATCTCATCGCTTTGGGTGGCAACCAGTTGGGTTTGTTGTTCCACTTGCTTAAACAAATCTGCTAGGGTATCCTTAGCAAAAGCTAACTCGGATGTTGCCTTATGCAACTGGTCCTTAGACTGCATGAGTTCTTCATAAAAAGACGCGTACAGCTGTTGAACACAGGCTGTCACTGACAATTCAATGGAACTTTGAATATCATTACAGAGGAAAGGAATTGCATCTCCTAAGACTAGATTGTTCAGGGAGGGAACTAATATGTCCAATGATCCTTCGCGATGTGCTCTGAACAGGTTATTACAAGTGAGATACCCAGGGAGATCACTGCCAGAGGTAGCAGGGATGGACACTGAAGGAAGTACGAAAGGAGCTTTATCCGCTACCCTCTTCAAGCGTTTGCACTGGATGACCAGGGGAGGCGGAGAATCATCATCCTCTATGTCAATGGGTTCTGACTCATTTGAAGGTGGAGGAGGAGGTACTGGATCAGATGGAGGAGGTGGAGGCACAGTCTTCTGTAAACCTAAATAGGTCAAGAAGGCAGACAAATATGATCCATATGTGACATTGGTAACATTACCCCTGGTGACTTTGACGAAATGTTGATCCATTTTAGTGAGGAGGTAAGTGCTCCAATCAATAGCAACTCCTTTCAACACCATCCTGGAAGCTGTGAAAAGCTCTTTGGACAAGTACTGGGATGGCGTTTTGGCAGGCATAAACCTGTCCTGGAGAAACTGACAGATCATCTTCCATACGGGATCAGTGATCATAGAAAAGGAAACTCCTGAAGAGTTGATCACCTTCTTAACATCCAGCATTTCCCTTGTCTGCTTTTGCAACAGCTTCAGAATCTCTTCATTAGAGAAAAGTTGACGAGTGGTAACAAAAGGTTCACCTTTGGAGGGTAGAGACAGAGCCTTCCCTAGGCCTCGAGGTGTCAAAGTCATAGAAATTCCCTGGACTAGGCCTGTCTTCTTGTTGTAAGAGGCCAGAAACTCATCACATAACGACGGATCCTCTGGAAGCAATGGAAAAGAAGTAGCCACAAAAGCAGCGAGTCCCGCCTTTGCGAGAGGCTCAAAAGTAAGTAGGGAAGAGTAATCTCTACTAACTAATGGGACGTACTGGATAGGGGGAGGACCATGAGAAGGCACCATTCAGATGGTTACACACACACCACAAACACAGACAATCAAGGAGAATGACTACAAAGCAACAGACAAAAATCCAAGGATAAGAGAACAACCAAAACAATAAAACGTGACTCGACCAACTAACCCCAAGAAAACCACAACCTAGAAAAAATTTGACATGACCTCAAGACATATGCGACCGAAAGCTTCATGCGATGCATCAGACAAACACCCAGAACCCCGTATCAGGCAATAAAAGAAAAAACTGCACACCATACCCGTAACCGTATCAAAGACAGTAAACCAAAACAATACCACATCCGACACATAGCAAGACTACATCGTGGCTAAACCAGTAGTTGACCAGGGAAATAACTCTAAGGACTGCGCATACCCATCCCACGAAACGGTTCGTTAAAAAGGGGGATTAAGTGCAGTGAGGGGGGATTAATTTACTGAAGGGTTGATTTTAATAAATTATTAAGAATGGGTGAATTTTTATTAAGTGATAAACCTTAGCAAGAAAACGGCGGTTCCTTATTATAAATTTAAGTACCAATTATTATGTGAAAATGGTGCGTTAAGTCGAATCTCGGACTGCGATACCCAGACTGGGTCTCTAAATGCAAGTTCATTGATTACAAATTAAGGTGATGTGGAGCGCTTTTTTGCCAGCGTGTGCTTTTGTGACGGCTGGTTCATTTTAATGAAAATTTTTAAAGTGCCTCTTTAGCGCACGTAGCGCGTGCTAAGTGAACAGCAGGTTTATTTTAATTAAAAAGTATGTGTGTGTAGCGCGAATGCGCGTGGAAACTGTGGGTGAATAAAGAGTTCATTTTAACAATTAATTTGTGATTAAGGGGGAAATGAAAATAAATAAAGCACATAAAAGAAATACCTAGAAGGGGTGTGTATGTAATGCCTAAATGCGCACGGAAGAGTCCCCCAAAAGAAGTGAATCCAGTAAAAGAAAAGTAAAGACCACTCACGAAACAACAAAGACAACACCTTAGTGGGTTTGGTGATTTTGAATGTATTTTTAATTTGTTATTTTGGATGGGAGTGGGGTTATATTTTAGGTGTGTTTGTTTTGGTTTTATAGTGTGGTTTCGTTTATTTGTTTTTTTATAAAAAAATTTAATTTGTTATTATTTATGGTTTGTTTTTTTTTTGTGTTTGTGTTTTTTAATAATAATAATAATAATGAAATCAAGATATATAGCACATGAATATGTGATGAAGGGAAAAAATGAAAATTCAGCCATAGAGGAAATATCCACAAGTTAGGTTAATAAAATTAGGGTTTTATTTTTTTAAAAGAATATTTGGGCCTTGTATGAAAATATTTTAAAGTCAAAAATTAATGGAAAAAGTTCAGTGGTGAGTGGAATTTTTTAGATTTTTTTTGAATTTTTTCTGTATTTTTATTAATTTTAAATGAATTTTATGCATTTTTAGGTCATTTTGAATGACTTTTTAAATTTTTAAGTTTCTTTAATTGTTTTGTTCAAATGTTCACCTGACAAATATTTCAAAATATGGCAAAAATATGGGGAAATTTTTAGATTTTTTTGTGTAATTTTTTTGAATTTAAATGTTTTTTTTTTTAATTAACTAAGTCAAGTTAGGCTAGATAAGTCAGGTAAGTCAGGGTAAGTCAAGTCAAGTTAGTTGAGGGGGATTAGGTTAGTCTGGGTAAGTTAAGTTAGGCTAAGTAAGGTCAAGTTAGGTTAGTCTGGGTTAGGCTAGGTTAGTTAGGTTAAGCTAAGGCAAATTTAACTTAGGTTAGGCTAACTAACCTAGGTTAGTTAGGAGGGTGGAGACTAACCTGAGGTAGGTTAGTGAACTAACTAGAGTTAGGTTAGGAGACCCAAGTCTAGTTAGTTAGGGTTAGGGTTAACCTAAGTCCAGTTAGGGTAGGGTTAGGGTTAGGGTTAAGGTTAGGGTTAGGGTTAGGGTTAGGGTTAGGGTTACTAACCTAACTAAGGTTAGGGGGAACTAACCTAACTAAGGTTAGGGGGAACTAACCTAACTAAGGTTAGGTAGGTTAAGTTAATGATGGTTAGGTTAAGTGAATTAGGATTAGTTAATGCTAAGTAGGGTTAGTTACCTGGGGTGACAGGGAGGAAGGAGGAGGAGGGGGAAGAAGAGGAAGGAGATGGAGGTGGAGAGGGAGGAAGAAGAGGCGGCGGCGGCGACTTCGGCGGAGTCGGCGGCGCGCGGCGGCGGCGAGGCGGAGGCTGGCGGAGTTGGCGGCGTCTGTGGTCGGCAAGGGGCACGGTCGGAAGGCGACTGGCGGACGGGCTAGCGGACTGCTGGCGAAGGCGACGGACGGACGGGCTACTGGCGAAGGGGCTGAAGCAGGGCGGGCGACTGACGACGAGGAGGCGGCGGCTGCAGGGTTCACAAGGCGGCCGCTGCGATAGGTTGCAACGGCGTGAAGGCGACGGGGGTGACTGTGATGGCGTCCAGGTGAGGAGGCGGCACGGGCGGGGGCCACAAGGCGACCAACAGCGGCACGGCGGGGAGGAACGGCCAGAAGGGCGGGGACGCGGGTGCAGAGGGCGCACAAAGGCGGGCTCCACAGCGAGCAAAGGGTGCAGGAGGCGGAATGGAGGAGAAATGGCGGCGCAAGCAGCTTCGTCGGCAAGGAGCGAGGCACAGGGATGGCAGGGCGCTGTCGAGAGGGGAAGAAGGGTAGGAGAGGAGGAGAAGGGAAGGAGAGGGAGAAGAAGAGCAGGCAGTAGAGGAGGGAAGAGGAGGAGATGAGTAGGGGAAGGAGAAGGAGGAGGGTGAAGGAGGAGGAGGGGAAGAAGAGGAAGGAGATGGAGGTGGAGAGGGAGGAAGAAGAGGAGGAGGTGAAGGATATGGAGGGGGGAACACGCAGGTAGAAGGAAGGGGGAGAGGGAGGGAGGCGGTTGGGATGGGGAGGGGTCGGGGAGAGAGAAGGTGGGAATGGGGAAGGGTTAATGGGCAGGGGCCCATGCAAGGGGGCAGAGGGAAGGAGAGGGCCCATGGGGGGTGCCCATAGGGGAATGGGGAAGGGTTAATGGGCAGGGGCCCATGCAAGGGGCGTACCCCCTCGTCCCGCGCGCGTGCGCGGGGCGAGGGTAAAAACATTTGCCGTGACGGGAGTGAAAGAGCGCCCGAATACAGGGACGAGACACGCGGATGCAACCGGGGTGTGTTAAAACGTGTAAAATCGAAAAAGGACGCGTTCACACGCGGGGGGCACGTAAAAACGCATAAAAATAAAGAAAAATTAATAACTCCCAATCCGAACGTCAAAACGAAAGGACGTAAAAATAAAAAGTGGGCAGGACGGTAGGCGGAAGATAGGGAAAATATACGACGGGAGGTCCGGGAGAAAGACAGGGCGTTCACGTGCAAAAAACACAAAAAACGGACCAAAAAACGCAATTAAAAATTAATATCGGAAGATCCGTGCATCGAAACGAGGTGGAGAAAAAAGGAAAACTGTGCAAAAAGACGTGCCAGACAATCCTATCACATCAAAACATAATTCCAAAGGAGATAAGATGCATTCACATGGGAAAAACCCAAAAACAGACCCGAAAATGGGATCGAAAATTAATATTGAACGAACCGTTCGCCAGAATGACATGCAGTAAGAAGGAAAAATGTCCGCAGGAAGGAATGGCATAGGGTTGTCACATTAAACCGCAATTCCGGTGGAAGTAGGAGGGGTTCACATGCGAAAGACTCCAAAAATACACCCGAAAACTCACGGAAAAAGTAATAAGTAAAAATCCGAAAGGCGAAAGAGGGGGGAGGAAAAAGGAAAAAGGTGGGGGAAGACACAAGGGACATGGTTGTTAAATCAAATTGGAATTCCGATGCAAACAGGGTAGATTCATATGGAAAAATGTCAAAAAGACGCATGAAAAAGTCGGAAAAAACCGAAAAATTAATAATGGACAAATCGTGTATCGGAATGACTCGAAGTAAAAAGGAAAAATCTCAGGGGATAAGTGGATGTCAGGGCTAAGACATCAGATCATGGTTCCGAAGCAAGAAAAGCACGTTCACATGGAAAATCGGCTAATTTGTGCAAAATGCTTCAAAAATTAATAACTCGAAAATCGTGGGCCGGAACAAGGGTAGGTAAAAAGGAAAAATGGTCATTGCAAAGAGAGGAACAGGGCTATAAGGTTGGATGTGGACTTTGGTGAACGTAGGATGCATTCACATGGCAGGACCTCAAAAACAGGGAATGAAGGAAAACTGCAAGGGAGCAGTCCCAAGGGTGGGTGGAACATAACCGGGTGGGTGGGAAGGGACCCCATCAGGGTAACAGCAAGGCATGGCATACATGCATGAGTAGGTTAAGGCATATGCAAAGGGGTATGCAATGTAGACATGCAGGGACGCGTCTCCACACTTAAGACCTTAACGAATAGGGTTAACTGAGCAACAGGGACCTAGGACCACGCCACAGACCATCCACTAACGTCCCCACACTTAAAACATGAACATCACTGAGAAACTAAAGTGGGAGGGTTAGAAAAACTTGGCCCATTTCGTCAAGAAGCAAGGTTGAGTGTCGATGGCACGTCCTGTGTTGTTGTCGGCTGCTACTGGAGGTACCAAGGCATCTTCTCGGCACACATCCGTCATAGCAGGGACTGCGCTGTAGCACCCAGGGAGGTAGCTGATGTAAGGAATCGCAGGAAATTCGTCGATGATGAGGGATACTACACTCAACTCACAGTCACTCAAATGGAATGAAAGAACAGTCACTCGCCCCATGACTACTATCACTTGAGGAAGAATGATGGAAACCCATATCTCGTACCCGGTTGAGGAATCGACAAGGGGGAATGGTGCAGAAGGAGTATGCTAGGGTGCACAGTTGATGGTGCATTAGTGCGTCCAACCCGTCCGGCATACATGCAAGGAGGAAGGCAAGGGAGCCTTACAGTGTAGTATACAGAACAAGGTGACGTGTCCTGTGTTGAGGGCAAAGACCCATCCCGTGGGTGCATAGGGAAACGGGAACATACCTGACTCCAAGTGTCATAACGTCCCTCAATCTCACCTCTCGGTAATTGATTGAAGAAACTCCAATCACACTCAACCCACCCTCTGTCTCACGCTCTGTCGTTAGATAAAGGAGGGCAGCCTTTTCCTGAAACCCATTGATGTAATCCTCACAGTTACTTGTGCAAAGGTTGTATGCCTTGTGCGCATTTGATGGTGCAACGGTGCATCACTCCCTGTGTCGGCATACGGTGCGAGAAGGAAGGCCAGGGAGCCTTATGGTGCAGTGCACAGAACAAATTGTGCTTTGTGCATTGAGAGGCCCATCCCGTGCGTGCAACACTTCATTCACACTCCTTACCTCTCATTTGATTTGAAGGGAAAAGACTGGTCTCTCGGCCCACCCTCTGTCTCACTCGTTGTTGATAGTTACAGAGGGCAACCCATACTCACGTCCCCCATCCGGTTAGGAGGAAAGCTCACATCACTCGATTGTTTGTCGATGAAGATCGCGTCATCAGTTGCTGAAGAGGCGTAACCAGGGAGGTAGCCATCAAATCGAACATTGTGTTAGATAGGAACATGTCGTCTCCTAGAGGACAGTTAGACGCTCTGCAGAGAGACCCAGGACACAGCGTACCAAGGGAGGTAGCTTCGGAATTGGATCCTAGGGATATCAATCAATGAATCCACTTTCTGGACTGCTGGGTGTTGCCACCTTTTCCACAGCCAGCTTCTCGCCCAAGGGTGTTTACCACCTTTTCTTGGAACGAGGCCTGCTATGACATGGAATTGCTTCCTTTTCTCCCATGACCGATATGTATATTTTTTTTCTTTTTTTTTTCGAAATAAGCAAGGGAATGGTAGAAAGACCATTTGTCAGAACCAACCTCGCCACTGTCGCTGGTGGAAAATAGAGGATAAGAGATCAAGGCTGGAGGGGGGATTTGAGGGGACAGAGGGTTGCGTCCACTTCATCAGGAGTGACTGAAGAACGGCTATCAGAAGTAGCAGCATAAGAAGTACAATGCCGTGCCAATGAGGGAAAAGATCAAGTGACCGTAATTATCAAGATCCCCAAGGAGGGAAGTACTTCTTCAGGCGATATCCATTAATCAGAAAGGGATCATCAGAGGCATCCATGGTCTGCACTTGGACAGAGCCATTAGGGTTGACTGCAAGTACCTTATAGGGGCCCATCCACCGCTGTTGGAGCTTGCCAGGAAACTTGCCAAATCGTGAATCATAGGCTAGGACCAAATCACCTTCTTGGAACTCCTTGTGCTTGATGAAGCTATCATGGTAAGCCTTACGTCAAGCTTGCGTGGCTTCCATGCACTGTAGAGCCATCCTACAAATTTCGTCCAAACACTCCAGGTGCAGGAGACGGCGTTGCAGTGAATCATCATCCCCCAAACGCTCTTTGATAGCCACTCTCAAAGAAGGTAATTCCAGTTCAACAAGGATAACAGCTTCTGTACCATACACCAGTTGGAAAGGTGTCTGTCCTGTTGCTGCTTTATGGGAGGTTCTGTACGCCCAGAGGGCCTCTGTAAGTCGATCATCCCAATCACGATGATGTGCGGCAATCATTCTTGTCAGAATCGAGCAGAGGATGCGATTGGTGACTTCGACTTGGCCGTTGGCTCTAGGGTAATAAGAAGTGGACTTGCGATGGCGGATCTTATACAACTCTGTCAATTCTTCCATGACTTTATTAATGAAATGAGTGCCTCTGTCACTTACCAGCTCTAAGGGACTGCCAAAATGGGTGATGATATTCTCATACATGAACAGGGCCACGCTATTACCATCGTCCTACTTTAGGGCTTTAGCTTCACACCATTTTGTGACATAATCCGTACATATGAGGATGTATTTGTTCGGTTTCCTTCTGGTGGGAGGATCGATTGGACCTACGAAGTCGATGCCCCTCTTCTCAAATGGCTTTAAGGGAAGGATAGGTTGCTGTGGCATAGCACTTGTCTTCGTGGGTTTCTCCATTCTCTGAAAAGCATCACATCTTTTACAGTAATCATAGGCATCCTTGTGGATGGTAGGCCACCAATAACCTGCTAGCAGAGCCTTCCTGGCTGTAGCTTCTCCTGCAAAGTGGCCTCCACATGGCTCTTCATGGCAATCCTTCAGAACAATCCCAATCTCATTTCCTGCAACACATCTTCTGAGCACTTCATCTTTGCCTTTCTTGTACAGTGCACGCCTAGCAGGGTGTAGGGGGCTGATTCTAGCATAAGCTTCTTCCTTTCCCGACTAGAAATACCAGGAGGATACTGTTGGGTTGCCAGCAGATTGGCAATGTCTGCATACCAGGGAGTTACAATTTCCACCAAGAATAGGGAAGCATCAGGGAGGTCGGGATCATCCTGCTCCTCGTCTGCAGTTTGTGGGATACGCGACAGATGATCAGCCAGAACATGGAAACGACCAGGCTTAGTAATCACCTCAAAGTCGAACTCCTGGAATAAAAGGAGCCATCTCATCATTCGTCCTTTCACATCTGCTTTGTTCATCAACAAGGACAGGGCCTCATGATCCACATAAAATTTAAAGTGGGTAGATAGGAGCTAATGGCGAAACTTTTCCAGGGCAAACACCATTGCCAAGCACTCCAGCTCTGTCACTGTATAGTTCCATTCTCTATCAGTGACTTTTTGGCTTGCATAATAGATCGGTTGATCCAGCTTCGAGGATCCCTTTTGGCAAGGAACTGCGCCTAAGCCTTCAATTGATGCATCAGTGTGTACATGAAACTCTTTCGTCCAATCAGGAGGTTGCAGAATGGGTGCCTCAATCAGACACTGCTTCAGAGTGTGGAAGGCTTTGTCACATTTTTCCGTCCAAGTAAACTCTGCATCTTTCCTCAGAAGCTTGTGCAAGGAGGTTGCCTTTGTTGCAAAATGAGCTATGAACCTTCTGTAGTAACCCACATGGCCTAGGAATCCCCTCAACTGTTTGAGGTTGGTGGGTGCGGTCAGAGCTGCGATCTTTTCGATCTTTGCAGGGTCTGTTGATATCCCTTGTGCAGAGACAATGTGGCCCAACAAAACTCCAGAAGAGACCCCAAAGATGCATTTGTCGGGGTTGAGGGAAATCCCATACTCCCGGCATCGGTCAAAGCATTGTTCCAAGTGTTCCCAGTGTTCACGGATCAAACTATAGACACAGAAGTCATCCAAATATACCTCAATAAAGTCGTGCAGATGATTTTGAAATGCAGCCATCATGACTCGCTGAAAAGTAGCAGGGGCATTGCATAGCCCAAATGGCATCACTCGGTAAGCGTAGGTCTCCCATTCTGTGGTGAAGGTTGTTTTGGATTGGTCTTCTTCTGCTATCTGCACTTGGTTGTATCCGCTGAATCCATTCATAAGGGAATAAAGCTCATGTCCTGCCACTGTGTCCAACAGTTGGTCGGTGAAAGGGATAGGAAAGTGATCCTTCTTTGTCTTGGAATTAAGTTTTCGGAAATCCACACATATTCGCAATTTGCCATTCTTCTTGGGTACAACCACGATGGGTGAAACCCATTCATTATTTGCCACTGGATAGATGAACTCGGCTTCCAGAAGCTTCAACAGCTCCGCTTTCACCAATGTGGAATAATTCGGGTTCATTCGCCTCTGTCATTGCCGTACTGGCTTAGCATCAGGCTCCAAGTCAATATGATGTTGACATATTGTGGGATCAATCCCCTTTAGATCTTTGTAGGACCACGCAAACACGTCCAAATTCTCTTTCAACAAGTTGTACAAGGTTAACAACTCCTCTTCTGGGAGGTTGCTACCCACCTTCAAGTGGCGTTCAGTGCCTTCTGCATCCACAAAGGTTAACTGCCTTTCACCTTCTACTTCACGGATGAAGGTCCCACGGACTGCTTCTAGATACAGATCTGACTCCTTCAAGGGAGTGATATCCTCTTCTGATGTCCCACTAGAACCAACTTCTTCTTTTGGTGGAGACTTAGGTTGCTCCTTGAGATATTGAAATGGGATTAGGGCCGTTTCGGGTTTGGTTTCAAGATTAATTACCTCTTGGCTTGAAGACTCCTCTTCTGAAGATGACACATCCAGAAACGTCACATAACAGGGACCTTCTGATTTCTGCTAGGTTGGTGGGATTGGTGCTTGTTGGCACTGTGCATCATCATCATCTTTTCTTGGCAGAGATGAGTGAGGACGGCAAGAGCCACTGCTGAAAGATGGCTTGGTCTTCTTTAACCATTTCTTATAAAGATTTTGCATATGAGAAGATCCATTTACCAGACCAAATGGTACCATCACCATTCTGTCCCATAGCATGAGCTCGTCTGCTTCTGATGCTTCTGGAACTTCTTCTTCATATATATCCTCTTCGAGTGGAATAGACTCTTCCGTTTCACTTTCATAAACTTCTTCGTCAATATCATATTCATCCTCTTTTGTCTCTGTTTCTATCTCTGCTTCTGCTTCTGCTTCTGTCTCTGCTTCTGCTTTTGTCTCTGTCTCTGCTTCTGCTTCTGCTTCTGCTTCTGCTTCTGATTCTGTCTCTGCTTCTACTTTTGCTTCTGATTCTGTCTCTGTAGGAGCTTTGTAAGAGAAGAACAGGTTTTCTATTTCATCTTCTGCCTCTGTCTTGGCTTCTGCTATGGCCATGTAACAGGGAGAGCAATACATCCATGCTTCTATCTCACTATCAGAAGTGATTTCAGAAGTCATTCCCGGTTCAGGCAGGAAGTATTCACCCATTGATAATGGCTTTGCATCTTTTGGAAGTCGGCTTACAGTATCCACTGTTAAGGAATGTGCCACTGTTTTCTTAGGAAGGATCTGTTTGACAGCATCGTCATCTGCTGATGTTCCATCTGTAGCCTCATTAGGGGAGTCAGAAGATAATTCCAAGGAGGTGGATCCATGTCCTTTTTTAGAACCATACAGTTTCAGCACCACTCTGTTGGGTCCTCTACCCAAGGTCAAGGTTCCTTTGAACCAATCCGTCCTTGCTTTGGCTTCAAAAATCCATGGTCTGCCCAGTAACAGAGGATAGGATGTGCCATAAGAGTTTGGCTTCACCACCAGATAGGTTAGCCAATATTCCTTTCCAGCCACTGTAGTCTTCACATATGGGAGAATGCCCAAAGGCTTGATTCTACTCTGATCTGCCAGTCTGATGAGCCATTGGGTGGGTTGCACACCTTGTAGGCCTAGATCCTTCATTGTCACATCCGTCATAATGTTCACTGATGAACCTCCATCAATCAGTGCATTTGCAATGAAGCAGCCTTCTATCCACACGCCAGTCTCTGGGGTACCTGGATCTAGGAAAGTGTTAGCCACATCCACTTCTTTTACAGGCTCTGGAGCCTTGTTGGACTTTGTTGCTGTTGAGGGAGCAATCCTTAAACCACGTCTTCTTGTCAGTATACTTTTGAATCTTTTCCGGCAAACAACTGGGAGACAACATCAATAATTGTCGGAATGTGAGGTTTGGTTTAAAGGTATCTAGATCTCTGACCAGATCGTATTCCTTAATAGGATCCACTGGCTTCTCTAACCAGTTAGGGAATGGGGCAACACCCATTTTCATTTTCCCTCTTTCTTCCAACAGGGGAATCATGGGAACTTCTTCTACTACTTGCGGCACTTCCTCCTCTTCTGTTTCCTGGACCTCTGGTCCTGTCTCTGTAACTATCTCTGTAACTCTCTGTGGCACTGTAGTGCTCTGTACGGCACTGTTAGGCTCTGTTCTCTTCTGTTCTTCTGGTGGAAGATTGAACTTCACTGTTCTGGCAGGAGGGTTATTTTCTTTCTAGATAGATGGTTCCTTCTGCTTTGCATGAGTGATGGCAGCAAGTTCCAATTCCACTAAATTGGAGGTAGGCTCTTGGGCCTTGGCCGGACTATCAGTAGCACTGTTTTTCACTAGGGCTGGGCTTGGACAGTCCTTTGCAGTGTGGCCTTCTCCTTTGCATCGACTGCATAAGGGCTTGTAATCCACTGACCTTCTGGGATTTGGACAATTTGGTGAGATGTGTCCCTTTTCTCCGCATCTGTAACACTCCACTTCTATTCTCTGACCACCGCCAGACTGTCTTGCTCTGTAACTTTGGGAGGGAAATCTTCTGGGTCCAAAATTAGGACCAAACTCTCTAGGCTTGGGTCCAATATCTTGTGTTGTCATTTTGGATTCCAGCAAGTTGAATCTTGTGTCTTCTTCCTTCCTTCTCTTATCATGCATCTCTTTCAGAGAGCAAATGTCCTTTGTATGGTTCTTCCGCAAACAGTAGGAACATAAGGCTCCAAGAATGGTTGGTTTTCGTGTGCATTCAGTGGCTAAATGGCCTGCTTGATGACACTTACCACACCAAGTGTTTGACCGCATCACATCTCTTCCTGCTCCTGCAACATTGGATATGCTAGCGGTATTCATTTTCAACGTCTGTAGTTGTTTTGTAATCACATCCATCAACTCCTTTTTTATGTTTGCAACTGAGTTGGATAAGTAATCCTTCAAGCATTCTCCTCTGGAGGTACTAGCAGGAGGGTTTTGAGGAGTCTCTGTAATCATTGCATAAACTGGTTGGGCTGGTACAGAGGGGTCTCTATTCTGATTCCGATTCAGAGCTCCTGTTTGAACTGTTGGCTGTTGGCTCCAGTTGGTAGGGTTCCACTGTTGCTGCTAACTTGGCATTGAGGAAATTGGTTGGGACCGTTGTTGTTGTGGTTGAACCACCATTTGAGGCATGGATTGTGGCCACTGTGGATTTGGTGCACTGTACTGTGATACTGGGGGCATCTGTTGGTAGGGGTAGGGAACAGTCCCTGGAACTGCATTTGGTGGATACATCATTCCTAGCATCAGAGGAGGTAGGACTCCTCTTCCTGTATTCATCGCTAATCTAGCTTCCACTTCATCGTACAGTCTTGCACCTTCTGTTGCAGCTTGCAGTGTGGCTGGTCTTTGCAGCTCCACAAACTTGCGGACTTCTGGTTGTAATCCTCTGAGAAACACCCCCTTCTGAATGCCATCATCTAGATTATGGTTAGTCCATCTCTTCAGGATGGATTCCATTCGTGAGACATAAGCTTCCACTCTTTCTCCAGAAGACTGACTTAGGTTCATAAATTCCTCTCGCATCCGCTCTTCAAAACCTTCACGCCTGAATTTAGTGAGGAAGGCCAACTTCAGGTCGTCCCATGTGCCAAAAGTTCCTGCTGCTTGTCTCTCATACCACTAAAACGCCGCACCCTTGAAAGTGGCGGGGAATATGGCTAACCAATGCTCAGGGGTTTTGGCATTGTTAGCCACACACGCTACCATAAACTCTACTACATGAAGATCGGGGTCTTCATTGTACTCTCCCTTAAAAACTGGCAATGGGACTACATTCGTTGGCCTGTCATCAATATTTCCAGGACGGATCTGGCTTGGAAGTGGACCTCTAGCAAGAGGAGGAAGGGCTTGATGTGCCATTGGGACTTCTGTAAACAGTTCCGCAAGGGCGTCAAAGGCGGCTTATGCTGCGAGCTCGTTCTCAGCCTTGATTTTTGCTTTCTCTCTTCTCACGTACCTCTAGACTCGTTCTAACGCTTGCCTCTTTATTGCGTCATTCATTAGGGGGTTGGCTCCACTATGTTGTTAGTGCTCCACAGAGAGTTAACAGAAGGCTTCAGTCTCTGGAGGACTCTCTTGCCAACATTTCTTCTACTTCTTTCTTTTCAACGTCCCTGAATTTTGCTTTCATTCCACTGCACAAAGGAAGGTATTCGGTTCTGAAGGTGTCAAAATGCATACGTCTGAGCATTGTGGTGGTGCCATCATCATAGTAATGTCAGCTTCTGATGGTTTCAACAGTGTATGTTGTGAAAAACACTCTGTCTACCAACTTCCAGTGGATTGCTAATTGAACAAACAGAAGATTATCAATACACCAAGCATCCCATGTATCTTGCTGTTGAGCGTCCACGAACAAATTCCAACTCTTTTCCTTCTTGTCTTTGTGAACCTCTACAGACCAAGACTCCTGAAGCTTCTTCACAATCTCCCACTTGATGTTGTCTGGAAACTTCTCAATGAATGCCAAATCTCCCATTGATGGTCATTCTCTCTGTTTCTACTCTTCAATTTATTCCCAAACAGTTTGCCACCAAGATGCAAGTTTCTACTGCTTTAACAGGAAGAGGAAACTGTCCACCACATAGAGCATGCATCATGATGGTGATGTGTTTCCGCCATTGTGGGATGAACTTCTTGTGGAAAGTGGCTTTGATTATGAGAAATTCCAACTCTTCAGTGCAAGAAGGAACTTTACAAACATCCATTGAATTCTTCTCTTCTTGGCAATGCCATTTCCTTCATTTTCAGCCTCTTCTGGTGCTTGTTGATTGCAAGTTTCCCCGGCTGCGCACCAAAAACATGGAGCCCCAAGAGGAACACCAAGGAAAAGGGAATTCTCTTGCAAGAAAATCTATCTCGTAACATCAACAAGCTTTTTTATTATGTTTCATATGATCACAATGAAGAAAAGAACACCAGGCACAACAAATCTTCATATAGCATCATGTAGATCTCCCACGGATTTGATAGAATCAACCATATTCTTCAATATCTTCACTTCTTTCAGTTCTTTTGCACTTGTATTCACCTCTTTCCAAGGCTAGAAAACTTTCCCAAGCTACACTCTCATCCATCAGAACACATACAGAAGCATACAGAACAGTCACAGAACAGTACCAGAACAGCTACAGTACAGAACAGAACAGAACAGAGACAGAAGCTCTACAGAAGACCTACAGAAGGTTACATAAGGTCATCAAAACCACATAACTCATACTCAAATCATTCCAGACTCTCACAAACCATTCAATAAGCTTTCTCAATATCTCAATATTCATCAGTCAATGCTCCATCCCTCCTTACAGAATACAATCAGAACAAAACAGACCAAAACAGCGCAAAACAGAAGGCATACAGAACCAATCAGAACCTATCAGAACATCACAGAACCACCAATAAACATCATGAACTTCCAAAACACAATCAATATCATCCAAAACACTCTCAAACCACTTCCAAACCAATCAAGCATCTCATAAAATCAACCATTCAGCTCTCAAAAATAGCAAAAATCAGCCAAAAAACAAGTCATTTCAACACTCAACAATAGCCTACAACAACTCTCAAATGATATTAAAGAGATGAAATCATGCTTTGATGGTATGAGGATGGGTATTGACAAGTTAGTGGCTATCTTTAGTGAAAAAATGTTGCCTATAGCTAGCCCCAATGTTCCAAACCCTCCTTTGGCTGAAGAGCAACCCAAACCCTCTACTCCAAAGGTGGTAGGACAATTTGAGATTAGGGAATCGTCAAAGGCTAAAGATTTTATACAACCCACTTCATTTCAGCCTTAGCCCCATCAATCAGAGGCCTATTCTCAGCCACATGGGCAAGATCCACACGATAGGATTCAAGCAAGCTCTAGGCATGAAGAGGACATCCACGGTTGCAATCCATTTTATAAATAATTATATCCTCAACTAAACATTAGTGGGCATGAACAAGGGCATGTGAATTCAGCCCCAAACTCCTATGGACAGCAAAAACACAATCCTCATACTCAATTTCAGCCTAATAGGCCAAGCCCTTTATCCAATCATGGTTGTCCTCAACAAAACAATGGACAAAAACCACCATTTAAGACTCCTATGCATGGACAACATTAAGGGTACCAAGGACAACCTTCCAATATGGGTAACACTCATTTTCAGCCTCAAGGACATTATTTCCAACCACAAGGTTATGATATGTAGTATGGACAACAAACCCCATATGCACAAGGAACTTGGAATAATGAATTTCCTAGACAAGGCTCATTTGGTAACTCTTTTGGACAACAACACCATAATGGACAGCAGCACCACAATGGGCAACCACCTCAATATGAGAGAGAGTATAAAGAGAAAATTGTCATCTCAAATTTCAAAGGAGAGAATCCTTCACCCGCGGAGTTAGAGGAGTGGTTTGACAAATTGGAGATGTACTTTTCCCTTTATCGAAGACCCAAAAATGCCAAAGTGAATTTTGTAGCCCTTCATTTAGAAGGCTATGCACATACTTGGTGGAGATATATGACAAGAATTGGGCATGACTTCTTATCTTGGGAAGCACTAAAGAATGTTATGATTGAAGTCTTCATCTCTCCCATTGAAAAAGAGCGCTTGGAAAAGAAATGGTACGCCCTTGAGCAACGTGGTCTTTCGGTTAGAGAGTATTCAAATCAATTTTTAAACCTCTCAATGTATGTTCATGGAGTCTTCGATAGTGCCAAATTGAACAAGTATATATTTGGTTTGGAGTCTATCTTATCATCCAAAGTTGGACCCATGAAACCTACATCTTTGCAAGATGCCATTCAATTGGTTGAGCGTTATGGGCAGAAATACAAGAGTTTCCAGCCAAAAATAGGGCATTTATTTGAGCCTACACAATTCTCAAAGACATCAGGCCATTATGGGCATGTAAGGACTAATTTTCAGCATGGTGGGAAGCCAATAAATATTCACAGCAATACCTATAGCAAGATATCAACTTTCCCCACTGTATATGGACCAAAGTAGGGTAGCAATTTTAGATCTAATGCTGAAAATAAGTTTGATGGAAAAATGGCTGATATTAGTGCCAAAATTTTAGCCCTTACCCAAGGCAAGCATGTGTCTAATGACAAGCTCAAAGAAATGTATGCCAAAGGGCTATGCTTCAAGTGCGGGGAAAAATGGTCACCCGACCATAAGTCCAAGTGTAAGGCTAAGAATTTGAAGGTTAGTATGATTTTTTAAGATGATTCTGATGCTGAACCTATTGAGGGAAGTCTAGCACAGCTTGAAGACTCTACTACTCAAGAAGAGATGCATGAAAATGAAGATAGTATCCATGACGAGTTTTATGACCCAATGGATGGCTTTCCTTTTGATCCGGGCGGTCATTACATGGATGATGCTTGGACTGATTTACATCCCTCGCTATGTTCCATATAAAATGACGCATGGAGTGGTTCAAGAGGGGACAATACCCTATGCCTCAAAGGCCAAATCAATGGAAGGACTACTCACATACTCATTGATACGAGCAGCACACATAGCTTTATTAATTCCAAATCACTCAATGGGTTGAAATTGAGTAGACAGGATATGCCTTCTTCCCTAAAAATCCAAGTGGCCAATGGAGACGCCCAAATGTTCCTATCACTCTATCTCCATTGTGCACTACATCAGTGAGTTTGATCGCATTAGAAATGGGTCCCATTGACATTATACTTGGTTGCAATTGGCTGAAATCTTTGGGCAGATTTACTATGGATCTTACCCCAAGAAGATTAAAAAAGAGATAAATGCAAAGGCATGCATGTTCACTATTCTTCTTTCAAAGAGTTATGAGGACCAGCCCTCTCCTCCTACCAATGACATAGATCCATGTCTTTTCAAGTTGCTAAAGGATTATGATGATATTTTTCAGCCACCTACTTCTCTTCCTCCCAAAAGAGAAGTGGATCATCCTATAGACTTGCTGCCCAACACCAAGCCTATTAACAAAACACCATATCGCCTCTCCAAAGTAGAATAGCAAGCATCATTCCATTTGAGAGTAGAAAATTTGATGATAAAGAGAGCGAGATGCATGTGTACGAGCAAGAGACGCTTGTATTCTACATGCGATCAAGAAATGGCATCATTATCTCTATGGAACACATTTTAAAGTCAAAAGCGATCATAGGGTGTTGAGGTATTTTCTCTCACAGCCCAAACCTTTCTCCCAAGCAAAAGAGATGGCTGGCTACCTTGTAGTCATATGATTTTGAAATAGCATACATGGTTGGAAAGGATAACGTTGTGGCTGATGCATTATCTAGAATGTGGGCATGCAGTTTATCTACAGTGTCTACAATTTATAAGGATTGGATAAACAACATACAAGAAGAATATGTGCTGGATGAGCATGTTGTCCAGATTTTATAGAAATTACAACAAGGACATGATGAAGAATTTCCAATTTCAAAGTGCATAATGGACTCTTATGGTTTAAGGGTAAAGTGTACTTGGTTCCTAACAATAAATTCAAGCTGAAAGTGCTCCATGAGATGCACTCATCACCAATGGATGGTCATTTGGGTCTTTCCAAGACCTTTGACAAGGTCCATAAAAGTTTTTATTGGAAGGGTTTATGGAAGGATGTCAAGGAGCATGTATCCAAGTGTTTAGAGTGCCAACAAAATAAGGACACCACTTTAATACTAGCCAGACTCCTTTATCCTTTACCTATTCCTACGGGAAAATGGACCGACATTTCCATGGACTGTATAACAGGATTACCTACTACTAGTCATGGATGGAATAGTATCTATGTGGTTGTTGATAGATTGATTAAATCAGCCCACTTTATTCCAACCAAAATACAATATTCAGCAAGGCAAGTGGCTGAGCAATTTATGGAAGGTGTGTTCAAGCTCCATGGTATGCAAATGAGAATAGTATAGGATAGAGATACAAAATTCATGGGCAAATTTTGGAGAAGTCTATTCTCTTATATGGGTACTTTTCTCACTCCTAGTACAGCCTATCACCCCCAAACCGATGGGCAAATGGAAAGAGTCAATCACTGGGTGGAAGTGTACCTTAGGCATTATTGTCATGACACACAAGTTTTATGGGATCATTGGATTCACCTTGGTGAATTTTGCTATAACAAGACGCATCACATGAGCATAGGTATGTCCCCATTTGAAGCACTTTATAAGTACAAAGTCCAAATCTCATCAATTTTGTTTCATGAAAATATCAACCCCCAAGCAAAGGAAGAGTTGGAAAGGATGGAGACCTCATGAGACAATGCAAGGACAACATAAGGAAAGCACAAGAAGTAATGAAATCCTATGCCAATGAGATGAGAAGACATTTGGACTTCAAAGTTGGAGATTGGGTGTTTCTTAAAGTGCCCAAGATGCACTATGCTTCATTGAAGGGTGGGAACAATAAGCTTGCTCACAGATTTTATGGACATTTGGTAGTGGACAAAGTTGGAGAGCTTGCTTATAAGATCCAACTACCTTCTTCCACTAGAATAAATTATGTATTCCATGTTTCACAGATTAAGAAGTATGTTGGACCTGATGTGCAAGTATTGGAAGAGTTGCCACCAATGGATGAAGCAGGACTTGTCATATATGAACCTAAAAGTATTATTGGAAAGAGAGAAAAAGTGCTCAGAAATCGTACTCTTACTAAGTACCTCATTAAGTGGAAGAGCTTACTTATAGAGAATCTTCTTAGCAACCATCCACTTATGTGAACAATTTCCCTTGGTTATTGCACGATGATACATGACGAGACTGTGCAGGGACAACTTGCTGTGAGATATTACTATTGGTAATAAAACTATCTTGACTTTATCAAAAATTGATTTTGACATTATGATGTGATACTAGGGATTGTATACTTCATTTTTATACTTTATATGTGTAATTTTGACCACTCTATCAAAAGTTATGACAGTTTTTGTAAATCAGTCCTATTTGGACAGTAGCCAGTTTACTCACAGTTTGGCATACATAAAGTTCTCTCTTATATGGATAGTGCTTTCCTATCATATCGCAGTTACATGGAAATGATTACTATCATCCTTGGTTTGGCTTTGGTCCATTTATCTTTGGTTTTGAGGACAAAATCATCTTAGGACGGGATGGCTTGTCATGAAAGAAAATACCTTGATATTTTTGTACTTTGGAATCTCGGGGAGGTCGCTCATGAATATATGTATATATAATGTGAGTTCAAAATAAGGGGTTTTTAAAACACCATTTTTATACATTTTTTACATACAGAAGGGTGTCATATAAAGGGGTTACTTACAGAATGAATAGAAAAGGGTTGTGTTTTACAGAATGAATAAAAAAGGGTTGTGTTTTATTGAAAAAAATTTCATAGATTAGGATATTTATAAATAGGCCATGAACGCACGTTATACAGAGAATATATACATAGTGAATCCCCCGAGTTTGGAATCATGCTAATTCCATACCTTGTAATTTCCAGCCCTTGTAATTTCTAGCCCTTGCCTATGTAAATGTACCCTTAACTTTGGAGAGGAGGAGTTAGGATAAAGAAGGCAAGAGGCTAAGAGAAGACATCTTTTGGCTCATTCACAAAAATTTACTGTTCACTTTCTTGATGTTAGCTTTCTTATTGCTAGATGAAGCATCAGCCATGGCTGTCATGTATTTTTGGAACTCTCATCATTAATACATGGAAAGATGTTTTGGTGCAATAGTTCTTTGTTATTTTATGTCTATTTTAGTTTTAGTTAGATTTCATTTCCTAGTTTTTAGTTAGATTTCCTTTCCTGGTTGAATACTTCATTACACATAGGTCTAGAAGTCATGCATGTAATGGGTCTCGAGGTAAGAGAAGAGACCAAGCACAAGCATAACTAATAGAGTAAGAAGCTCAATGCATATCCATCCAAGATGCATACAATACTAGTAAACCTGTGACATAGATAGGTTCCTGCCCCAATAGGCATATCAAATCAGCCCACTACAGACTAATTGCAGACATAAAGCTCTCAAGAGAGCAAATGCATGTAACTGTCCCACAAGCTCTAGCTCAAGTGTAAGTAAGACTTTGTGTACATTCGAATACACCAAGAGGCTCCCACTAGAAGTAAATTCAGATGCAAAGAGAGCAAGCAACGCTCAAATACATCGAATACATAGCATCAAACATGCCAAATCCCAATAGGATACATCCGGAGCATAAATCCCAAGCTATCTCAGACCCGTAAAGCATACGCCTGAAAGCGTTCAAAGAGCATGTAGTTGACAACCAAATGTAATGCCCAATAGATCCAAAATGCTCAAATACATCTGAAGACAAAGCTCCAAGTAACTGTCAAGCATGGGCAAAGCAAGTGGCATCCATATCTGACCAAAGCATAAATGTAAGAAGCCTAAATGTCAAGCAATGACAATAGGCATAAACCAGTCCAAAGCATGCAACTAAAGCCAAATGCCAATGATGATGACCAAGGTGGAGCCTATTCCAAGCTCAAAAGCATTTTGGAACCAAGAAGAAGCATTTGACAACCTCCAAATACATTGGTATGATCATTCAAACCTCCAATAAGCACCCCGTATCCAAGAACCAATGCATACACCAAGTAAATGAGCTTCAGCCCACTGTATTACAACAAGCAATTTACTATTAAATGGAGCTCAAACGGTGCTTAAATGTGCTCCAAATCAGTCCCAAAGCATAGACATAGCATCCCATAACATCCAGACATCACCGGGCATCAATAGGCATCAAACGGGCAATGGCAAGAAGCATCAAACAGTAAATGTCAAGTGTTGCCCTATTTTGACAGTCCTGGGACTGTGTATATAGCAAGGGTTGAAGGGGAAAGCACTTGAATCGATCATCAGGAGCCAAGCACTAATGTCAGGGAGTCAAACAATGATTGGTGGGAAGGTTGCCAAGAGTGCCGGGAAACTGAGGAACAGCATGGAAATACCAGGAGCAGGTCAGTCCAACCTCCTGAAAATGCGCAAAAATTTGTGCTGGCTATTCTTGGGGGCTGGGGGGTCTTGAACAGTCCTCAGGGGCACTTGGCAATGTCGAGGGGGCTTCAATGCAGCCCGAGAAGAAGCCAAGGAAGGTCTAAAAGCTCGAGGAGGAGGTGGGAGATCAAAACATACCTGCAAATGAAGGTGCCATGGCTGCCATTGAAGCTCGGGTTGAAGCTCTTCAAATTTGGGCTGAAGAGAATGCCGAGAATGCTCCAATTCTTTTGCTCTGATACCAGTTGAAAGGGAAGTGGAACTCAAGTGGAAGAAGCTTGGCGGTGAGAGCTATGGTAGATGGAGAGCAAGAGCTAAGAGAGAGAGAGACTCAAAAGTGGGAACTCCAACAACCACAATGTGTGGCTGAGCCTTCCTTTATTCAAACTATCACTAAAAGAATAAAGAATAAGTGACTGTGACAGGTGCCCGCCACATGCACTGTGCAGTGGCGGGTACTATCAGTGTAGTAATACACGGGTGGCTAGGCAGAGGCACCTTTACCCCCAATAGAGTGAAGGGTTGGAATCTCCAAAATCCCCTTCATTTTCCTATCAGTAATGCACTTTGACCTCAAGACTTTGTCATATCTAAATCTCAATAGCATGATGGATATATAGTCCCTTAGTATAATAGTGATGTTATATACATGTGTAGCAAAAATGCAGGCATCTTGAAATAAATCCACCAAAAGTTCCTCTGTAGCCTCCTAAAGGCAGCCCAGCTCAAAGTCTACCAACAAAAGTCAAGGTTCTTGTACTCACATATCTCTCTTATAACCCTCATGAATGGTACCCAAATGGCCAATTGGGCACAATCCATGATTCATTTCATCTCCTTTAGGATCAAGGTGTGGTGCTCGAATAATCTACATAGAGAAATAGCATGGAAAGCAAGCATACTATTCTTAAAAGTCAACCCCTTTTGCCTAATTTGTGGCGATCTTATGAACACCATTCTTGCTACATCGAGCCATCTTTGCAAAGGAGTAGTAAATTGTATAAGAACTCTAAACATCATAAAGGGTGAAAAATAAGAAAAATGGGATCTAAGAGCTAGGGTTTACATAAGGTAATAAGAGCACCCCCCCCCCCCCCATGTGAGTATAGCAAAAATATGGCTCCTCAAAAGATCTGAGGCCGCCTATTTGCATTGTGCCACTCCATGATTCATACAATATGGAGAAGAAACTTTAATGGGCCCCAGTTGTGGGGTCATCCAAAACTCTTAAGGTTGTCATAGGGGTCCTTGACATACCTCACATGCCCCCTCTCGCAATGTATTGGCTTCAAGACCTGACAACTCATTGTTAAACATGCTCAAAAGAAATAACAATTTAACTTTTGGAATTGCATGTATTAAAGTCACTTGATGCTATGTCCTTCCTAGCCCCACAATTATCCATATGTGTAAACATTTATTGTATATATATCTACCTAGTGTGTATGTGGGACCTAAAACATGCCCAACATTGGCTTCTAGGACTCTAATGAGGCCTCTTATGCCCACCAAACCACCCTCACAGCCTCACAACTAGGAGTATCTCTAGAGGCTACACAACACTACTCTAATTAAATCATGCATTTTTATTGATTTGTAGTCCAACAAATTTTCCCATTCCAACTCCAACAGAGGGAGTATCCCACACCTAATGGTGATCAACACCTTGTTGCACATACATATAAAGCATCCCCTAGCCAATCACTACAGCTCCTATGACTCTGCTACACCTTGGGGATTGTCACCAGGATGCGCCATCTAAACATAGAACACAATTGTAACATTGTCCACTCTTTTGATAAAGTGTTCCATAAGATATTTTTGTTACTCACTTAATCAGTTCTAAAAGAAAATCGTACTAGGAGACTTCCTTTTTCTTGATACCATGTATAAGAATGCAAATGCAATGTGTAATGCCATACAAGACTTAAACAAATTAATCACAGATCAACCAATGTGTCGTGGTGTAAAACATTATTTCAATTATTTTCCTCTCTAACGTATTGCTTCATTTCTTAGAAACAACACCGGACTAATCCATGCTATTATTCCTTTAAAAAAATACTAAACAAACCCTACATGCTTTATTTCAATGCGCAAGTACTTGTATTTCTATGTAAAATTCTTGACATTTTGGCTTTTTTATGTGTTCATTTATTATTTAGGGTGTTTCCTATGTTTCACTATATTTTTTCCATAAGAACACCCTCTAAACGACCACTTTAACACATAAGTGGATGTAAACTAAGGCCAATCTCATGCTCTATAGCCATTATACACTCACGAACCTTCCCCTAATTTTTGGTAATTTTTCTCACCCTTAAACTAAAATTTTCCATCAAAAAAATCATTTTATAAATTTAAATTATTTATTTTAATATTAATTATTAAATTTTTACAATTTTCAAATTCATGAAGCTTATATAGATTTTGATTCAGCATTATCTTCTGTATAACTCCATAGAAACACCGTTTGAATCATAAAAATCTATGAAATTATCATTTTCTTATTAAATCTCGCATTGCAAGTTTTATGGGTTTGACTTTCATTACGTGGGTTGCTGGAAATTACTGACTAATCTATGATTTTAGACATGTTCAAGCACATTCAACCATTTCTAATCATTTTTCACCACAAGAATGAAATATTCATCATAAAAATTCTATAAAAGATGCTTATGCTATAATTTGTATACTAATGTTTCGTATTTCAAAAATGGGCTCGTTTACAAGCACTGATACCTCCTTTGTACTTCCTTGATCTATCCCTCATATTTCATTATGAATCAGCACCCATTCCCCCTCATTCTCATATGATGCTCATGTTGGCATTGCAAATGCTTAAGTTAGCATCGGTTGATTCATCTTGGCAGTGATTCCATTCATACACTGATTATAGGACATTACTCCTTCATTGTAGTCATTAAAATGGATGGCCTGGGACTTTGATTACTTTTCATTGATCATGGATTGATGTCTTGGTACTCTACAGAGTGGTCTTAGTTCTATTTTGAGTATACAAGGTTCAACAAGGTCAAAGTTGGACTTATAGACCTCTCATAGACTCATTCAAACATGGCAAGTTGTTGTAGAAAATTTCAGTCAGTCAACCTTGAGCCATCATATCTTTTTCTAACCTGCTTTGAAATTTATTGTTTAGTGTGTCATTTTAAGAGGAAAGTGTTAGCTTTGATTTGAATCAAAAAAAAAAATTATGGGCGATTTTAGTCAAAAGTTATGACTGATGTAGTACCTGTAGGTATTGCAAGACAGCACTTTCCACAAGTAAGGAAATATAGTATTATGGGTCTAAATAGAGATGTTGGTTCTAATAGGTTGGATATTCCTTTGGTAGATATTATGGATACTTTGGCACATGCTTTTATGGCTTATGATGACTCTCAAATGGATTTGGAAGTAATAGATGTGAGTTTGGTTGCAGCAAGTACTTATCCATCAGTTGCAACCATATACCTCTCAATTGGTTCAGCAAGGTGTAATGTAGGAGGGAATAACAATCTTGCCCTTCCACCAAATAAGACCATTTTTAAGCTGGTAATGTGAGTTTTCTTCCATAAGACCTTGCTGTAATTTCTGAAAGATTTGGCTGAATTCCTCATCTAAGAGGTATGCCTCTTGTAGCTCTTCAATCCAATCACTATGTAATTCTGTCATGGCTGATACTTTGCAGGCCCACATACGAGAGAAAGAATCAGTCACTATGTTATCTTTGCCCCTTGTATGAGTGATGTCAAAGTCATAATTTTGTAATGTTGCTACCCATCGTCATTGCTTTGGAGTTAGATTTGATTGAGTAAGGAAATACTTGAGTACCCGATGGTCACTATGTACTCTGAATCGGCTGCCATATAAGTAATGGTGCCATTTCTTGATTGCATGCAGAATAGCCAACATTTCCTGGTCATAAACATTCATGGCCATCTCTTTATCAGTAAGCTTACGGCTTTCAAATGCAATTACTCCATGCTCCTGAAGCAAAACAGCCCCAATGCCACGGCCACTAGCATCACACTGTATAGTAAACTCTTTAGAGAAATCTGGGCATACAAGAATAGGAGCAGAGGTAAGTAATTCCTTTAACTGGTTGAAGCTGCTATCTACAAGAGCATCCCAAAAGAAAGCCTCTTTCTTCAACCTGTCAGTTAAAGGGGCTGCAATTGCCGCATAATGCTTTATAAATCTGCGATAGAATGAAGATAGACCAAGAAATCCTCTAAGAGAGGTAGTAGTAGTAGGCGTTGGCCAATCTTTTATGCATTGCACCTTCTTGGGATCAGTCTGTATTCCTTTTTCACTGACTATATGTCCCAAGTATTCCACTTTAGTCTGCATGAAAGAACACTTCTTCTCCTTAGCAAAAAGCCTATGATGTCTCAACACATCAAAATCCTTCCTCATATGCGACAAATGATCCTGAAAAGTCTTGCTGTAGATCAAAATGTCGTCGAAGAACACCAAGACAAACTGAAAGACGAAAGGTTGTAGAATCTTATTCATCAGGCTTTGAAAGGTAGCTGGAGCGTTTGTAAGGCCGAATGGCATCACCAAGAAATGGTAGAGCCCACGATCAGTCCTAAAAGTAGTCTTGACCTCATCACCCTCTCTCATGCGAATCTGATGATACCTTGATCTCAAATCAATCTTCGTGAAGAATCGAGCCCCCTTAAGCTCATCAAGCAAATCATCTATCCTGGGTATAGGATACCTGTTCTTCACTGTTATCTTATTGAGATCCCTGTAGTCAATGCACATTCTGAAAGATCCATCTTTCTTTTTGACTAACAGGACTGGGGATGCATACGGTGAAGAATTGGGTTCAATAAATCCCATTTCAAGAAGCTCTTTGATTTGCTTGGCTACTTCCTCTCGTTCACATTTTGATAGTCTGTAAGGTGGCTTGTTGATTGTCTTTGAGTTGGGTTCCAAATCAATGGGGTGATCCACCGCTCTCTTAGGAGGCAATGAAGTAGGTACTTCAAATAAATCTCTATACTCCTCAAGAAGAGCTGTCAAGGCTGGATGGTTTGCTGAATTATTACGCTGATCCTGTGTTTCTTTGTTCAAATGCAATACAAATATCTGTGAGCACTTTTTGTACTCTTTCTTGAGTTGTTGAATGGTGATAAGCTGAAAATCAGATCTACTAGGGATCCCCTGTAAACGGATGAGCTGTCCATTGGAGAAAAACTCCATATATAACTGTGAGAAATCCATAGTAATCCTGCCTAAGGTCATCAACCAATCACAACCAAGTACAATATCTATGGGCCCCATTTCCAAAGTGATCATGTTTACTTTGACTTCAAAATTTTCAGCCATCTGCAAAGAAACTTGTGGGCAAATCTGCGTGCTGGTTTCCTCTTCACCATTAGCCACTTGTACTCGAATGGGTTGCTGTAAGTCGGTGGGAACACAATTCAACTTGTACATAATAGATTTATTGACAAAACTGTGAGTACTACCACTATCTATCAAGATGAACACTGGCTTTCCACATATGCTTCCCTTCATACGAAGTGTATTAGGGCTCTTAGATCCCGTCCAAGCATCCATAGAGATAGAACAATTAGTGGCAGCAGGCAACTCATTACAAAATCCACCAGGATCAAATGGGATATCACCGCCTGGATCAAAAGGAAAAGAGTCAGATGGATCATAGAAGTACTCCTGTCCACCATCATCCTCGAAATCTTCATTTTCAGCATTGATTGTGACTGCATTAACTTCATCTATGTCATTTTCAAAGTCCTCAAGAACTAGCATACTCTGAATTTTTGGCTTGGCATTTTTGTATACACACTTTGAAGCATGGTCAGGAGTATACTTTTCTCCACACTTGAAGCATAAGCCTTTGTCCTTTCTTTCCTTGTAAAGATCCATGGGAATATTTTTGGAATTTGTATTGGCTGAAGTAGACTTAGGCTTATTGTCACCTTGCTTCAATTCAACCTTTGGACTGTTTGCTGTCCTGAAATTGCTTTGAAGCCTAGAAGCATTAAATGGAGGATAAGTTGGTATCCGTAAGCTCCCACTAGGCATATGATTGCTACCATAATTGTTACCAACTTGCCCTTGCTTTAAAACAGTCCTTGGATGTCCATAACTTGGCTGAAATGAAGACTCTTTCCTATACTTCCTTCCATAGCACTCTGCAAGCTCAATAGCCTTGAAAAGTGAAGTAGGATTCTGCGTCATAACATCAACTGACAAGGATGGTTCTAAACCATACATAAACTTGTGTAACTTGGCCTCATCACTGATGTTTTCCACATACATGGTCAAGTTGAGGAATTGGTTTGTATATTCTCTTACACTTAGGCCCCCGTTCCAAACCATACCATCTTCGTTCTAACTTCTCTTTTTCAAGAGGTGAAACAAAGACTTCAGCCATAAGTGCCTTGAAAGCTTCCCAATTCTCAATAAGTACATTCTCTTTCTTGATATACCTCCACCAAGTGTGGGCAAATCCTTCTAAGTGCAAGGAGGCAAAGTGTATCTTCATATCATCAGTTTTAGGAAATATGTCAAAATAGGACTCCATCTTAGAGGTCCATTCCTCTAATTCTGATGGTGAAGAAGACTGGCCATTGAATTTGGATAAAACAATTTTGTCCTTGAATTCTCTATCATGAAAGGGTTGCTGTCCCAAAACTGGCTGATCAGGATTTCTAAGTACAAAACCCCCAAATTGAGACTGAAATCTTCCAACAGGTGGCTGAGAATTACCATGTAATCTTCCTGTTGGTAAGGCACCCCTAGAATGCTGAGTATGCAGTCCAAAAGCTTGAGTATTGGCTCCGTTCAAACTGCCCAAATAGTCATCATGCCTTTGTGAAGCTTCTCCTACTTCATACTGACTATTTGGAATACCTCTTCTTCCAATGATTCCATCTCCATAACCATTTTGGTTGGATGGCTGAAGTGGGACTGAAGGGTCACTGTTTGAACAAGCCTTCTCATTGGCTTCTTTTGATCCCGTTTGCGACGGCATTAATTGAGAAAATTTTGCCATAAGTTGAGCATTGGATTCTACTAATTTATCAATGGAAGCCTTGGTTTGGGTAGTTGATTCCATCAACTTATCGACGGTAGACTTCGTTTGTCCATGAGATAAAATCATTTGCTCTATTGTAGACTTCGTTTGACCAAATGATAAAATAATATGCTCCATTGCTGACAAAATAGCCTCATGACGTTCCTTATGTCTTAGTTCATGGGCACACAAAGTATCATTGAGTATACTAATCTCTCCTTGTTGTTGAAGCTCTTCAGGGTTCTCTTGGAGTGTGCTTTCCATCATGGAATCCCTGATTTGCTGTGCATAATCCTCCTGGACCTTATTTTTGCCTTTATGTCCTGCCATACTAGTGCAGTCCTGCAGTACCCCCTGTCAGTAAAACGGCTATAACTTTGGCTAGAAAACTCCGATTGAAAAACTTTTTTGTGCGAATCGAAGCTAACAATGCCCTCTTTGAGATGAGCTATAGCACGCTATAACAGGTTTAGGATAGAAAATTCTGGAATTGAATTTCAGAGTCTGAACTGTCTAGTCCTGCACCCTGTTTAGACCTGTAAGTGCCATGTTTTGACCCTGTAATGCAAGAAAGTAACCTCAAATGGCTACCAAACCCTGCAAAGGGGTATGTAGGACCTGTGGGTACCCTATAGTACCTGCACCTGTGCTTCAGTATCAAAGGGTGTACCTGTATCCACCTGTAAATACCCTGTGGGTAACCTGAAAATGCCCTGTTTTACCCTGTTTTAATCCAGTAGGTACTTGAGTCGTTGGAAAGTTGTACCTGTGTGAGGGATAAAACGGCAGGACGGGCTCCTTACACGGGCTCCGAATCACCGGGAGGTGGGCAAAGTTCCCCCCGGGTCGGTTGGTTGCACCCCTTCGGGATCTTTGATAGTGAGGGAGGGTCACCTCTCTTTTGTCCCACTATCTCCCCCGGCATCCACCTTTTTCCTCGGTAGGAATATCAACATGGCAGAGGCTAGTGTGCTAAGCAATCAGCATGATATGCAATTCCAAAAATATTCATTCAGCCTTTCATGAGATGCAATTGTTTGAGATAAAAGAACTTGAGATGGGAGAAGGGTTTACCTATGCAATTCAGTGACTCACTGATTGCTAGTACTTACCCTTTTACAATATTTCAGCTTGGGTGAGAAAAATTTCAACAAAACAAATCAAGGTTATGCATCAAGCTGATCAAATGATACCTATGATGAGTAATGGTTTGAATCAAAAGGAATTCAATGAAATAGGCTGAGATTGAAGAAAATTAATACTATTCTCTGATCTATTGATCAATCCAGTGAATTAATTGATCAATAACCTCTCATCAACAAGTGGAAAGGCCATTAGCAATAGGATTATTGAGAGATTTCAGAGATTAGCAAAAGAAAATACCTCCATTAAGCTTGAAAATGATGATGGATGTCAAGTTCAACCCCGTTGATGCAAGAGTTCTTCATAATCCACCATAAATCCAACATAAAGCTTGAAATCTCCATGAAATCAGTCCATACATGCTTCAATATGATGAAATCCTTGAAGGATCAATATTCCAGCCTTGCTTGAACACTTGAACTTCAAGGATTCAAGCTCCTTGATGAAAAGCCCCAAAATAATCCTTCCATTTGAGCTTCATTGACATGCACGGGCTGAAATCTCTTCAATGTCTTCAATCTTGAAGTCTATCCACCTTGAATTCAGCTTTAGAGAAGCCTTGAAGGTCGGGGAAGTCCAAAATTTTGAGAAATTTGAGCTTCTATGTCTGTGGCTATGGCTGCCCTGCTGTGTATTAGGGTTTTGAATAGAAGAATGGCTGATAAGAGTTCTCCTGGAGCTGAAAGTTGATGTACTCAAGTGTTTGATGAAGCCTTTACAATCTTTGATCAATGAGCTGAGAATTTGGAGCAGCTGAGCAGGGAGAAGGAGCAGGAAGATCAGCGCATTTTTCGGCGCAAATTTCGGGCAGTTTCCTGGCTAAAATTCAGCAAGCAAGTATCAAGTATGGTGCTCCTCCTGTAGCTTAGGCAACAAAGAACCTTTGCCCCATGGTTTGGCAGTGAGATGTTCAACACAGAGAGAGATATTTGTGAAGATTCTTGACATCCACCATGAAAGCTTCAGCCAAAAGCTTGAAGGAGAGAGAAGAGAAGCTCTCTTTTGAAAAGTAACTGTAGTTTAGTCTCTAACTAAGCCCGGTTAACCATTCTTTACCCTAGTTACCTCCATTTTTGCATGAAATTTGATGACGTCCAGCCATTTAAGCCTTTACCCGCCATATCTGACCTTGGATATCTCCAGATGTAGTCATTTGCTAACTTTTGTTGTCCTGCAGCACTCCACTAGTCACTGTCTTGTACCATTTTTTTTGTCTGAAATTGGTTTTGAAATAGGAAAATAGGAGTGAAAATGGAAGAAAATAATGGATCAAAGACTGAAGGAGAGAACTAGGGAGAGAGAAAGAGAAGAGAGAAAGACTGCAGAGGAGAGAGAAAGACTGCAGGAAGGGAGAGAAATAGAGTGACGAGGAGAGAGAAAGACTAGAATTGGAGAGAGAAAGATAGGAAAGATAAAGAAGCCATAGAAGCTTAGAGCAAGAAGGGAGAGAAAGATTGTAAATGTATTGATTTGTCAAAAAGATGTGAAAAATTACAACTTCTCTCCTTATATACCAGTGTGTATGTGACATGGCATATTATTAGCATTCTAACTATTCCCAGCTTCTTACACGTAGCGATGCTAGGGCATCATGTGCTACTGCTCCTATACCGACAATTCAAACACTGATGATTCATCTACCAACCTTTAGCAAAGGCAAGTTAGATGGTACAAATTGTACTTTGTGGAAGTTTAAAATTACAACTATCCTTGATTCTTATGAGCTTCTAGAGATGGTGTTGGGGATTGACCTAGAATCACAACCCACCCTCAACCCATCAAATTACAGTGTCATGATTCCTCCAAATGTATATCTTCTATGAGCTTGGAAATGAAGGAACTCAAACGCATTGTGTGCCTTAGTTACAAACTATTTTGATAGTGTTTTGACCTTGATTCAACATATAACCAAGGCAGTTAGTACAAAATGCAAAATTAAAACTTGGAGAATCAACTAGCAGCAAAGAAGTTTGCTAAAGGAGAGTTAGCTGAAGCATTCATCACTTGGATCAAAAATGTGTGCGACGAGGTGGTTGGTGCTGGGATAAAAAAGACTAGTGAGGAGCTAGCTTGGAGGTTTCTTCAGCTTTGTCCACCAAAGTTTGATGGATTGGTAACTAAAACTCTAAGGTGAAACCCCAAGATATAATGTTTGAGGAATTTTGTGCACTACTAATGGAAAAGGAGTTGAGGCTAACTGCCTGAGAAGGTAGCAGTAGTAGAGATGCTACATTCTCCACCAATGCAAAAGGTAAAGGTGGTTCCTCTACCAAAATGGTGACAAAAAAGAAAGGGTAGTAAGAAAAATTTCAAGGAGAGTGCTTCTACTGTAAGAAGAAAGGACATGCAATTGCAGATTGTCGTGTCAAGAAGGTAGATAAAAAGAATAGCACTGTGAAGACTAAAGAAAAGGAGATAGCCAATATAGGAAGCTATTCATGGTGACCATTGAGAAAGTGTGTTCCTTGGTGCAAGAAGTATCTACCACTGACCCATAAGTATTGCATAGTGGCACCTCTTGTCATATGACCAACAAGAAAGGTCTATATAGTTCTATGAAGTCTTTGTAAGAGTCCATCATTGTGATGGTTAGGAATGATGCAAAATGCCTTGCTAAAGGCACATGTACCATTTTCTTTGTTATTGTAAATGGTGAACTAAAAAATCATTCAATGTGTTGTATGTTCTAGAGATTAAGAGAAATCTACTATTAGTTGCTTCTGTAATTGATCTTGGCCATGAAATGAGGTTCACTAAGATAGGTGCAAAATCTATCAATAGTGCTAGAAAAGTTGTCAACCAAAGGAGAAAAAAGTAACAATCTATATGAGCTAAAAGTGCTCTTACAACCACCTCTAGTGTGGGCACAAGTAAACTTTGGCATGAAAGATTTGGTCACATTATTTTTGTAGTGTTTAAGGAGATGCATAAGCAAGAGGTATGGTTGCTCACCACCGGGGGTTCACTCATAGTAAACAAGACATGTCACCTACGTGCAATGACTTCTAAAAAAACCCTATTTATGAAGCTTGTAAGACTAATATATCCCTCTATTTAAGCTTATAAGATATATACATGTATAGCTTTTAATATATCCCTTTTCTTAAATGTAAGTCTTCATAGAACATATACTAACTTTCTTTTTAAAAGTTGGAATTATCCTGAGCAATTAAAAGTATCAAAATGGTCATATCACAAAGTGATTTATGTAGTGGCACTTGGATACCATTGAAGTATGTGTCGCAATGTTTTTGAGTGCCTATGCCCCCTTACCACGAGGAGAGAGAGTAGGGGAATCGAACCCCTTTATACTTAAAGTGACTACACCAAGTGGAAACCAAGCTCTCTTTGGAATAAGGGGAGTTGAATCTCTCTACTAAAACCATGGGAGAGTGCCAACTCCCCCCCTCTCACACTATGTTTAATTCAATAACCCTACTATGTGAGGGTGTAGAGTTTTAATCTTACTTGTCAAGGTTTCTTG
Source organism: Lygodium microphyllum (assembly GCF_053477565.2). Taxonomy (NCBI): domain Eukaryota; kingdom Viridiplantae; phylum Streptophyta; class Polypodiopsida; order Schizaeales; family Lygodiaceae; genus Lygodium; species Lygodium microphyllum. The sequence continues at coordinate 117,731,139 of NC_141162.1, forward strand.
TATGCCATGGAAAAACCAATCTATGGAGAGAGGTGATCAAATGCATCCCCCTCCCTTCTTTTTTCCCTCTATCCCCTCCTTAAATTTAAGTTCAATATAGGAAATTAAGAGGGATCTACCTCTAATGTATATGCTTAATTGTCTCCTTCCAAAAACCCCCTCCCTTACACTCACGTGCTACCATACAACATCTATAGTGAATACCTCGGGTTGCTCACCTATCTGTAGTAACTGAAATGAAGGAACCATGTAAATCTTGTATGATGGGCAAGCAATAGAGAAAAGCATTTCCATAAGAAAGCAAGAATAGAATGAATGCTCATCTAGATCTGGTGCATACTGACTTGTGGGTAAAATTCCTACATAATCCTTGGGAGGATCTTCTTATTTTATATTGATCATCGATGACTACAGTAGAAAGATGTGGGTGTACTTCCATCGTGATAAGGCTCAAGCTTGTGGTAAGTTTAAAGAATGGCTAAAACTTATTGTGATTAAAACAAGGCAAAGTGTGAAGAAGTTTAGAATAGATGGCGGTGGTGAGTTAAACTCAAATGAGTTTGAAGACTTTTACAAGAGCAAAGGAATTAATTGTCAATTGACGATGCCTCATACACCTTAGTAGAATGGAATTGTTGAATGCCTAAATTTCACCATTGTGGAAATGGCAAGGTGCATGCTTAAGGGCAAGGGATTGCCTAACTAGTTTTGGAAAAAATCTATTAATACTACAATGTGCATTCTATCAGAGTTAGACAAAGGCTCTTCAGGGCAAAACTCCTCATGAGGCCTATTCTAATAAGAAGCCATATGTCTCACATATGTCCTTGATGACTGAGATTATGAGAGAAGTAAAGGAGCCAACAAACTTGGAAGAAGCACTTGCCGAATCCAGCATGAGCAACTATGCAAGTTGAGTATGATAGCATGATGAAGAATGATACTTGCGAGCTAGTGTATTGGCTTGAAAAAAGGAAGACTATTGGCACCAAGTGGGTCTAAAAGGTAAAGTACAAGGTTGATGGTAGCTTAGAAAAGTACAAAGTCAAATTAGTTGCACAAGGATTTTCACAGGTTGTTGCAGGATTTGATTTTCAAGTATCATTTGCTCCAACTACTAGGATGACCACTATTCTCATAGTACTTGCACTGATTGCTCATAAGAAGTGGCCAGTGTACATGGCTTAGCCACTAGCGTTTGAGGCCCCCCATTCTCAGAACAAAATTTGTAAGTTGAAGAAAACATTGTATGGATTAAAACAAGCCCGTAGAGCATGGTACGAGTGGATAAATAAATTCTTTTTAGGCTTGATTTTCAAAAGATATGCACCTCAGATGCTAAGTTGTATGTTTACCAAGATGGTGAAAAGTCTATATTGATTGTCCTATATGTGGACGATGTTTTTGAGATTCCAAGATATCAATTGTTGGATATAGTTTCTCTTTAGGTTTAGGAATCTTCCATTGGATTAGTAAGAAGCAATCAACTCTGGGATTGTCTTCTACCAAAGCAGAGTACAAGACAACTTGATTTGCTACATGTGAAGTAGTATTAAGGAGGATCCTATGGTATATGGGAATATTGGATGAAGCTCCAACAATGCTAAGATGTAACAAATAGAGTTGCATCACGATTACTAAACATTAAGATAAATATGGACTCTCTTTTTTTCCCCTTAAGAGATTTCTCTCACCTCTCTCTCTCTAAAAAGAGATTCCAAAATAATGTTATAATAAGATATATTCTAAAATCAAGAAAATATTGTATTTGTATTTTTAATAGAATGCACATATTATTTTATCCCCAAAATGTAGGATAAGGTCACTTTTTTTGAAAATCCTCACAACTAAAAAAATACAATTCTATTTTCTCTAAAAGCAGAGCTAATCGTTGATAGACGACTTTTTAATACCATCATGACTTTTCAACATTAAAATATATTAGAATTATTCTCATTCTCACTTTTTAAAAGGATGGAAGTTAAAAAATGGTATAAGTTGACGTACACATCATATTTTAAGATTATTTTTTACCCAAAGACATCTTTTTGACTCCAGAGTTTCCTTGTAAATTTTTATCTCTTTTGAATAAGTATATGCCCATTTTACAGCATTTTTTCCTTCCCTCTAAAAGCTTTAGTTTTATCCCAAATTTTGTGTACTCTTCTCTTTCCCTCCAGAACATGGTTTCTTGCATATGAAATCTTCTAACGAAATATTAAGGAGTGGTTTTGATGCCATTTATTACTGAAATCAAATAATCTCCATCTACAACACTCTCTATACAATACTACAAGAAATCTCCCTCTTAAACACTATACTATAAGTAATCTCCCTCTTCAACAATCTACACTACAAGCAATCAAGTGATTATGGAGGTATCTTTATTTTTAAATCTCTGTGATGTTATTATTCTTCATGATTGTTGTTTAATCCTTAAGCAACAATTTATGTAGAGAGAGAGAGAGACAGAGAGAGAGAGAGAGTCTATCTAACTATGTGAGATGAACTAAGAAAATAAGTGATAGAGAGTACATTTGGATAGATTCAGATAAAATGATTTTATTGTTCTTCACTATCCAAGCTTTTGTATAAATGTATTTAATAATCTTTGACCAATTCTTATTGAGAGAGAGAGAGAGAGAGAGAGAGAATATTTTGGATAGAATAGAAGATAAGATTAGAGCCTAATTAGAATTTGATTCCAAGATAAGATTAGAAGCTAAATAGGGGTTGATTAGGGTCTATCATGACTAAAATCAAGTGAAAGAGTCAAGATCCAACTGGTTTAAAAAAGAATACAGATATAGTGAATCAAAAGGATATAATTATGCTATTTGAATGTTAATCCAAGTTAAAATTGTCATACAATTTTCTTTGCAGAATAGAGGTGCAGGGTGTACTAAGAGAAAGAGAGATACTCACTTCCAATTGGAGGATGAATATGCACCATTGTTCAAAAGAAATGTGAAAAGGAATGATGCAATAAGATAAAGATGCAACAAGAAAAAAAATGCAGGGAAAAGAGATGTGGATCTTTAGGTTGATAGGTGCATTTATCCACCTAATCCACTAACTCAAAGGCCACCACAATTTAACGGGCTTACATCATTTGTAAAGTTTTTTTGTAAAGGAAATGAAGGATTGTATGGATACACATGTAGACTTGTGACACACGATCAACACGAGTTCATCAATCCTTAACAAATATGCAAACAAGATTACAAGGATATGTGCAATTTTTTATGGAAAAAGATAGATTGTTGGCTGAGAAGGATAGGGAGAATCAGAGTCTATAACAAGCAATGGCTATCATTGAAGATGCTATCATGCTACACAAGTAAAGAATATTAAGTTATAGTCTAAAATTATGGAGTTGAAGAAGGAGAATACAAACTTAAAGAGAAAGCTCATAAAAACTTTGGAGATTGGGTCCACTTTAAAAACCAAAGAAGCACGTCAGCACATCCGATTAGTTAAATCAATTCACCAATTAACCAAAGGAAGTGGACAATATCATAGATTGCTACAATGAGAAATGTGTTTCCTCATGTAGAGAATGACACTATTGCTAAAGTCCTTAGCAAGGATATAGTAAAAAATGCATTTGAAAATTGTGAATTCAAGGATATTGTGGATGGTGTCATGCAAGTGAATATCTTAGGGATGTAAGCAACTTGGTTACTACTATAGATGCTCAGGGATTATGTGACAAGGTGCGATTGAGTTTTGAGTCATACAGTATACTCTATCAACAATTGGATACATGTTTTAAGCATATCTTCTCAAAACTAAGTGAGTAGTGCCTCTGCCAAAACCATTTCACGTGAAGAAGGCTTGAAAACAACTAAATGATAAAGTTTTAGAAGAATTGATTGGTGAGTCTACACATCTGAAACACACACACATATTGAAGTATGGTTCCACAAAAGTTACATTTGTATTGAATGCATCCAAAAACTTTATATTAAATATATGTAGGGTGCAAGTGGCTACGGTTAAGTTCTACAATATGTCTTTGTAAGAATGTAGAGGCAAGCTTAAGTTTGCCCTCAAACTTGATGAGAGTAAGATTATCAAGGGGAAAAAACTTAAACGTGTGAGTATAACACTTTTGAATTGAGCATTGGATCCTAACATAAATGACAACCATCCTTTATACTTTAGTGTGCAATCAAAGAATGAAATATGGTGGCTTGCAATATTTGAAGCACCAAAGGAGGACCATGAAGTACTTAAAGGATTTTTAAACGTCACTAATATAGCCAATGTTATTCAATAGCAAAATAATGGAGCAACTTTACATGTTGAAGGATTTGGGGACTATCAAGTTGAATGGCATCTTGCGGGTGATTTAAAAACAATGAAGTGCATGTTTGGTTTATCGAATGCTGCAAATGTAAAATCTACATGCATATATTGTATGTAAACTAGGAAGAAAGGGAAAGATGGAAAGAAAGAATGGCTTACCAAGACATGACAACAAGGTGCTCCAACACGTGATCAAAAAGTCATGAGAAATGGAGTGCTAGTCCCAATAGATCCAAATTGGCACCCTATTTTGGAAATACCATTAACAAGGGTTCACTTTTGCACATTGTTTTGTTTAGATAGACTAATGGAGAAGCTAATATATGAATATGTATGCTTCGCATATAGGATGCATCATGTATCAAAAGCCAATGCTACATGCAGGAAGGTAGAACAAGTCCTCTCTAAAGTTAGATTGCATAGGGGCCAAGTAGAAATAAAAAACGATAATAAAAAATTGGATAAGAATGGAAACATCCCTTGTAAACCATGCTTTGGCAGACCCAAGGCTAGGAAGTTTGTATCTCCACCTCAAGATGAGGAAGGCAATGTACTTGTGAAACAAGCATAGAAGTAAGAAGCATGGAAAAAGTTGCACCTTGTTATTCTAGATTGGAGAAATGGGGAAATAATGAGGATTGCAAAGGCAAAAGTGTGGATACACCTAGATAGATTAGCAGCTCTCTTACAAAAGTTGAGGTTTAGGGATAGTTGAGGCATGGACTTCAAATAGCATAACATACTACATGGTTAGTATTGTCACCATTACAATAATATATCATCATTACGAATTAGTTTCTGTTTCTAATCTCTCTTTCTTATGTTGCATATACTTGAGGCACATGGTCCATACTTTGCAGATCATGAGAGTTTAGTAGTATGGTCAACTCAAGGCATGGAACAATCTCATTGGCAAGCTCGATGTGCTTTTCAAAAGGCAACTAATCATGGAGGTGGCATCAATGATTCCGATTCTATGAGAAAATTGTTCCAATGGTGGTATAGGAGATTAGAGATATGATACGAGGAAACAAAAAGGTCTAAAATCTCTCAAGCAGAATCTATAAGTAGGGCAATATATGAAGTAAGAAAAGCAAGATATGAAAACAACACAGCTAGACAATGCCATGCAAAATGGTTGGAAACCCAAGAGAGAGATAGCAAGAAATGGAGACCTAGATAAAGAGTATAATTTTGATGCATTTAGAGTCCAAGAGAGAGTACAAGTACAAGGATATGACTCATCAATACTCCTATCTTAAGCATGAGATGTCTTCAACACTTCTATCTTAAGCTTTAGATAGTTTGTCTATTTGAATTTGGCCAAAATAGCATTTTGTAAATTTTGTTTAAAATTTCAAAGGTTCAAACTATGTTTTTCAAAGTTTTGATATCGATTGCTCTATCTTTTGGGTCTATTAATCTTAAACCACACTTCTTGGGAGAAGGAACAATGTAACAATGCCTATCTTAGAGAGTGAAGTTTAAGGTTATCTCTACTTGAGTCCTTTATTTGACTATAGATACAAGATATTGTTGGAATTTTCAAAAAATCAAATTTAAATCATGAAAAGTAGATTTTAAAATCCTAAGACAAAGATTTAAAAATTCCAAACCTTGGAACATTCACTAGCCTAGAAAGAAAGAAAGGAAAGAAAGTTATATTAACGTCTTCTAAAGACCAAAACTGGCCTATGAGACAAACTGTGATACAACTGATGAGGTCCAGCTATCCAAAATAAAAGTGCTGAATGAAAAGCTAAAAACTGGAAACTGAAAATACGGTGCTATGAGTGTGATAAGTGTCGTATATGTGTATGTGCGTATGTAGCTCTGGTACTCCAGATAATGGCTACAAAAGGGGAACAAATGTCGGCTGTGATAGGGGAACAAATGTCGGCTGTGATAGGGGAACAACTGTCGGCTGTGATAAAGTGGTGTGATGTGTATATGTAACAGATGCAGGGAGATATACTATCCTGGGATGTAGTAGCAGTCGTCGAAGTCGCTAATAGCAGGTGATCCCTCCTGGATGCAGGATGTGGTACATCGGCGGTGGAGAAAGAGCAAACTGGAGAGAGAGAGAGAGAGGCGCATGAGGGGCAGTGGCAGGAGACAGAGAGAGGGAGGGATGGGGTGGGGTGGAGAGAGAGAGAGAGAGAGAGAGAGAGAGAGAGAGAGAAGTTCATTTATGCTACAATAAGTTTGAGAGTTCATTTAACTAAAGTCATTTTAAAGTTCATTTATACTAAATTAATTTTAGAGCTCATTTATACTATAGTAAGTTTAAAAGATTCATATTTAAGTCAAGTCTCTCCTTTCATGTGTTCCCACTACACCTCCCTTCACCCTCCACTTTTCTATCCTATGTCATCACAACCATGGCACGTTCCAAGCTTCCTATCAAGAAGGCGCATGCAAGAGCAAGAGTTCAACACTCTTCTGAATCTAGTGAGTGTATTCAAGTGAGTGATAATAGCCCCCTAGTGGCTGACAACGATGGTCCTACTATAGCTAATAATGTTGGGGCTATTGTGGCCAACAATGGTGGCCATAGTGTGGTCAATAATGATTGTCCTTCTATTAAGAATAATGGTCCACCATTGTCAAAAAATGGTGATCCACGTGCTCCAATTGCTCCAACTCCCACTTCTACTCCAACTGGTAATACATGTGCTCCAACACATTAAAAGAGATGGAGACCAGGCATATCTACTCTACGTGAGATGAGAAAATTCCAAAAGTTTGCCAACTTAATTATTCCTAAGTCACTATTCTCTAGGTTGGTGTGAGAAATACTACAAGATTTACAGTTAGGACATCATCACAAGTTCTTTTCAAGGAACCATCATGTAAGGAATGTGGGGCGATGGTCAAGCCAAGCCTTGCTTGCCCTCCAAGAGGCAACAACAAAACAACTGAAAGCTACTTGATTGATCTTATGAGTGATGGTCAACTTCTATCCATTCATGCTCGATGTATCACTAGTATGCCCATAGATTTGATTCTTCTTCACAGGATTTGCAACAATAAGGATGGATTTAGTCTTAATGTCAACAACATGCTTTGAGAAGCTACCTTGTAAATGGATCTATGTAAAGCCATTTTCACATCCATTTGGTATAAGTCAAGATCCATTTGAGTAACCAATCCAAAAGCAAGTGAAGGGTAATCATTTTGATCACATGGGAGAATATCTCATGAAAATCAACTCATTTTTATTGTTTAAAATCCTTAGCAACCAAATGGTCCTTATATGTTGGCTTAGGGCGACTAGGGGTGCTCTTCAATTTCTACACCCACTTGCATGTGGCAATGCATGTTTTCCATTGGGAAATGAAAATAAATCCCATGTATGATTCTTCTATAGTGAAGCAAACTTAGATTGCATAGCCCCCCTCCGTAGGGTGCATATCATATATGTACATAGACTTCTCATAAGTAAGAGGCTCATCGTAATTTGTCTCCATAACATAATGCATTGATGTCTCATAATCATTATTAGGAGGACATGAGGCTCTAATAGAGCATCTCAAAACTAGGTGGGGAGACCTATACATCTTATCTTCTCTTTTCAACATCATGATCTTGCACAAGATGTGGATCTTGGGCCACTACATCACGAGTAGTTGTAGGCTGTCTAATTGGGGCTAGGTGCATGGTAACATGAGTTTCCTCCTAAAAGATCACCATGCACACCTCAATCACATGCTCTGGTTGCTTATACATCTTGTCCTCATAAAACACATTATGGTTGCAAATAACCTTTTGAGCCTATGGATCCCAAAGGTGGTAGCCCATCTCACTTGCATCGCCATATCTAAGAAAGATGTATTTGATGGCCTTAGGGTCTAGCTTACAGCATTTGTCCCAGGGAATATGGTAGAATGATGCTTCACATCAAAAGACTCTTAAATGAGCATATGAGGGAGGTTTACCAAACCAGATCTCCAATGAATCTCTACCTCCAAGAGCAATGCATGGGGATTTATAAGTGAACTGCATTAATAACTTCCCTAACCCAAAATAAATATGGTAAACCTGCCTGACTAATCTTATTGCCCTATTTCTTGAATAGTCCTATTCATGTACTTTGCAATATCATTTTGGGGTGGGGTATGAGAGGTAATCAATTGACACTTAATACCCCTCTCATCACAAAGTTTCTCAAAAGCACATGAGACATAATCACCCCTATTGTTAGATATTCTAGATTGATTTTCAACCATAGCCAAGAAAGCACTGAAAAGTAAGTAGAACCTTTGGCTTTTGCTTTATGGAATAGGCTCAAACTTATGCAAATAATCATCGATGAATGTAATGAAATACTTAGCACCCTTACAAGGCACATGAACACAATCATCCAAATGAACAAGTGCCAAAGGCTCACCCGTGCATGTAGAGCTAGACTTTTTATGTGTTACAAGTATGCTTGCCATACAAATAATGATCACATGAATCAAAACAAGAAAAATCCAGGTGGTTGAAGATGCAACAAAAAAGTGAATACTTTCATCCCATTGAGGGACATATTCCCAAGATGGTGATGCTAAGGAGATAGATATAAAAGATCAGTGATAGCTAGAACATGATTAGCAGTGCTAAATATAAGGGATAAAGACTATCAGAATTGGCACATCTAGCCAAAATGAGGTTGCCATGAGAGATTTTCCATGCAGAATCACCAAAAGAAACACGATACCCAACACCATCTAATTGTCCTACAAAGATAAGGCTTTTGATCAAAGCTAGTAATGACATACATCATGGAGAACAAAGGAAATACTAGTGGAAAACTGCAAACATGCATCATCAATGCCAAAAACATTATAGACATGGTCATCCCCTAGGAATACCAAACCAAAAAGAGGTATGAGAATTATGGAGCCAACTACGATGTGGGGTCACATGGAAGAAAGCACCCGAATTGAGTAACCACTACTAAGAGAAAGAAGATTGACCATCAATCAAGTGAATGGAACCAAGTGAAGTAGTAGCCAAAAAAATATAATCTTCTAAACTATACTCCAATGCATTTATCTTCTCAATCTTGATAGTAGACTTTGTAATACTATGATTTTCTTATGTCTTAACATTATCATGCACTTTCTTCTTGCCTTTATCACACCTATCTTGGTGTATTTTATGGTACTAGAACTGAATATGACCATGTTACCTACAATAACAAGATGTAAGAAATGACTTGAGGCCATGGGATTTATTACAACCTTGTCCAAGAGATTTAGGCTATGACTTGTCTTATTGTGCATCTCTATCACAATGGTCACTATCATTTTTTCCATCATTACGGACTCTAATAATAAGAGCATGAGAGGCAAGGATTATATCAATATACATTCTATTTGCTTCCTTGGTAAGCAAGGCACCCTCTATACCTTTGAGTGTAAAACCATTTCCATGAGCATTAGTGTTGATAGTGGTATAGAAGGTATCCTAAGAATTTGATAGATTGACAAGAAATAACATAGCCCTAACATTATCCTTAAAGGTAATCCCTTGCAAAGTAAATTGGCTATAAAAAATGAGTAAAGTAAGCTCATAGCATTTGGGAAGCCCAAGTACATCAAGTATACATTTGACAATATATACATATAATCGATCCTTAAGCCCATAACTGAGAAACTAATGAACCAAATAGCCATTGCAATTAGGTATGTAAACAAGCTCAAAATAAGAACTCAAAGCTCAACAAGAGCACAACCATACATGTACATCAATGGCAAGCATCCATATGTCCATATACAATCCTCAAGTATAATAGAAATATATATTCCAATGGTTGAGCAAAGTAAGCTCTTATAAATCCATAGAGCCTTCTTGAGCATTAATGATTAATGAGGCATTAATGCATCATCCCAACATTTAATCTTTTGCACATAAGTGTCAAAGAAGCATAAATTTGTGAGAGTTTGCTACCCCACGTTGTGAATAGTAGGTCTATCCACAATAGGAAGTCAATGGTTGATCACCTCTGCCCCAAATGATGCCCAAGGAGTGCAATATGTGAGAAAGAACCCCCAAATGTTGTGCAATGATTAGGAAGAGTATAAGGTGTAGGAGCTTGGTGCAATCAATGCAAGACATGTTCCTAAAAACGTGCAAAAAATGGTGGGCTACTATCATGGGGCTCTGCTTATTGCTACCATTGACCCTCTTTGTTCACTTGCCAATGAAACTAATGATCCTGCCAAAGCTAGGAAAGAAGCTAGAGAAGGTGGGAAGCTACTGCATCTCTCATATGGAAGAAGAATTTGTTGCCATGAAAAGTTTTCTTGAAGCTCTCTTTCTCAAGTTGAAAATAAATGGATCAAGCTCCTCAAATTCCCACTCTAATACTGTGTGGAAAGAGTGAGCAAGAATGAGAGCACAATTAGAAGTAAGAGCTATGGAGATTGGAGCAAAAAGAGAGAGCAAGATTGTATGTGGAAACTCCAACAGTCACAATATGTGACATGCCTTCCCTTATTCTTTTGTTATAGTAAAGAATAAAGAATGAAGTGATAGTGATGGGTGGCCACCACCTAAAGTGTATAGGTGTGTGTGCCCTATAGTAAATGTGAGTAGCTAGGCATAGGGGGTATTTACCTTGAGTATGATAAGTGGGTTTTTAGGTCCTTAGCATTAATATTAGGGATCTTAAATAAGTTATGTCTCTTGTGCTCATCATGGTCCAAGGAAGCTCTATTGAAGGTACTTTACAACAAGAGCATTGAGCTTATCAAGGTACATACTGATGATAACCCTATAGATCTTCTCACCAAGGGTCTTCTAGCAAAGTAGTTTACTCATTGCCACCAGATGATGGGAGTTAGATAGATATAGTGTTTTAAGCTTTGTACATACTTAGACTTAGTTGATTCTTTTCTCTACCTTTAGGCATGCTATCTTTAGGTGGGAGGTTATTGGGAATAAAGGGCCACTGTCCCTGCACATGTGTATGGGTGTGAATGTACCCTTTGGGGTCTTGTACCATGTTTGATATATTTATCTGAAAAACCTAAAGTGGCAAAATTTTTTCTACCTACACATGTTATGTTTTCTCTTCTCTCTTTAAACTTGCATCTCCATTGAAGCACAGTGGAGCTTCGTCATCACATACCCTGCACTTCATATACTTGGAATTGACCTTAAAAAGAATATAGGATGTGCATTATCACAAGAACGATTCTTTATATATGGAAGAATCAAGGGATGAAATACAATGTAAGGCTAAATGCTTGTCAAGTACTAAAAGAATTATTATCGATCTTGTAGCTGGAACCACACAACGGTTAAGTGGAGCTCATTGTGGAAATTGTGTGTAGGAAGAACCGCAAGTGTTGCATGAGCAATTTTCCAAAGTATATCGATTTGGATCTCAGTGTAGTTTTACTCTAAGAGAGGAAATATTTCAAACCATGGAAAACATTTTCACTCCTACCAACAATCAGCCAATATCCAAGGTTGATCTAACTGTTTCAACTAAATTGTGATGCTTGTTTATTACTCTAGCTATACTAATTTAGTAAGCAATACAAAATATGACTTATGGAGAATATGATGGCGTGAGTGTCTATAGTTATTTCAAATTTTCATATTCTACTCACGTCAAAGAGAGGGAAAATCAATCACCTTGACCCAGTGGGCTTATTGCTGCATTACTAGGGCCGTGTAATCATGTAGTTATATGAGATTGAGCTCGTGCCAATAACTATGAAATACAATAGCTTCCTTATTTACCTGAGGAATACTTAGGAATCAACACTAAGAATGAACCTCCTACTTATTTACAAGTTTCTACATAGGAATTTCATGGCAATTATATATACTTATCTTAGGTTTTGTCAAATCCCAAATCATGTATAAAGTTTATTTTAAGTCCTCGTACAAGCTATCCTTGTACAACCAATACGTGAATATATAACTTTCTTTTCAAACTCTTTACAAAATACAAAAAATCATTGACTTATATAAATGAGCTCTTGCTTATGAAATTTACGATCTTGAGAATAATCCAGTTATTTAAATATATAACGAGGTAAAATGTATTAATATTCTTTCAGGTTCGTTTGAATGGAATACCATCAGTAGTTGTTCTAATCGACATTGAACTATCAAATGAGAAGGAGATAAATTTTGTACTCAAACAAGTCAAGTTGCTTGAATTTAATGGTGAAGAGATAAGAATAGAGATAAGTGCCCAAACTTGGATTGAGCAGATGGTTGATAACTTCTTCATTGCTAGAACTAATTTGACGGATCAAGCAATGATCACTCAGTTAAGGCTTAGTGGGGAAGCACAACTTTGATGGAAATAGTGGTGCTATGATAAGGCTATCTTTGAGTTAGTTTTATGACATGGAGCCAAATCAAGGTAGCAATCCAAAGTGGATATCTATTTCTTATCTATCAAGCTCTCAAAATGAATGAAATCTCTAGCCTCAAGTAGCAAGGATTGACTCTTGAATGTTATTATTCTTGGTTTGTTACACTACAAAAGTATGTACCCCACATGTCCATGAGCTACTAGGTGGTGCATTTCTATCAAGGTCTAAGCCCACCTCTCAATGGGCAGTTGGAAGTTATGAGGCCCATAGACCTAGAAGATGCCTTGATGAGGACACAACTATAACATGCTTGCCTATCAGCTATCTAGGCCCGTTTTTAGCGGTCCATTAAGAGATGAATCTAAGCATTGCTTCTCGGCACTCCCATGGAATGTTACCAGGTTTGTTGCCTACGGTTTATCGAGTCCGTCTTGCAACAAAACGTTCGTAGTCGAACCCACTAGGATCGACCGAAATTTTGGTTTCCTAGTGGTCAAGGTCTCCTGACAGCATTCTAGTATCGAGTCCTAGACATCCTACTTTATGCAAAGATACCTAAGCCAAAGCAGATCCATGCTGCACTTGGTTCAAAGAGAATGGGAAACAAGAGGGATGTGTCGCTCAACCTCTCTACCCGTAAGGCATAGTCCCATTTTGGTCCCCTAAAACAACATAAATCAGGGTTCTAACCTAACAATTTCTAAGGGGGACGTCGGTAAAACCTTGTGACAAGCCTCCTAGTTCTCTAGGACCTCCCTACCGTAAGGCGGACCCATCGAGGGTCCCGCCCACCCGCTTCCCTCAATAGGCATTCATTAGTTATTTAATTAGTTTCTACCACATTTATGTGTGACATTTAAAATCAACTTCCTTGATTAAGCCTTTTAGGGAACAAGGTTCGTTCATGTAATTTATAGCACCGACATAAAAATAGAGTAAGTAGTCCTTTTGACAAATAAGTTCCTTATCTTCAAGTTAATATTTGTCTCCTGCCCATACAGGAGAAATTGCATGTCCCTTCTGCCCTACAGAAGTAGCTGGTCCAAATCACATGGCACCACAATTTCCATCCTTTATCTAGAATAGGATCTTTCAACGCCACAGATGTTGGGGCCACGGAGATCTTTAACTCCATTCTAGACTTGGCAAGGGGTGTCTAGAGCTCCACCTGACCCGTAAGTTGCCTAGGAGTAAAGCATTATTCTCGTGGTTGGACTTTTCACCACTTGGCCTTTGGCTCGTGAATCGAGCAATGCCCTTTTCGAATTGATCCGTGGTGCGATCATGGAGGTGATCCACCCGTGCAAATAACCTTTTCTTCATTAATTCATTTAAGAATCATGCACAATCAAGGCAGTCAGCCCTAATATCATCTTCCAAGAAAACACTCCTTTATCCCCATGGCAATTTTTCATCATAGACTCCTGCCATGAATTTACCATCAAACACAAGCACTTGGAATAATCATCCAAACAACAACCCAACAATCGGTTGAATGTAAAAGCATTTTGGATGTTGTTTGATCAACCAACAAAGCCAATTGCATTTTTCCAAACAATGCAAGGATAGATGCGATAACATGTCCATCCGCATATTCACTCTCCCCCTTGGGATCTAAGAGTGATACTCTGCATAATTTTACTTAGCACCCCCTTCCTATGGCTAAGGAATATGTTAAGGTCTCATACAACTACACAAGATGTAAGTTATATTGATCATGTACATTGATCGACAACCCAACCTTCTTCCCAACAAGCATAAAAGTATCGGTCTTTTCTTTGACTTAGGGTTTCCTAATCCTTGAGCTCTCCACTTGCCTTTGAGGCTAGGGGTTGTTGTTTGTATCTAGCCTAACTCCAAAATTGGATTAATGAAATTACTACTTAACAGATGGATCTCAAGGCATCTTAGTTTTAATCCTTATGATCATTGCTTGTACTAACTACTCACATCATCATGATCCCAATCTATCAAACATGAGCTATCAATTCGTGATATTAGTAAGAGCTTGGGCAAACATCTGGAGTGTCTAAAATGAATTTCCTTTAGACTAGATTGCTTACCATGCAATCCGTCAGGTGTGGAGGCTACAACATATCCCTTCAATGTGGTGAAAACATACCTATTAATTTGCAAGAAGAGGGAGTCAAAAATAACTTGGAACCTTATGTGTTGTTTATGCTATGAATGAATTTATCACATAGCATCTAGGTGCAATTTACTTCTCTTGGTACATGCATTTCGAAAACTCAATCTTTCTAATTTTTGAGATGAAATTTATAATTTTCAATGAACTGTTCTCATGTGGTATAGCACGGGACCTAATGTAACCCATGCAGGAGTCAAAACAAGCATCTAACAACTTGAAAATGTATTGCTTATATCCGGTGTCATAGTTGTATTAACAATGATACCATTGCTCGGAACTTCATTGCAAGTTGTGGGATTGCCACCCGCACAGGACATTCTTCGCTTGGGGGCCATTCTCAATCTTCCTCTCTTTAAGTGCAACCTCTGTAGGAACTTCAGTAGCCTCTTGCTCAATAGAGGGGCAAAGGCTCGTGGGATAGAAGGGAAGGGAAGGGAAGGTGAGTGTGATCTCCCTCTAAGGAGGGGGAAAAAACCTTCTAGAACCCTCTCTCTCTCTCTCTCTCTCTCTCTCTCTCTCTCTCTCTCTATATATATATATATATATATATATATATATATATATATATATATATATATATATATATATATATATATATATATATATATGCAGCTTTTCATGGCACCCTCTTCTTCCCCTTTCGTTTTGATGCGGGGGGGGGGGGGGGGGGCGGGGGGGGGGGGGGGGGGGGGGGGGGGTGGGGGGTTTATAATGGGACGGAGGTGGGGGAAGGGTTGTATGGGGTGGTGGTGGTGGCATCTCTCCCACCCATCACTTGTCAATGTGAATGACGATGAGGGTTCTCAGCCTCCCGCGAACTGGGCGAGGTGGCTGGGTGGTAGGACACATGGCCTCCCCCTCATCATCATCATTGTCATCTACTTCTCCCCCTGCCACATGTTCGACATGTCGACAAGGGGGAGGAGATAAAAAGAATTGCACTAATTGTAATGAAAATTTACAGGGGGGTCCTATGGGATGTGGATAGGGGGGTTTATTACAACAACCACTAGTGTCTATTCTTTCAAGGCACTATGATAGGTTCAACAATTTTCCTTATGTCAAAATAGCTAAAGAAGACTACCACCAGGGAAAATTTAATTAGGGCCAAGGGGGGGGGGGGGGGGGGGGGGGGGGGGGGGGGGGGGGTGGTTTATAATGGGACGGAGGTGGGGGAAGGGTTGTATGGGGTGGTGGTGGTGGCATCTCTCCCACCCATCACTTGTCAATGTGAATGACGATGAGGGTTCTCAGCCTCCCGCGGACTGGGCGAGGTGGCTGGGTGGTAGGACACATGGCCTCCCCCTCATCATCATCATTGTCATCTACCTCATCATTGTCATCTACTTCTCCCCCTGCCACCTGTTCGCCATGTCGACAAGGGGGAGGAGATAAAAAGAATTGCACTAATTGTAATGAAAATTTACAGGGGGGTCCTATGGGATGTGGATAGGGGGGTTTATTACAACAACCACTAGTGTCTATTCTTTCAAGGCACTATGATAGGTTCAACAAGTTTCCTTATGTCAAAATAGCTAGAGAAGACTACCACCAGGGAAAATTTAACTAGGGCCACATAAATCTTGCCACTACTCCCCACAACAATGGCAAACAAAAAAAACAATAATATAACAAAAATTAAAATAATAAACTAAGTTTCTATCATTGCAACTAACCAGGTCACTTCATGCTCAATGTCTCAATCGGGGAACAAATACCTATGCTAATGCTCCTCAAAATCCTCCTAGGGAAGGAAACTTCAATAGTTGAGGATGTGGATGCGGAGTAAGGCATGGAGCTAGGCCAATGCTAGATAGGGGGCTAGATAAGAAGTAGGGCATGAAGTTGGAGCTTGTGTCTGTGTGCTATCACTAGTGATAAACTAGATTTGACTCTTGATAAAGGAGTTAAATGATGAACTATTCGTGCCTTAATCAATAACTAGGATGTTGGCTTATAGAATAAACATTGCACCCTCATCTTGAGGGTCGTAATGTATTTCATGTAAGCCTTTTGAAGCCTTATATTCCCAACCCTAATCATGTCCTAGATGATGGAAAATTTTTAATACTTATTCAAGGAATTTCAGAAGTTCATCATGATAGAATTCTACAGATCAAGAAAAAGTATCTTAGGAATCATACTCTTGATAGGCACCTTATCTAATGGAAAGACTTTGCCGAAGAGGATGTTACATGGATTGAGGACCTATCCTCATGAGAGACCACCCCGAGATTCTCTTGAGATGATGATATCTTAATTTATCTAAGAGAAAGAGAATGTAATGATCCCATCTTATCAATAAATAACCGTTTTTTCTTCTTTGTGTTGTTTTTCCCTCCTAAACAATTATATTCCTCCCAATTATGCCATCGGGAATTCTTCTCAGAAAAATGTCAATTCTTCGTCATGCGTAGTTATGAATGTCAAAATTAAGGTTCGCACAGGACCATGTGTGAATTCCTATAGGGACCATGTGTGAAAAAATTCCCACATGGACTATACGTGAACAAGGAGTTAATAATATAAGGTTTTAAAATAAAATCTTAGGGAGAAGATAATAAGGGAAAGAAAGAGAAACTACACACAAAACTTTTGTATAGAATTCCCCTCTTAACCCACATGATAATCATCCCCAAGAAGAAACACACACACACACACACATAAAATAACCTTAATATAAGGGTTAAAGAAGGAACAAGAAGTTGCATGCACAAGATGATGCATGCAAAGCATATGGATGAGGGCAAGAGCAAATAATGCAAAGCATGTAGGAACGACTGCTAAGAAATAAGGTTTTTAAAAACCTTAACCATTTTCAAAAAGGAACGGAGGTGGCCTAATTTTAACTTATTAACTAGTGGTACGTCCCCCCTCCCCCACCTCATCCACCATCTCAGCCCCATCATCATCACCATCACCTCTTCCCTAAAAAATCCTTCTTAATGACCTCTTTAATAAAAGGTACTTCCCCCCCTAAAATTCGTTAATTGACCTTATATAAAGAGTAGTATCCCCCCTTTTGAATTCATTAAATGACCTTTCATTAAATAAAGGTACCGTCTCCCCCATTAGTTTGAAAATTAATGATAGTTCTTTTCCCTATTTATGAGAATATTTTATACTATTTTTCACGAATCGCGTAATGGAGAGACTTCCTTGAGCTACTATGCCAAATATACATAAGAAAAAGCTCACTCAAGAGCATAAGAAGAGAGAAGGAGACCAAAATGTTTTCTTACTGGTTTTTCTTCTTTCTTCCTTGCACTATACAATACAGAAAGAGTATATAAGGTACAATATAAAGAAAAGTAGTCTACTAAGTCAAATAGTGTATAACTAGCTATACTAATTGACTGGCTCTATAACTATGTCAATTGTAGATAGGTGTAACAAACCACATGTAATAAGTGATAAGTCATTGGCCATGTGAGGATCATAATGATCATTGATGTACTAAGTGTAGATGTGTAGACCCATCTAACTAGATGATCCATCATCAATGTCTGCACTTGTTGAGCTTGCTATTTTAACACTCCCCACTCTCAAGCTCAACTACATCTGTGCAACTCCAAGTAAGCTTTTAAAGTTTTAAAGCTTCTTTGCATCCAATAACTTTGTGAAAATGTTAGATATTTGATCTTGGGTACTAACATATACCATGTTAATCTCTCATGTAAGTATTTTCTCTCTCACAAAATGGTAATGCACCTTAATGTATTTTGTCCTAGCATGGAACAATGGGTTCCTAGCTAGCTATATAATACTGCTCATGTTGTCACAATAAATGACAACTAGACCATCATCTTGCACATACAAATCACCCAATAGCTTTTGCAACCATACCACCTAATATGTTGCCATAGCAACACCTCTATACTCATCCTTTCTACTCAATAAAGTAAATATTCATTGCTTTTTCCTACTCTAATTGTTGCACTATTAAGATAAGACATGAATTTATTGGTAAATCTTCTATTAGACTTGCTATTAGCCCAATTTTTATATGTGTACCCAAACACTTGCACATCCTTACCTACCTTGTAAAGAAACCCATAATTCAAGGTGGCTTCACATACCTCAATATATGTCTAATTGCATCCAATTGAGGCTTTCTAGATACTTGCATAAAACTCACAAGTTCAATAGTATAGCTCATGCTTGCTCTAATGGCTCTAAAAGTGGCTTGCATGTTGTCATACTATACTTGGATGACATATCCAAGCTATACTGACTTTGAGACATCCAAATACCATATGCACATCTGATTACCTCAATATCCAAAAAGTATCTTAGCTCAACCAAATTCTTTATCTCAAACATTCACCATCACTATTACCTATAATAATCAAGTCGTCCACATAGATGACTATGACAACAAAACCTGCATTATCCTTTCTCTATAATATTTTCGCCTCAAAATATTGAAGACCCGCAATCTGCACAAAGAGAAAACTAAAATAATCCCTCGCATCAGTAAATGTGGTGGTTAAGTGCTTACCCTGCGCGCATTGATAAATTCCAGCTCCGTGACGTGCATAAGAGGCCGTGGCTTGAAGACCGCAAACCCGCACGAGAACACCTCTTCTAGAGGAAAAAAGGGGATAATTGTTAAAATTTTGACAATTTTTTTTTAATAATCCCATCCCCCCCCTCAACCGATGCATAGCAGGGGGGGAGGGAGTGTAAGAGGAGTGTGGTGTGGAGAAGCATGAGGCAGGGGAGGCATGCAAGCCAGCCACGTGGGAGGCTATCCCCCCCCCCCCCCCCCCTTAGCCCTATAAAACCACCTCCTCCCCAAGCTTGAGGGAGGGAAGAGAAGAGAGAGAAGATCGTGAGTTGCCGTGCTGCCGCCATCGCCGCCGTGCAGTCCGCCAAGTTGACACTTGCATCATCACCATCGCCATCATCATTGTAATCTTCATCCTCATCCACTTCGTCGTCATTCTCTTCATCCTCTCCATCATCACGTTATTCTTCTCCACATTTTTTGTCAAAGACAAAAGCATAGAAGCTTCTTTAGAAGCTTCTAATTTTAAGCTTCCTAAAGTCCCGTTCCCCCATGCCTTCCCCGAGAAAGTTAAAAACCAAGTCTCCAAGGCCCTAGTCCCATGGCGGGAGAGGGAGATAACGGACAGACATCGATTCAATACACAAAGCGACTCAGAGGAGAGTTGCTGGAATGAGATTACTGCGTTGAATGGCCCCCAAACAAAAGACACGAGGCGCACATGCAGGAGCTTCTACTCCAAGTTCACATGTGGATAACACCCCGAACCTCAATGCCCAGGTTCTTAGAAATTTATTTCACATGGAAAGAATGCATTTAAGCATGTCTTTAATACACGTAGTTGAGTTAAATACATTTGGAAATTCTAAATGCAATTATCCATTCGTTTACGAAGTTAGTGCATGTCATGCCTTTGAAAAATGCTTGCACTTCCAAGTTGCAATGCCAAACGCATATTGCATAGGTTATAAGGCGGATTTGTCTAAATGCATTCTTGATTTCCTCGCAAAAAAGAACAGCGCATGATGCATTTAGATAATAATCTCCTAGTTGTGATTCATATGAGTTAATCATTGACATCCATTAGATGTTGTCCAAGTAGTTGCATTGCATGAAAGGGATTTATGTACCTTGCAAGTTGTATGCGATGTTAATTACATCCTAGGTTGGGTTAAGTGTTGTAGGACGGATTAAGTCAACAATAGTCTCATGACATTCGTCATTCATGAACTTCTTTTATCGAAGTTGTTTTAGGAAAAGATGCATTTCATATTAAAGCTTGAATTCAATGCATTAAGCAAAAGGGTTATGAGCATAGTTCTTGATGAAATCCAACGTAGGTTTTTATACGAGTTAGCCCTAAATTGTCAATCTTTATAGTTTAGGCAAGGAAAAAAAATGGTCATTGTACATTTTATAGGTGCATAGAAGGAAAAGTCTATGAATCGCATATTTGCATGGAATGTTATGTCCTGCAATTATCTACATCTTTTAGGAAAAATATTAGCATCTTTAAGGAAATATCACTTCTTGTTGCAAGACAATTAGATCGATTAGGTAATTCGCTTGCAATGGTGTAACTCAAACGATGATTACCTCATTATTGCGCTAGGTAGAGTTTAGTACGCTAAAAATTCTGCCTACTATTGCACTTGGGATGCCAAGTCAATACTTTCGATCCCAAAGGTCCTACCCACATTCATGTAATGTTAGTGTTAATTGGACGCCCATACAATAACGATCTAGGGTTTTTACCCTAGGGTAAATTGGCCTAATACTAGACTTTCGATTGAGTTTAGAAATCCTAGGGCCAAACATTGTCGGCCTAGTATGGTTAGGGTTGGGTTGGGTCAAAAAGACATCCCAAAACCTACATCTTGACCAAGGAACGCCGTTTGATGGGAAAAATGATCCCACAAGTTAGGTGCGACACTTGTCTCGTGCAACAAGTAGCAACGTTGCGCATGGTTTTATGTCTAGAACACAAAATGGTATTGCCACTCCTTAGAACAAGATTGGTAAGTCCTAAGTACAAGTTCAATTTGCAAGAGGATGAGTAGTCATCCTGTTACATCACCCTTCTGTGAGGCTGAGTTGCCAAGTTAGGGTAAATATGTATTGCCTAGCAAGCAATTGATCAATCAAGTTAGGGCGATGAGGCTTTTCCAAGATTTATTGTCTTAGTTTAAGGAACCGAAGGTGTTTGTTAATTTGGGTTAATAGGGTATAAACCCTAACCCAAGGATAAAAGGGTAAACAAACAACAACACCCTTGGCAATCTTGCCAAGTCACAATTGATCCTGGATCGAATGATGGATGTATTCGGAGAGAAGGATTCACACCTTAGCAGTTGGCCACAACTAGCCAAACAACCGACCACTAGTTTGATTGTGTTTGTACAGTTAGTAGCACTGTTTGTACTTCTTTGCTCAAGGAACTAAAGATGGAAAAGTAATTAATGCTTCAGGTTGAAGGCCTAGAGGGAGAAGTAGCATCAGTTACACCCGATTGTCTGCCTAACCCTATCCAAGGGGGTTGTTAGCCGTGCCGGGTACATGGACTGAACCCACCGCGAGAGGTCTCTCCATGGGTGCTACTTGGAGCAGGAGGATGCTTGGGTGCCAGGAAGGGCTCTGGCCATAAATCCCTTGCCTCTAGGTCCTGCACAAGAGGCCAACATGACTCGGGATCGGATCTTGAGGACCGCATACTAGTCTACGGGCAGAAACTTGGATTAGTAATCCCTGAGGATTGTTGGATTGCCTTTGGGCGGATTTATGGATTAGCCTTTGGGCTGGATTATTATGATGTATTCCAAAGACTGATAAATAAGATCAATTGTTGAAAATGAACTTGTTTGACATTGTTTTTCTTTGTCAGTGCTTAAGTTACGTGAAGGAATCGGTGATTAATTAGCTAATTAAGGAAGCTATTTTTGTTTGTCAAACTAAATGTGGTAGGTAATTAGACAACTAAAGCAACCCTAAGGAAAGTGCGATGGATGTGACCATGGGTCCGTCCTACGGAAGGGTGGTCCCGATTGGCCAGGAACTTTTCTCGAAGGAAATCGACACCAAGGAACGATGACCTAGAATCTAGAGTACTAGAGTCCCGATTTATGTTGTTTTAGGGGAACGGAATGGGACTATGCCTTACAAGCAGAGAGGTCGAGCTTCGCATCCCTCTCGTTTCCCATTCTCCTTGAACCAAGTGCAGCATGAATCCGCTTTGACCCTAAGGTTCCTACTGCGTAAAAATAGTTCGCCTGGGGTTTGATGCTAGCTACCGTTCTAGGTATTTGACCACTAGGAAAACCCTGATTCAGGTCGATCTTAAGTGGGGACGGCCGGAATGCTTCCGATTCATGGCAGAATCGGGAAGATCTAGATCGCAAACCCCGTGACATTCCGTGGGAGTGCCGGGCAGTGCTTTCTAGACTCTCTTCCCGATGGGCTACTAAGACATGTCCTACAAGCGAACAGGTAGACACGTTACACTTGGTATCAGAGCGAACCAATGAGGAAACTTAATAAGGAGAAGAGATCAAATGTTGTTGTTAAGAATATTTCATTACTTACTTATCAATGCTGACTTGCAGAGTCACAAAGCATGGAACAGATTCTTTGTGTTCCAGGTTATGTTTGTGATTGCGATGCATGCTTCAAATTATCGATGAAGGCTCTATATGATGAATATCCTAGACCGCATCTACAATCCTTCACCCCTGTACGTGGAACGGAGATGGACAGGTGATTCAGGAATTTACTACATAGCTGCCCACCGACTTGCATACCTTCGGACCAACTTGAAGAGAATCAAGTGGATGGAGGACTTAAAGATCGTGAAGTTGTTCATCTTTGTTGAGGCTCATGCAAACGCAACCCTATATGTCGGTGGTTGAAAGGTTAAGCAGAACAAGTATGTGTATGAGGAAGTGACTCGAATAATCCCTGCCAACAGAATCAAGGTGTTGGGACGTTATGAGAAGAGCGGGTATCAAAGGAAAGGCTACCCAAGCTTCCTATGACCTATCCATTCCTGAAAATCCATAACCCCAATCCATACTATTACTCAGTTCCCGTAGTTGAATGTAAGACAATTTTATTCTCCCCAAATTAATGTATCAGCTTGTTCCATCTTCCCAAAAATAATTGTACTCGGAAGGGCTATGCCCATATGAATGAAATAAACTTTTTTTATCAATAACTATCTTGGTTTTAAGTATTGGTAAAGAAGTTAAGTGATTAGGTCACTTGGCTAAAAGCTGAATGGGCATGAAATGTAATGTGAGAAATGCTTAGCAAGTTTTTAACGTTAAAAATCTCAATACCCAGGCACAACCTCAAGCGCAGATTCCTAGTCTGACCCTACACCAAGTACGGTTGTGATTCAAGAGAAGAAGTTTCTTCTCAAGCAAATCAAGCCACCAAAATTTGATGGCAAGGGAAGGACCGTCCAAACTGATGCCGAGATCTAGATCGAATCCATGGAGGATTATTTCAAAGCAGCCGGTACTGCACCTGCCAACAACCAAGCAATGCTTGCCAAGCTGAAGCTTACCGGCAAAGAAAGACTTTGGTGGAAGCAATGGTACAGAGACCAAGGGATCTCGGAAGGGTCAATTACTTGGGAGAAGCTAAAAAGAGCTGTGAGAGGGAGATATCTACCACCTGCCTATCGCACGTAGAAGATGAACAAATTCTATGAGCTGAAACAGCTTGGTCTATCTCTTGATGCATACTATTCAAAGTTCATCTCTCTTTTGAAGTATGAGCCACAAATGGATATGACACAATAGGTGTTGAAGTTTTGTGCTAGACTAAACCCACCCATAAACACCCGCCTCAAATCAATGCGCCCAACAGACCTTTAGGATGCGTTCATTCGAGCTACGCCCATAATACAGGAGGTGCAGACCAAGCCAAGAAATAACAAGACTTGGTCTTACAAGGATCAAAACAAAGGAGTGTATAGGTCCCAAGCGAATAGAGCGCAAGGCCAAAATCCAAGACAAAGGAAGAAAGCTAGGACCAACAATGTCAATAATTTCGTTCCTACCCAAGGTAATGGCCGCAATCTCCGTTGCCTCCATTGTAACAAGCCTGGTCATTTTAAAAGGCAGTGTCCCAAGCTTGGCAGAGGACAACGTCAAGGACCATCCCAAGGAACCATCCGTGGCCAAGGAGCCGCCATCAGGACCAGAGGAAGAACCACCAGTGTTGCCGACAAGAAGTTTGGCGATGATGAAGAAGATCCAACCATGGAAGCTAACTTTGAGAGGGCAAAAATTCATGCCGCTCTTCACAAGAAAGGTCCGAATCGCCAATTTTTGGTGATTCAGACTCCATCGGATTATCAAGGTAAAAGCTTCAAAACCTTGATCGATTGTGGCAGTACACATTCCTTCATTTCACCAGTTTGTGCAAAAAGATTAGGAATAGCCACAATAGATGCACCTACCTTACTTGTGGAATTAGCAAATGGTCATGAGGTCACTTGTACCATGCAAACTGCTAAGGTGAAATTCCTACTGGGTGGAAAGTCAACTTCGGTCAAATTCAGGGTTATGGACCTAGGCGTCCACGAGTGTTTGCTCAGAATGGATTGGCTTAAACCTAAATGATGCCCACATTCACTATAGAAAGGGCCAAGTTTCCTTCCAAAATTCTGAAGGGGAATTGGTCACAACTCAAGGAGAGGCTAGGAAGCCAAAAATTCAACTGGCCAAAGCATCTTGGATAATAAAAGGAGTTAGAAAAGGGGTACCTGTCTATTTAATTAAGCTAAATAAGCTAGATCAGAAATGGAGTCTAAGGAAGAACATGGCTAAAGGAATACGCAGAAATCTTTCCTGAAGAACTGACAGAACTTCCTCCTCAAAGGGAATTTGATCATGAAATCAAGCTAGCGCCAGGAGCTGCATCAATTGCAAAGAGACCATATAGAATGTCCATCCCGGAAGCGATTGAGCTGAAGGAGCAACTCAAGCAACTGTTAGACCAAGGCTACATCTGTCCTAGCAGTTCACCATGGGGAGCTCCAATGTTGTTCCAGAAGAAGAAAGATGGAACGCTTCGGCTATGCATTGACTATAGAGGGTTGAACCAATCAACCATTAAGAACAAATATCATATTCCAAGAATAGATGAACTTCTTGACCGTCTTCAAGGTGCAAAGATCTTCTCCAAGATTGATCTCAAGTCAGGATATTATCAAATAAGGATCAAGAAAGAGGATATCCCAAAGACGGCATTCAGCACAAGATATGGACACTTTGAATTCCTAGTCATGTCATTCGGACTGACAAATGCTCCTACTACCTTCAACAGGCTAATGTAGGATATCTTTAGGCCCTATCTTGATGACTTCGTTCTCGTCTTGTTTGACGATACCCTAGTCTACTCCAAACAGGAAGAAGATCATGAACCCCAGCTTCACATCGTCCTTGAAACAATGAGGGCACACAAGCTTTATGCCAAAAAGAAAAAGTGTGCATTCTTCAAGCGCGACAAATTGAATATCTGGGATTCATTGTATCAGCGAAATGAATTTTTGTAGATCCAAAGACATTCTGGAGTGGCCAACACCAACAATTGTCAAAGAAATATGTAGTTTTCTTGGATTGACAGGATGGTACATGGTCTTTATCAAAAACTATGCTTTGATTGCAGCACCTCTGACCGATCTACTGAAGAAGCAAACATCAATTGTATGGTCAACTGCTGAACAATCCAGCTTTGATAAACTAAAGCAAAGCTTGGTATCAGCACCTATCCTGAAACTTCCAACCCTCAGTAAGGAGTTTGAAGTAATAATTGATGCTAGCACACTTGCCTTAGGATGTGTGCTTATGCAAGAAGGTCATACTATAGCATACTCTTCAAGGAAACTAAAGAGCCATGAGAGGAATTATGCTACCCACGATCTGGAGCTGTTAGCTGTCATCCATGCTCTCAAGCTTTGGAGACACTATTTACTGGGTAACAAGTTTACCCTAGTGACGGATCATAAAAGTCTCAAATGGATCTTTACCCAAAATGAGCTCAATATGAGGCAATGTCGATGGATTGAAGTACTGGAGGAATATGATTTTGAAATCAAATACCAACCTGGAAAGGAGAATGTAGTTACCGATGTAGTCAATCGCAAGGTATTTTTGAATTCTCTAATTTTACAAGATCCATCAATAGCTAGATCTTTAGCCACAAAGGTATCCATGCCAAACAACCCAATTCTTGAGCTAGCTAGAGAAGAGGCATGCCATGATCCAACCTATCAGAAGATGCTAAGGGAGATCCCTATCAAGGATCAAGACCCAAAGCTATAGGCAAAGTATCAAGAATTCTCTATCAATAGTGGACTTGTCTAGTGTAGAACGAGATTATATATACCGGCAAGCTAATCACTTAAGCAGAAGATACTTTGGGCACGGGGGGTCACTCATGAATATATGTATATATAATGTGAGTTCAAAATAAGGGGTTTTTTAAACACCATTTTTTTACATTTTTTATATACAGAAGGGTGTCATATAAAGGGATTACTTACAGATTGAATAGAAAAGGGTTGTGTTTTATTCAAGAAAAATTCACAGATTAGGATATTTATAAATAGGCCATGAACACACGTTATATAGAGAATATATATATAGTGAACCCACCGAGACTTTGGGAAGCTCATGACTCCCCTTTTTCAAGACATCCTAGCTATGTCGAGACCCTCAATGCGGTCAGAAAGAGCTATTATTGGGAGAGACTTAAAGGTGACGTTCTCAAATATGTCACTGAATGTTTATCTTGTCAATGCATTAAGGCCAAACATGTCAAAATGCCAGGGAAATTGCAACCACTTGACATTCCCCAAATGAAATGGGAATTCATTAGTATGGACTTTGTTGTTGGCCTACCCCAAGTTCAGGGAGGATACAACTCCATTATGGTTGTGGTTGATATGCTCACTAAGGTTGCACATCTTATCCCTATTAAGACAAACTATAAAGTCTCAGACATTGCAAGATTATTCATTAAGGAGATATTCAAACTGCATGGATTGCCCAGAATAATCATTAGTGATCATGACTCTCTCTTCACATCACAGTTCTAGAGAGCCATCTTCGAAGCCATTGGGACTCAACTCTATTTCAGTACAGCTTACCATCCCCATTTTGATGGTCAAACAGAGCGAGTCAACCAAGTCATTGAGGATATGAACCCAAAAATTGGATTCAATATTTTCCACTGGTTGAGTTTGCTACAATCCTTCTTACCAACAAAGCATTCAGATGACCCCTTTTCAAGCATTGCATGAGCACGATTGCCGTAGTCCTTTGAATTTTTCAAATCCAACCTTGAGGGTTGAAGCTTCAAAGCAGATGTTGGAAGATATGGATGACCAAATCAAGTCAATAAGATAGGACATCCAAGCTGCCAAGGACAGACAAAAGGCTTACACGGATTTGAAATGTCAAGATAGATCCTTCGTTGAAGGTGACATGGTCTTCATTCACGTACGCCCAAAGAAGAGTTCCCTATCCTTGGGTAAATGCAAAAAGCTAAGTCCAAGGTATTGTGGACCTTACAAGATTCTCAAGTGCTTAGGGCCTAATGCTTATAGACTGCAACTCCCCAAAAACTAAAAGTTCATAATGTATTCCATATCAGCCTACTGAAGAAGTATGTACCTAACCCTAGTCATGTGCTTGATGATCAACAAGTTGTA
Source organism: Lygodium microphyllum (assembly GCF_053477565.2). Taxonomy (NCBI): domain Eukaryota; kingdom Viridiplantae; phylum Streptophyta; class Polypodiopsida; order Schizaeales; family Lygodiaceae; genus Lygodium; species Lygodium microphyllum. Next base: position 117,759,155 of record NC_141162.1, read on the forward strand.
ATGCCTAGCCAAGGAGACCTTGAGCTACGGCCTGACAGGATCTTAGATGTTAGGGAGAGGCATTTGAGATCCAAAATCTTGAGAGAATATCTCGTCCACCAGTGGAAAGATTATCCCGAAGAGGATGCCACTTGGATGGATGAAAGTACTCTCAACCAACAATACCCCCAGCTCTTCTCGAGATGAGGACATCTCGATTCCTCTAAGGGGGAGAGAATGTAATATTTCCACCTTGAAATATTCAAGACCCATAATCCGTGCAAAGAGCAAACTAAAATAATCCCCCGCATCGGTAAATGTGGTGGTTAAGTGCTTACCCCACGCGCATTGATAAATTCCAGCTCTGTGACATGCATAAGAGGCCGTGGCTTGAAGACCGCAAACCCGCACAAGAACACCTCTTCTAGAGGGAAAAGGGGGATAATGGTTAAAATTTTGACTTTTTTTTTTAATAATCCCCTCCCCCCCTCAGCTGATGCATAGCAGGGGAGAGGGAGTGTAAGAGGAGTATGGTGTGGAGAAGCATGAGGCAGGGGAGGCATGCAAGCCAGCCACGTGGGAGGCTATCTCCCCCCCCCCCCCCCTTAGCCCTATAAAACCACCTCCTCCCCAAGCTTGAGGGAGGGGAGAGAAGAGAGAGAAGATCGTGAGTTGCTGTGCTGCCGCCATCGCCACCGTGCAGTCTGCCAAGTTGCCGCTTGTGTCATCACCATCACCATCATCATTGTAATCTTCATCCTCATCCACTTCGTCGTCATCCTCTCCATCATCTTGTTTTTCTTCTCCACGTTTCCTATCAGAGACAGAAGCATAGAAGCTTCTAATTTTAAGCTTCCTAAAGTCCCGTTCCCCCGTGCCTTCCCTAGGAAACTTAATAACCAAGTCTCCAAGGCCCTACGTGAGAGAGGGAGATAACGAACAGACATCGATTCAATACATGGAGTGACGCAGAGGAGAGTTGCTAGAACGAGATTACTGCGTCGAATGGCCCCCAAACAAAAGACACGAGGCGCACATGCAAGAGCTTCTACTTCGAGTTTGCGTGTGGATAACACCCCAAACCTCAATGCCCAGGTTCTTAGAAATTGATTTCACATGGAAAGAATGCATTTAAGCATGTCTTTAATACACATAGTCGAGTTAAATACATTTGTAAATTCTAAACGCAATTATCCATTCGTTTACAAAGTTAGTCCATGTCATGCCTTTGAAAAATGCTTGCACTTCCAAGTTGCAATCCCAAATGCATATTGCATAGGTTATAAGGTGGATTTGTCTAAATGCATTCTTGATTTCCTCACGAAAAAGAATAGCGCATGATGCATTTAGATAATAATATCCTAGTTGTGATTCGTATGAGTTAATCATTGACGTCCATTAGATGTTGTCCAAGTAGTTGCATTGCATGAAAGGGATTTATGTACCTTGCAAGTTGTATGCGATGTTAATTACATCCTAGGTTGGGTTAGGTGTTGTAGGACGGATTAAGTCAACAATAGTCTTATGACATTCATCATGCATGAACTTCTTTTATCGAAGTTGTTTTAGGAAAAGATGCATTTCATATTAAAGTTCAAATTCAATGCATTAAGCAAAAGGGTTATGACCATAGTTCTTGATGAAATCCAACGTAGGTTTTTATACGAGTTAGCCCTAAATTGCCAATATTTATAGTTTAGGCAAGGAAAAGAAATGGTCATTGTACATTTTATAGATGCATAGAAGGAAAAGTCTATGAATCGCATATTTGCATGGAATGTTATGTCTTGCAATTATCTACATCTTTTAGGAAAAATATTAGCATCTTTAAGGAAATATCACTTCTTGTTGCAAGACAATTAGATCGATTAGGTAATTCGCTTGCAATGGTGTAACTCAAACAATGATAACCTCATTGCGCTAGGTAGAGTTTAGTATGCTAAAAATTTTGCCCACTATCGCACTTGGGATGCCAAGTCAAGACTTTCGATCCCAAAGGTCCTACCCACATTCACGTAATGTTAGGGTTAATTGGATGCCCATACAATAACGATCTAGGGTTTTTACCTTAGGGTAAATTGGCCTAATACTAGACTTTCAATTGAGTTTAGAAACCCTAGGGCCAAACATTGTCAGCCTAGTATGGTTAGGGTTGGGTTGGGTCAAGAAGATATCCCAAACCCTACATCTTGACCAAACGTATTTCTTGACCAAGGAACACCGTTTGACGGGAAAAATAATCCCACAAGTTAGGTGTGACACTTGTCTCGTGCAACAAGTAGCAACGTCGCATGGTTTTTATGTCTAGAACACAAAATGGTATTGCCACTCCTTAGAACGAGGTTGGCAAGTCCTAAGTACAAGTTCAATTTGCAAGAGAATGAGTAGTCATCCTATTACATCACCCTTCTGTGAGGCTAAGTTTCCAAGTTAGGGTAAATATGTATTGCCTAGCAAGTAATTGACCAATCAAGTTAGGGCGATGAGGTTGCCCAAGATTTATTATCTTAGTTTAACGAACCGAAGGGGTTTGTTAATTTGGGTTAACAGTGTATAAACCCTAACCGAAGGATAAAAGGGTAAACAAACAACAAAACCCTTGGGGATCTTGCCAAGTCACAATTAATCCCTGATCGAATGCTGGATGCATTCGGAGAGAAGGATTCACACCTTAGCAGTTGGCCAAACAAACGACCACTAGTTTGATTGTGTTTGTACAGTTAAGAGCATTGTTTGTACTTCTTTGCTCAAGGAACTAAAGATGGAAAAATAATTAATGCTTCAAGTTGAAGGCCTAGAGGGAGAAGTAGCATCAGTTACCCGGGATTGTCTGCCTAACCCTATCCAAGGGGGTTGTTAGCCGTCTTAGGTACGTGAACCGAACCCGCCGCGAGAGGTCTCTCCGTGCGTGCTACTTGGAACAGGAGGACGCTTGGGTGTCAGGGGGGGCTCTGGCCATAAATCCCTTGCCTTCGGGTCCTGCACAAGAGGCGGACGTGACTCGGGATTGGATCTCGAGGCCCCCATACTAGTCTACTGGCAAAAACTTGGATTAGTAAATCCTAAGGATTGCTGGATTGCCTTCGGGCAGATTTATGGATTAGCCTTCGGGCTGGATTATTATGATGTATTCCAAAGACTGATAAATAAGATCAATTGTTGAAAATGAACTTGTTTGACATTGTTTTTCTTTGTCAGCAATTAAGTTACGTGAAGGAGTCCGATGATTATTTGGCTAATTAAGGAAGCTGTTTTTGTTTGTCAAACTAAATGTGGTAGGTAATTAGACAACTAAAGAAACCCTAAGGAAAGTGCGGTGGATGTGACCATGGGTCCGTCCTACGGAAGGGTGGTCCCGGTTGGCCGGGAACTTTTCTCGAAGAACATTGACAGCAAGGAACGATGACCTAGAATCTAGAGTACTAGAGTCCCAATATATGCTATTTTAGGGAAACGGAATGGGACTATGCCTTACGGGCAGAGAGGTTGAGCTTCGCATCCCTCTCGTTTCCCATTCTCCTTGAACCAAGTGCAGCATGAATCCACTTCGACCCTGACGTTCTTGCGTAAAGTTGTTCACCTAGGGTTCAATGCTAGCTACCATTCTAGGAATTTGACCACTAGGAAAACCCTGATTCAGGTCGGTCCTAAGTGGGGACTATTGGAATGCTTCTGCTTCGTGGCAAACTCGGGAAGACCTAGATCGCAAACCCCGTGACATTCCGTGGGAGTGCCGGGCGGCACTTTCTAGACTCTCTTCCCAATGGGCTGCTTAAGACATGTCCTACAAGCGAATAGGTGGACACATTACATTCTCACATTACGTGAGTAATCTGCATATAAAATATAAAACCCAATGTTGATAAGATACTCTCCAATATTTTCAATAGAACGTGCTCTAGGTGCTTATTTCAGCCCATAGAGCACCTTCTTTAACTTGCACATATATGTGGGATGCTCCATATCATCATAACCTAATGGTTGCTCTATATACACCTCTTCTTGTTTGCAAATCACCAAACAAGAAGGCATTATTCACATCCATTTGCTATAAGCTCCAACCTTTGGTTGCTACCAAAGCAATCACATATCTAATAGTTGCCATACTAGCAACTCGACTGAATGTCTCTTCATAATATATGCCATATTTTTGTGTATAGCCTTTGCAACTTACCTGGCCTTATATATGCTAATAAAAGCATTTGTATTATGCTTTATTTTATAGACCCACTTACAAACAATAGCTTGCCTTGGGCAATGCTACTAGATCCCAAGTCCTATTGGCCTCTAATAATACAACCATCTTCTTATCCATTACTACATCCTAATGGGTATGACCAACAGCCTCCTTAAAGAAGTGGGCTTAGCATCCTCAACTACATTTACAATATAAGAGAAATGATGAGTTGTATAACCCTCAAAAATAATCTTCTAACCCACATGCAATATCACATTGATAGACTGCATACTACTGCCTCACTCAAAGGAGTCTTTACATTACGATGTGCTCTCTGTACACTTGGTGTTCTGATTGAAGGAAGAACAAGCTCATCATCCAAACTATCCAAGCAACTAGAGTCTCCATCAAGAACTCCATGATTAATAGATCTGTATTATTATCATCTAACACTTTTTACTTTCCTTTTTCATTACCTATAACACTAATAGATGCATCTGAATATGTGGGACTACTCAGTCTCCTTAACTAAGGACTGTATATTTACTACCAAATGATATCTCTGGTCCACTAAGAGTTTGTAATTCCTACTTTTCTATTTGTATATGATCATCACTATCATCCAATACATCTTCACTAGATGCATACCAATTACTTATCTCATGAAAAGTAACATCCCTATGAGAGTTGCAACTAGGCATAAAAAGTCAACCAAAAATTGAAGTATTTGGGGTAAAAATGAGGAGGCATCATAGTGCTCTAAGGAAAAGTGGGTGGCCCAAAATGTGTTGCAAACATCCATTTATCAATCAAATTTTGTAAGATCTCCCATTTAAAGAGGCACAGCTTTACATAACAAAGTAGCTATCTAATCCAAAAGCCACTCTCTCCTATGAGCTGTTGAATTTTTTTGCTCTCCATTGTTGGAAAAAATGTACAAAATGATGCATTCTATCAAAAGATTAGTATTCAATCTTTCTCTCTTCTCTTTCTCTCTTACCATAATAGCTATTCATATAGGCTGAGAGGGAGAGAAGAAAGGAGTGCCAAAATGTGATATGATGCAAGCAATGGAGTGTGAAGATGGCTATTAGTGGATGTGTGGAGCATCAACAAACTGCCAAAGCAATCCCAAAATCTTAAAAAATAAAGCGATTTTATGAAATATTTTATGATAATCCCATTTTATTTCAAAATTGAGAAAAATGAATGGTGTATGTACATATAAAGCATTCTTATTGAGTAAAAATTAGAAATATATTGTTTAAATTCTTGATTAGTATGATTTTTATAATAATAATTAGTTTTTAGAAGGCATTCATATGTGAAAACTTGGATAAGATTGTCAAAAAATGGGGGTTTGAAAAGAATTTAATTATTAGATGGATCCTGATGTTGTGGAATAATAATGTGCAATGTTTATATGGGTTCCATGGTATGTAGATTGCTTCAACATGGCCTCATATTGTGTATTAAAATACATTACTGAATGGAAAAAGAATAAAATCATGTATCAAAATAAACTTCATGGATGCATAGCAATTGCTTGGAAAAAAACCCCATTGACCCATGTGGAGTGGAAGAGGAACCCTACCCATAGGTTAGTGAGTTTATTCTTGGGGAAAAAATTATGTGAGGTTATGAAAAGTCTCCTGGAAAGATAAATATCAAGAGAGGAGTATATTACGATATTTATACGTTTCAAACAATGCATCCTAGGGCCAAAATCCTTGAGGTATAAGAGAGCTGTAAGCGCCATAGCGGTTGGCTAGGAGATGCCCTTTATGTATATGATTCAAGGTAAGATAGTCACCTATGTGTAGAAAACTTCTTTGCTTGGAGTCGAGAGGGATAATTAGTTGGACAACAATCAAAAATTGTATCTATAAACATAGTAGTTAGAAGAATCGTTTATAGTACCTAGACGCTCCTGGCCACAAGGCTATACGGGGTTGTCTGGTGTATTTTAGGAGCCTCTGGCTTGAGCTAGCTAGAGCCATTAGAGCCAACCATTTCAAGTCCCAATAGGTGGTGCATTCATGGGGAGTCTTTAGGATTCCCATAAGGACCTAAGAATCAATTTTTGAGTGTATGACTCTTTGTTCAAAAGCAAAAAAGAGCTATTAAGAAAAGAATATGAGCATATGCTAGAGATGTCTTACATTCAACAAGAGCAACGTGAAGAATGGCTAAGGAAACGCACAAAATTTCTTCGCAAATAATCATTGGATTGTACTGGTCCAGTATCCCTTAAGGTTAGGAAGCTTATAGCTCCTCGTAGTAGTAAGAGCAATCCCAATGCATGCACAAGTAAAAGCTTATCCTTAGCACCTAAAGCTCAATAGTTAACTCCTTTCAAGATGAGCTGAAGTGATGTATCCCAGCACCTAGTGGTGCCATTATTAGCATTGTATTTGTTCCTCCTAAGCTTATTTCTATATCGATATAAATGACACAACCACCCTTAATACCCGGACAAGCAATACAAATCCCAATAGCCACGACAACTCTACCCACTTCAGCGTGTCTGTTGCCTATTTTTAGTGAAAGTCCAAAAGAATATACAAAATTACAAATTAAAGACTTCTAAAAACTTATGCTCAGATTTCAAGTCAATGAGGAAGCACATCATTTGATGTTCTTTAGCAAGACTTCAAATAAAAATATAGCTGATGTTCTTTAGCAAGCACATCATTTTATTATAGCCATCCAAATCATCCAATTTTTAGTGGCAGAGGGAGTCTAGGGACTTTAAATGAATGGTTGCCTCAATTACTTTCACATATAGTAGGGTTGAATCTTGCCCACTCAAGACCCACCATATCTATGAACATTGGGCAAGGTCCCATCATAAACCAAGGATCTATGTAGCTGCCAATCCCTTCATAGATTGTAAAACCTAGCACTGTAGGGGTGGCTCCAAATGCCACTAGTTTTTACGAAACCTCTACAACAAAAATTGTTGAGAAGTTAAGGATATGATGAAACATTACACTGACATGATTACTGAACAATATCAATAGATTGTTGTCAATGTTAATTTACTAAAGCATCAAAAAATTATGATGGGCATTAGGAAGCCTCCTGATGCATCTCCATCAAGATTTAGTTGTAAGTCATGTGGTGGTCAACACTTCCCTCAAAACTATCCCAATATTAAATGTGATATATGTGGGTGTTGAGGTAAAGGCACCTCTGCCTAGCCGCCTGTGTATTAATACATTGATAGTACCTGCCACCGCACACTACAGGTGGCAGGCGCCCATCACCGTCACTTTATTCTTTATTCTTTTAGTGACAGTTTGAATAAAGAAAGGCCGGGTTACACATTGTGACCGTTGGAGTTCCCATTTGTGTCTCTCTCTCTCTTGCTCTTGCTCTCCACCATAGCTCACTTTCAAGCAAGCTTCGATCCTTCTCACCTTTCAACTTATATTAGAGCTTTGTATTAGAGCTTGATCATGGAGTTTGGCCTGGCATTACTTCAGCCCGGATTGAAGACCTAGAGCTTGGAGCTTTAATGCCAGCCATGGCTTCTTCCCCCGAGGTAAGATTTCATTTCCTGCCTCTCCCTGGCCCTCATAAGCTCTTTGCAAGTATTCCTTGGCTTCATTGGGCACCTTGTATGCCCCCATTTTCCCCCTTATCCTCAGCATAACCAGCAGGCCCCAGAGTGAGCTCACGTTTTTTTTTGCACCTGTTTTAAAATCTAGCTCAAAAATCCCATTTTTTCTCATATCTCAAGCATCCGGAACCCGATTTAGGCAAGGTAAGAGTCTAACTTGGGGTTTTGGCATGCTCTAGACACGATGGCAATGTCAGATCTACCAAATTCTGATCACATCATTTTCTGCAACAGATCTGAGTTGATTTACAACAAGAAAATGTCATGCTCTTAGGTTATTTGATGCTCCTGAGGCTTGGTATTTGATGCCCAGATACTTTGGAGATGTTTGCCCAATGTTTTGAGATGCTTTGGGACTTGGTTTGAGCTTTCATAGCTCAATTTATGTAGGGATTTATTCATGTACATTGTTTGGGCAGTAAGGTTTTATCAGGGATGGCTTATGCATAATGCTATTTGTTCACATTCGGGTGTCTTGTTAGATGTATTAATGCTTGGTCATCATGTTTTATGCCCAGATATGATATTTGAGAGCTATTGAGCCTTGATTTGGATGCGAATGTTGGTTGGGATTTATGCTACCTTGGTTGACAAGTTATTTTACCTCCTGTTTGGTTATGCCTATTAGTTTCGAGCTATGTCTTTGGGATATGCAATGAAGTATTGACCTTCGGGGCACGACATCAAGCTTGTCTTTGGTTCAGGATCTTCATTTGAGCTTGAGCTCAGCTTTGGAATGCATTTGATGCTCCGTCTTGGATGTACATATGGCATGTATGTTACCTATGTCTGACCAGTCTTGACATGCTTACTACATGCTACTTACATTGTTTGGAGCCGATTGCTACTAATGCCTTGTCTTGGCTTACATTTGGCTTCCGAGAACTTACTTGGGATATTTCTTGCCTTGCTAAAGTTGTATTTGGGATACAGTTGATGTCTATGGATGCTCTAATTGGAGGTTAGAGAGCCTATATACTCACGATGTCTTATTGATGTCTGGTCTTGGATCTTTCATCACTGGTGCTCTCATATGCCCTTCTTAAGCTTCTTGGCTTGATCCATATAGCTTTTGTGCTAGTGGGAGCATCGTTGGGTGTTTGATAGACATTGAGCAAGTAGTTTATGCTATTGAGCTTTGAGTCTTCTAAGACTGGGATCTTCTTCACTTGGATGTTGCATGGTTGATATGCCGTGGTCTGCATACATGTACTTGGGTTGATTTGGGCTTCCCACTCCATGAACATACACCTCTTTGTGTCAGGTCTTGCCAGTGTTGTGTACACTTTTCCCTATTACACAGGGGGTGTGCCGGCTTACTAACGGATTTGTTTGACATGCTTGGGTGTTTGCTTGATGTTCGTATGATTGTCATATGTTGATTTATGCGCGCTTGATGCTGGTTCTACTTTGACAATTAGTGGTTGACTTGGTGCATTTATTTTACCTACAGTTTGCTCTCATTGTACCTGGCTGTAATTTATTACAGCAAGCAGTTATGTATGGGCTGATGTGGAATTTTCATGGCAAATCATTCTAATTTTATGTACTTTTGATTATGCTTGGTGAGCAGCATTATTAGCTATCAATTCGTGGTCATTTTGCCTTGGTTTTGGTGGTATTTCTGGCTGTTTACAGCAAAAAACAACAAGAAGTTTTGAACTGTTTGCACTATTTTGGACTGCATTATGGGTTCTTCTTCCACTAACAGTGCTATCTTCAACATCACTAAGCTTGATAGTACAAATTATGCCTATTGGAAGAGCCAAGTTTGGCATGTATTGGTGTAGAAATCTCAAATAAAGTCACTAGGATGTATGGCGAGCAGCCTGAAACTATGACTGATGACGAATGGGATGAGCTTGATGAGTTATGCAAGTACAACCTCATCTTGTCTCTCACTGAACAAGTGCATTACAATGTGGTTGAGGGAGCACAGAGTGCTTGGCAGCTTTGGGATAAAATTAAGAACCTCTATGACAAGAAAAGTCTAGCAAGTCAGATGTATTGGTTGAAGCAGCTTATGGACCTGCGCATGAAGGAGAATATGACAATGTCTGCTCATTTGAGCCAGTTCCATGCTATTCTCAAGAACTTGACTTCACACGATATTACCTTTAATGATGAGGTTACTCCATTGTTTTTGCTTGGGACTCTAAGTGAGTCATGGGATATATTTCGCACTGCCTTATGTGCTCCTGCTACTATTTTGAACTTGCATGATGTAGAGAGTGCTATTCTGCAGGAAGAGATCAACTGTAAGAACTTGGATGCCTCTCGTGTGTCACATGCTTTTACTATTAGAGGCAGAGATGGTAATGGCAAGAATGACCGTGGAAATGGCCGTGGCAAAGACTCGCAGCAGTCTAGGTCTATGTCACATGGTAAGTCGTGCAACAAGTCTCTGGGAGAAATGCTAATGTGACATGTCATCATTGCGGCAAAAAGGGTCATATACGCCCACAGTGTCATGAGTTGCGTAATGAGAAGCGCAAAGAGAAGGGGAAAAACAAATGTAATATCCCCCCCCCCGTACCTTCCCCATAAGAACCCCCCCTTAAAAATTTTTAAAAATTAACTCAACTTTTCTTACTCTCTCCCTCTCTCCCCTTGCTGACTGCATGGTGGGGAGAGAGAGAGAGAGACAGGGAGTAAAGAGAAGGGGGGCATGCAGCCCCCCAGGTGGAAGGGGTGCTGGCTGTGAACAGCCGTCTCCCCCCCCCCCCTCATACACCACCCCTCCACACTATAAATGGGAGCCCTCCCCCCCCCCCCCCCCCCGTCATCAGGCAATGCCCTCCCCCCTGTGGTCTCTGACGACAGCAGCCCCTCCCTTCCCTCGTCAATGGACAGCGCCCCCCCCCCCCCTCGTCGTCAAGCAGTGCAAACCCCCCCCCCTCCCCCAGTGATCAGAAAACCCCCCCATCATCATCACGAGAGAGAGAAAGAGAGAGAGAGAGAGAGAGAGAGGGAATTTTCTGGAAGATTCTTCTTTCCCTCTCTTAAAGGGAGGTCACACACCCCTCAACATTTCTGAAAATACACCCCTCCCCTTCATTGTCTTTTCTCCACTAAAGGAGAGGCAGCAAGAATTTTGCATAGGAGAGTGCGAGAATTCTATCTCTCATACACGCATCTTCGAGTATGGCCCCGAAGCGTAGTTTCACAAGGATGGCCGGAAACCCTGCAAGTGTGGATGGTAGTTCACCGCAACCGCGAATGGTTTATCAGGCGTGAATATCATTGGAATCAAGACATCACTCCAAACCTAGGTTGCTCTATTATTAAATTATAGATTATAATTATCACGGTGAAAAATCATATTCGCATGCATCACATTAATTGCGTGTTTGATAATTTCCTAGGTGTGAACTTAATTGTGATGTATGTAACAAACAAGATAAATTTCATTGTAAGATGACATCATAATAGGTGAAATTGATTAGGTAATTGCATCATAAATTATCCAAAAAAATTCTTGCATGAATTCTTGCATAAAGTGCATTGCGCCTTGCCCAACTTCTTGCAAAATACATTTCAAAGGACATCAAAAGAAGCAAAGTGCATCTCCATATCGTAAGATGGATTCTAAGGTACATGTAATAAACTACAGAAAAGATTAGAGTGCAGCTAGTCTCATACAATAATCACATAAAGTTATAAAGATCAGATCATTCAAGAAGGTTATAGATCGTATAAATAATTACATAGAGGATAATGTTAAGATTGCATGCATAGAAAGTACCTTGCCATGTGTGGCATAAAAATATCATATGGATTATATCAAAATTGTAAGCATTGAAATGAAGGCATGGCTTGCATTAAAGTTGTTGGGAAATTTCAACGTTGTTTGTAATTTACCAAATGGGATTGCAATCCATGAGTTCCATGTCAAAGCCCTTGGTGACTTCAAGAGGGATAGGTAAAAGCTTAGTGCATGTGAGCATTATTAAGAGGGCTTAAGAAGAAATTATACTTAAGACGGAGTAGGAATTGTTCTAAACAGAACCATCTTGACCAACCATGGTCAAGGGGATAGACAATCTTGACCAATTAAGATCAAAGATAAAGGTACATAGGTACTTCAAGGGATCTATGAGATAACCAGCAAGTTGACCAACCGAGAACAATGGGGTCGTCCATGATCTATTTCACAAGGAGACCTAAGGTAAGGACAATTAGGGTCGGTTGTGTACAAACCCTAACCCAAAGAAAAAGGGGAAACAAGCAACATAGCTTGCCAAGCCCCTGGAATCTCACCAAGTCGCGAACGATCGAATGCTAGGAGTATTCGAGAAAAATGAATCACACCTTAGCAGTTTGTCGTACGAACGACCACTGAAATGATCGTGATTGTACACTTAGGTACGTTGTTTGAAATTCTTTGCTCAAGGAACTAATTCAAGGCAAAAAACTTAATGCTTCAGGTTAAAAGCCTGGAGGGAGAGGCAGGTTCAGTTACTTCCGACTGGCTGCCTGGCTTTATCTAAGGGGGTTGTTAGCCACTCCGTGTAGATGGACCAAACCCGCCGTGAGAGGTCTCTTCGTGGGTGCTACTTGGAGCGGGAGGATGCTTGGGTGCCAGGGGAGGCTCTAGCTGTAAATTCCTTGCCTTCGAATCCTGCACAAGAGACCGACGTGACTCGAGATAGGATCTCAAGGTCCATGTACTAGTCTACGGGCGAAACTTGGAGCAGCAATCTTGTTGATTGCTGGGATAGCCTTCAGGCATGATACTTGATGTATTCCAGGACTATGATAAATAAAGATCAGATATTTGAAAAATGAACTTGCTTGACATTGTTTTTATGTCAGTGTCTAAGTTATGTGAAGGAATCCATGTTTAAATTGATTAATTAAGGAAGCTGCTTTTGCATGTCAAACATAATGTGGTAAGTAATTAGATAACTAAGCAAACCGAGGAAAGTGCGATGGACATCACTTGGGTCCGTCCTATGGAAGGGTGGTCCCGGTTATCTGGGAACTTTTCTCAAAAGACATGATAACAAGACTGTGAAGACCTAGTGTCAGTAGAGTTAGAATCCTGATTTATGTTGTTTTAGGGGAGCAGAATGGAACTATGCCTTATGGGCAAAGAGGTTGAGCTTCGCATCCCTCTCGTTTCCCATTCTCCATGAACCAAGGGTAGCATAAATCTGCTTCGACTCTATTATTCCTATGCAAAGTGGTTCATCTAGAGCTCGACGCTAGCTACTTCCTAGAGACTTGCTAATAGGAAAGAAACCCTGACTTCAGGTCGGTCCTATAAGTGGGAATGGCCGGATACTTCCGCTCAGGGCAGACTCGGGAAGACCTAGATCACAAACCCTATGACATTCCTTGTGAGTGCCAGGTGGTGCTTTCTAGACTTTCTTCCCGATGGGCTATTAAGACGTGTCCCACAAGAGGCCGAGCAGACACGTTACAAAAAAGTACATGAAAAATCCTCTGATTGCAGCATTATGCCTGTGAAATCCAATGTGAAAATCGAGGAGATAAATGTCATGCAAACTGATGACTCCGATGAGGAGTGCATACTTACAGCTAGTTCTTGTAATGCTATGTCATTGATCGATGTTCACTCTATGTATGTGCAGTGCTGAATTTTGGATTCTGGTGCTTCATTTCATGTTACACCATGCCATGAGTGGTTCCACTCCTACCGCACTGTCTCTGGTTCAGTTCACTTGGGTGATGACAGGTCACTAGCTATTGTTGGCATTGGGGATGTACAACTGCAGTTCTCTATTGGCAGTACTTTTCTGTTACAGGATGTATGTCATGTACTTGTGCTTACATGCAGTCTTATATCTGTAGGGCAGCTTGATGATGTTGGGTTTCATGTTTCATTTGGGGATTCTACCTGGAAGATCACCCGTGGCAGACGTGCTTGCTAGAGGTGCCAAAGCTGGCAGCCTCTATCCTCTTGTAGTTGATGGGTTCTCTGTTGACTATGTTTTGTCAGTGGGTTCCATCCCACCTGTATCTCTTTGGCATGCCCATTTGGGCCATATGTCCTTGAAGGGAATGAAAATGCTTTCTAGTTTGCAGTACTTACCGCCCCTTGACTACGCATGTTTTGATTCATGTGAGCATTGTCTTTATGGCACACACACTAGGAATAAGCATAAGAGTCTGGTAGGACACGCGTGAGTGAGCCCGTGGTATTGGTACATTTAGATGTCTGTGGACCCATGCCCTATCAGTCTATGGGTGGTGCAAAGTATTTTGTGACGTTCATTGACGATTTTTTGCGTAAAGTCTAGGCTTACCCCATTAAGCTTAAGTCTGGAGTCTTGGCTCTATTTTAGAGATGGCTTGCATTGGTTGAGAACCAAACTGGGCATAGGCTAAAATGCCTTAGGACTGACAATGGGGGAGAATATGTGTCACGTTCTTTTGAGCAACTATGTGACGAGAGGGGTATTAAGCATCAATTGATCACCCCCTATACCCCACCCTAGAATGGTTTGGCTGAGCGGATGAATAGAACCATCCAAGAGCGTGTATATAGTATCCTTAGCCATGCAGGCTTACCATAGAGCTTTTGGGCTGAGGCAGTCAGTACAGCTATGCATGTTATAAATAGATCACCTTCTAGTGGTTTGGATTTCCAGGTTGCAGAGGATGTATGGATTGGGAAACCTCCATCTTATGTGCATCTACATGTCTTTGGATGTGAGGCATTCTGCCATGTGCCCAAAGACAATTGTACTAAGTTGGATCCTAAGAGTGTCAAGTGCATTTTCCTTGGCTATGGGGATGTAGACGAGTTGGGTTACTACCTCTAAGATCCGCAAGTGCAGAAAGTCATCCACAGCCATGATGTAGTCTTCCATGAAGACAAGATGCACAGACAGTCTGAGAAGGTGGTAGAGATATGCACGGTTATATTCCAGGAGGAGCCACGTGCTCCTGCACAGCTAGTTGGATAGCCTACAATAGCAGTTGGTACACATGGCCAGGGTGTTGGACAGGCCAAAAAACCTGCCGTGAGATAGTCTACTAGAGATAGACGTCCACCTGATAGATTTGAGCCCTCAATGCATTATGTCTTGGTTACAGATACAGGAGAGTCTCTCACCTATGATGAGGCTATGCGCAGGGGTGACAGTCACTCCTGGGAGAGGACTATGCAATCTTAGATAGACTCCCTGCACAAGAATATGACTTGGGATTTGGTTGCACTGCCTCAGGGCAAGAAAGCTTTGCCATGCAAATGGGTGTACAAGCTGAAAAGTACCCCTGGAAACCCCAAGCCTGCTTATAAGGCAAGACTTGTTGCTCAACAGGAGCATGGAGTTGACTTTGATAAAGCCTTTTCTCATGTGGTCAAGATGACCACCCTACGCTTGGTTTTGGCCTTAGTCTCTAGCTTTAATCGTGCAACTTGACTTGGACTTGTACCAGATGGATGTCAAGACTGCATTCTTGGCATTATGAGATATACATGGACATCCTAAGGGCTTTGCAGAACTTGGCAGGCACCTAGTTTGCAAGTTGAAGAAAAGTTTTTATGGCTTGAAACATGCACCTAGGGAGTGGTATCAAAAGTTTGATGCCTTTATGCAGTCACAACGCTATAGCAGAAGTGCTATGGATCCGTGTCTTTACACTAAAAAAGCTTGTGATGGCTCATTTCTTATTTTGGTACTTTATGTGGATGATATGATGATAGCAGAGAAAGCTCATGATGAGCTGGATGCTCTTAAATCTCAGTTAAAGAAGAGCTTTGAGATGAAGGATTTGGGACAGGCCTTTCACATTCTTGGTATGTGCATTAAGCACGACAGGGATAAAGGACTACTCTACCTCTCATAGAGGGAGTACATTCATAAAGTCCTTGATCGTTTCCGCATGCAAGACGTAAAGCCTATTGGTTGTCCATTACTTTCTTATGTGAATATTTCACAAGCCGATTGTCTGCAGACAGATGAGCAGAGAGCCGAGATGGTCAAGATCCCTTATCCATCAATCGTGGGCAGTTTGATGTATGCCATAATAGCCACTCATCTAGATATTGCCTTTGCAGTTGGTGTTGTGGCACGCTATATGGCTACACTTGGAAAAAAGCATTGGAATGCCATAAAGGGTATCATGAGATACTTGAAGGGCACATCAGATATGTGTATTTTCTATGGTTGGCAGGATACAGGAGTTGTGGGCTACACAGACTCCAATTATGTAAGACATGCAGATAGTAGGAAGTCCACTTTTGGCTATGGCTTTACCTATACTGAAGGTGATGTTTCTTGGATGTCCAGGGTTCAGAAGTGTACGGCTCTCTCTACCACTGAGGATGAGTATGTTGCGGCCATTGAGGCTTGCAAGGAGGCGATATGGTTGGGCCATTTGATTCATGACCTTGGGATTGATACTATACCTACGCTGCATTCAGATTCTATGAGTGCTATTCATCTAGCAAAGAATCCGGTCTTCCATGCGAAGATGAAACACATTGAGGTGAGGTATCACTTCATACGTGGGGCCATGGAGGACAAGTCTATTGACCTTGTCAAGATCTCCACTAACGAAAATCGTGCAGATCTGCTCACGAAAAGCCTCACTACTGAGCGCTTTGCCTTCCTCGGGAGATTGATAGACATTGGATGAGATGACGTGTTTCCTCATCCTGTGGTATATGTGTACATTAAACTATCTTTTATTTTTCTTTTCACTCCTCACTCGAGCTAATTCACCTTTAAGTGGGAGGTTGGTGGGGGTAAAGGCGCCTCTGCCTAGCCACCCGTGGATTACTACACTGATAGTACCAGCCACTACACACTGCAGGTGGCGGGTGCCCGTCATCGTCACTTTATTCTTTATTCTTTTAGTAATAGTTTGAATAAAGGAAGGCCCGGTCACACATTGTGACCATTGGAGTTCCCATTTGTG
This sequence comes from Lygodium microphyllum, assembly GCF_053477565.2. Taxonomy (NCBI): domain Eukaryota; kingdom Viridiplantae; phylum Streptophyta; class Polypodiopsida; order Schizaeales; family Lygodiaceae; genus Lygodium; species Lygodium microphyllum. Next base: position 117,775,831 of record NC_141162.1, read on the forward strand.
TCTCTGTCTCTTCTTGCTCTTGCTCTCCGCCATGGCTCACTTCCAAGCAAGCTTCAATCCTTCTCACCTTTCAGTGGGAAGTCATGGCACTTACCTAAACACTTGCTGGAGCAGGATTAAATCCCTTCAACAAGAAAGTAGACAAGCAAGTCTTATTAATCACTGAGGATAAGGAACCAATCTTTAGCAAGATGAGGGACCGAAGTAGATTTTGCAAAGAGGAAAGGTTGTTGTGGAAGAATTGTTTAGTGGTAGTGCCGTAAGTTTGATTGAAGTAATGTGTGTTAATATCACTCGTGTTTTCAATTTACGAGCGATTGCGAGATGCTAGAAGGCCAAAGAGAGAGATAAAGATAATCCAAAACCTATTGAGGAAACTCTTAAAGAGGATTATAAAGGCAAGCAAATCCTTAGCCCTAACTTGAAGGGTGGTCCTTTGAAGTTTGTTGATGACAAAGTAGACCTAAATAAGGAGCTGATGAAGAAGAAAGTGAAGGCCAAGAAAGATGTGCCTAAGCATATGAAGCAACCAAGAGAGTGAGTGGTTTAGTGAGAGAAGAGAGCTATTGTTAACTTTCAAGAATTCGATCTAGCAAGTTCTCTTTGTGAGATAAAGCTTAATGTTAACCTCCTATAGCTAATTAAACTATCCCTAGGAGTGTGTAAAGAGTTTAAGAAGATCCTTTGCATTGGATATATTTCCAAATCCTTAGGTATAGCTCATTTTAGTGATGATTGGTTTGAGCATACCGAAGAACATTGCCTAAGGGTGCTAGCTTATGTTGATGGTATATTGGTGAACCATGCCATTATGGACATAAGATCCTTTGTTAACATTATAAGCTTGAAATTAATGGAGAGGCTAGGATTAGAGATCCAAAAAGATGCATCCACAATTCTAAGAATGGCTAATGATAGTTTGAGACAATTGGAAGGTTTATTACTAAAGTCCACGTAACTATGGCTAACATCGAATGTATCTTGGACTTTAGAATCATTAGGTTTGCAGGGCAACCAAGTTAGCAAGTGCTATTAGGAAGGCCATGGATCTTACAATTGACTATCAAGTTGACATACTAGCTAGTTGTTTGAACTTTGGCAAAGGTGTAAGATGAGTTATAATTGATACTTACTCAAAATCACATCAAAGCCAAAGAGCATCCATATCCTCAACAAAATTGGATGTACTAGAGGGGCCTTTTAGTAGGGAGACTTCATCTTAATCAAGAGAAGAGTCTACTATGGAAGATATTTACTAGATAGCTCTAAATGAGCATATAGAAGCTCAGTGTAGAATCAGAGATGTGGATGTGGTAGAGATAGATCTTGGTTTGTTGAATGATTCATGTGACTGATCAAATTAGAGTCTATGCTCAGCATGGAAGAAAGGAAGGAACGTATGTCCTTAACTTAGGAATTCCATAATATAGTCACTTGGAGTTATGATGAATTGAGGTGTATTCCCCCCTAATAGTTGTGCATGCTATTCCCCTAAAAGAGGAAAGTTAAGCTATCCGACAGAAAGTAAGGTGTATTCTCGACACATGCCTTTTGAGTTAAGAGATGGGCTATTTGAAGAGTTACAAAAATTACGTAAGACTAGCCTAATATTTCTCGTGCAACACATAGTGTTATGTTTGCCAGTGGTTATGTTGAGATGGCAAGCTCAATATGTGTGGACATTGATGATGGACCGGCTAGATGGGTCTGCATGTCTACACTTAGTGTTGCTAGTCAAAATGATACTCACATGGCCACTAACTTATCACTTATTATATTTAGTTTGTTACACCTACCTATAGCTGGCAAAGATATAGCGCCAATTGATTAATGCAGCCTATTATGCATCATTTGACTTAGTAGGTAACTTTCCTTTATGTTGTATCTTATTTATACTTCATGTACATTGTATTTGTAACGTGTGCACTTGTCCACTTGCGGGACACGTCTTAGCATCCCATCGGGAGGGGAGTCTAGAAAGCGCCACCTGGTACTCACAAGGAATGTCACAGGGTTTGCGATCTAGGTCTTCCCAAGTATTCCCCAAAGAGAAAGTATCCGTCCGTTCCCACTTAGGACCGACCTGAAGTCAGGGTTTCTTTTCTATCAGCTAAGTCCCTAGGAAGTAGCTAGCGTCGAGCTCCAGATGAACCACTTTGCATAGGAACAACAGAGTTGAAGCGGATTTATGCTGCACTTGGTTCATGGAGAATGGGAAACGAGAGGGATGTGAAGCTCAACCTTTCTGTCCATAAGGCATAGTTCCATTATGCTTCCCTAAAACAACCTAAATTGGGATTCTAGCTCTACTGACTGACTCTAGGTCTTCACAGTCTCGTTATCACATCTTTTGAGAAAAGTTTCCAGCTATCCAGGACCACCCTTCTGTAGGATGAACCCAAGTTGTGTCCACCGCACTTTCCTCGGGTTTCTTAGTTATCTAATTACCTACCACATTATGTTTGACATGCAAAGGCAGCTTCCTTAGATAATCAATTTAAACATAGGTTCCTTCATGTAACTTAGGCACTAACACAAAAAAACAATGTCAAGCAAGTTCCAATTCAAATATCTAATCTTTATTTATCATAGTCTTGGAATACATCAAGTATCATGCCTAAAGACTATCCCAGCAATCAACAAGATTGCTGCTCCAAGTTTCGCCCGTAGACTAGTACACGGGCCTCGAGATCCCATTTCAAGTCACGTCGGCCTCTTGTGTGGGATCCAAAGGCAAGGAATTTACAGCCAGAGCCTCCCCTGGCACCCAAGTGTCCTCCTGCTCCAAGCAGCACCCACGGAGAGACCTCTCGTGGCGGGTTCAGTCCATGTACCCAGTGTAGCTAACAACCCCTTGAATAGGGCCAAGCAGACAGTCAGAGGTAACTGAACCTACCTCTCCCTCCAAGCTATTAACCTGAAGCATTAAGTGTTTGGCCTTGAATTAGTTCCTTGAGCAAAGAAGTTCAAACAATGTACCTAAGTGTACAATCACGATCATTTCTGTGGTCGTTTGTACAACCAACTGCTAAGGTGTGATTCCTTTTTCCCGAATACTCCCAGCATTCGATCATGGATCATTCGCAACTTGGCGAGATTCCAGGGGCTTGGAAATCTAGGTTGCTTGTTTTCCCTTTTTCTTTGGGTTAGGGTTTGTACCCTACCGACCCCAATTATCCTTACCTTAGGTCTCCTTGTACCATAGTCAAATACTTGGACAACCTCGTCGTCCTCGGTGGGTCAATTTGCTTCTTGATAATTCACAATTTCCCTAAGTTTGACAAATCGGTCCCCAAGAGAGAGAGTTGTAGTAGGGCGACTACTCGACCTCTTAACAAATCTAACTAGTAATTAGATCTCGCCTCCCTTGGCCTAAGATGTAGTAGTAGCATCTTATGGTTTAGTTGCAATAGCATTTGACCCTGCAAACTAGCTGCATGAGATAGGTAGCAGTGCCTATCTTGAGGAATTACATCCCTTTGTTTGTCGATATTACTAGTATTCGTGTCCTAAGGCTTGGTACCCTCTCTGACTTGCAACATAGAACGATCTAAGTACGAGAACACTGGATTAACTCTGCAAGCGCAATACTAAGCAACTTTTTAACTTAACTTACCCTATCTTTCATATTGAATGTAACTATCATTACATGCGTATTGCATCCTATATGCTTTTCATCAAATGAAATATAACCCTTTTCCTTTTCATACATTTACTTATGCATGCAAGTTGCTTATACATGCAGGTTATGCTATGTACAGTTACAATGATATTGAAATAAAAACATAATCTTTTCCTTTCCCATGTAAGTCACGCGAAATAGAATGCAATTGCTTATGCAAAAGTATAACCCTTTTATTCCTCTCCATAGCAACTACCTATTCTTTAATTATGTATCCTTCTATGAATCAACCTGTTTACGGTCGTCACAATGGTTTTTGTTTTTTTTGCACAAATGCATTGTGTACAACATAACTCATTCTTGCCAACGTAAGTTACCCAATGCAAACCTTCCAATGCACAAGAGCATCTCAATATATATTTAACCTATGTGCGTGATGCAACTAGGATATTATTGCATAAGTGCATCTTTTAACACATGAACCATATATTCAAAAATGCAACAACCTTTCATCATGATGGTGCGAGGAATATAAGTACCTTGTCACGCAATTTAAAACTCTTTCAAACATTCCTATGATCTTTTCAAAACGAAGCGTTCTAGTAATGCAATTAGGTTTTCCCTATGCAAATTTATACTTAATGCACCCATATCATGCGGAAACGAAAGGGTGAATTTGATGGAACCTGAACTTCTGCAGGAGGGGTATTATCGACTCTCGCGCTTCGAGTGGGGACTCCTACATGTGCTCCTCTTACTCCCGCGTGTGCTCCTCTTGTGTGGCGCTTTGGGGCCATCGCAATTGGGACTTGGAAATAAGTCGGGCATGTGGAGGGTGTGTTGAAATTCTCTGCAAACTGGCAGTCCTTCCCTCTCACAAGAGAACTCCCTTCGCAAGCGAGTTGTGCCCTTCTGCGGTCTGCGAGTGAAACACCCCCTAGGAAGCTTTTTTTGTGGAAGCTTTTTTGTTTTCCTATTTTCTGACAGGGGGACCTTGACGGCATCGAGTTGAGGATGGGGAGGAAGACGAAAATGATGTTGATGATGAGGGGGGTCGGCCTCCTGGCAACCTAGCGGCGATTTCAGGCGGAGTAGAGGGGGGAGGCAGGAGGGGTGTACTGCTATCAGGTGACCTGCCCGAGAGGGGGAGGGGGGCTCCCCTTATGTAGTGGGGAGGGGGTGGATTATGGGGGGGGAGACGGCGGTCTGACGGGGCCACCACCCCACACCTGGGGGTGCATGCCCCCCTCTCCCACACTACTCCCTCTCTCTCTCTCTCTCCTCGACATGCTGTCAGCAGGGAGAGAGAGAAAAAAAAATTGAAGTAATTCTTTTAAAATTTTAAAAGGGAAGCGTTCTTATGCACGGGGGAATGCTACAGTATTGTGTGCAAAAGAAGAAGAGAAAATTAGCAAGAAAACTTTTTGGCATCCATCTCTCTTCTTGTGTTCTTGAGTGAGCTTCCTATTGTGTATATAATGTGTGTCTGCCATAGCAGCTCAAGCAAGTCCCCCCACCGCGCAATTCTTGACATGGTATCAGAGCGGCACCACTAAGAGAGGCTCATTTTGAAGGCTGAAATGAAAGAAAAGAAGCAAGGTTCAAGCAAGCAACAAGTAAGAAGCTCTCCCATTCTTCCACTCTTTCTCTTGGATGGTGCCTATGGAGGCACTGGAAATAGGGTAGAGTGAGAATTTCATATTGCTATGAGATTTGGTGTGCGAGCAGAGCATTGTATATTCTACAACAACATCCTTTAGGTCTTATCAGTAGTTTTTTGGGCATCTAAGGCTGTTCCAGGCCTCATTTCAAAACCACAACATTGCAAATAGCAGTTTCACAATATACTGTGATTTCGGCTGTATTGATCGAAAGTGGATGCACATGTTATAAATTTTGAATCTATAATTTTTTAGGTATTTGCCAGGAATCAAACATAAGATTTATCTGCAAACAGCTTGCAAATTACATGTACTTTTGAGAAATCAATAAAAAAGGTTGCTTGGTGTATTGCTATGCACTTGTTGTGAAAGGTTGTAGAAGACTAGCTTGTTGTGTTGTATCCTTTCATGTGATAATGACAGAGAGAAGTTGAAATCCCATTATTGAGAAGCTTGACAAGAACAACTTTCCTTCATGGAAGTTCCGCATGACGAACTTCCTCATTGGAAAGGACCTTTATGAGTTTGTTTCACTTGAAGAAAAGGAGCCATAGCTGGGTATCCCTCTGACTGTATATAAATTAAAGGCATGGAAAGAATGGAATGTAAAAGACAAAAAGGTGATGTACTGGCTATCTGCAGTCATTGATAATACTATGCTAGGACACATCAAGAATGGAGAAACTTCACATGCAGCTTGGACAATTTTTTAGAACATGTTTTCAGTAAATACAAAGGCCCAAAAGATTCAACTCAAGCAAGAGTTGAATACCTTGAAGAAATGAGAAATGTCTATCAATGAGTATATGTTCTGAAGGTGAGGAGCATTGTAGATGCTTTGGTAGATGATGATGATTTGGTTTCATCCAGTTTGAGTGGCCTTAATAATGAGAAGGCATGGAAATCAGTTGTTACGTTAGTATATGTATAGAAGCCATTTCCAGATTTTGATAACATGGTCTCTCTCATGATTACCGAAGAGATCAATATGCAAGGTGATTCGTCTGAAAGAAATAGTGAATAAGTCCAAGCATTTTACTCAAGTTCAGGAAGGGGATGTGGTAGATCCTCTTTGAGAGGCCGTGCCATAGGACGTACTGGTAATAACCAATAAAATAGGTTCAATCAACAATTTGTTGAAATGCAGGTTTCAAGAGGCTAAGGAAACTTTTGAGTAGGGGGAGCTCTAGAGAAAGAGGTGGATGGCAGAACAGAGGTTCTGGAAATTTTGATATTGTTTGCCATTATTGTGGCAAAACAAGTCATATTGCAACCCATCGTTATGCTAAGAAGGATGATATTCGCAGTGATAAATTGCGGTAAGGAAACTATGCATCATCTTCACCAAAGAATGAAGACAAAAATGAGTGTTTGTTTGTTATGTAGCATATGAAGAATGCAATTACAGGAAAGGCGACACATGATGATCTATGGTATGTCAACTTAGGTGCATCTAATCATATTACCAGTCATGTTGAATGGTTTGGAGAGATGAAGGACTTACAAAATCTAGGTTATGTGCAAGCGGGTGATGATTCGTGCCACCCAATTTCACACATTGGAAAGGTTCCCTTGTCCTTACATGATGGCCAGACAAAGACTTTGACTGATGTATTACATGTGCCATCAATCACAAAGAATCTAGTGTCTATTGGCCAAATGTTAGAGCAAGGGTTGCAGGTTCCATTCAATGCAAAAGGTTGTTTTATAGAAGACTTTAATGATAAGTGCAGATTGGTCGCAACAGGAAGTAGAGTTGACCGCATATTCACTTAAGATGCTAGAATTCCTGCAATGGACGTTGCTATGTATGCTAAAGGAAAAAATGTGGTTGTAGACATTCAAATATGGCATAAACATATTGGACATACAAATGTGAAAAGGTTGAAATTAATGCAGTCCAAAGGGTTGGTTACAGGGTTGCCTTCTTTTAGAGTTGCAGAATTTCATAAAGTCTGTGAAGCATGCCATGTTGGTAAGCAGGTGAGACAACCCTTTTTGCATGATAGAGAAGTGAGCAGAAATATATTTGGTGCATACAAATGTTTGGGGGCCTACATAGAATGTATCTCTTGGTGGCAACAAATACTTTGTCATATTTATTGATGACTATTCAAGGAAGCTATGGGTATATTTCATGAAGGAAAAGAGTTATGTATTTGAGCACTTAAAATCTTTCAAGGTAGCTATTCAAACAAAAATAGGCTTGAAAGTTAAGTTCTTGATATCAAATGGAGGGGGAGAGTACCTCTCTAATGAGTTTAGTGGCCTCTTGAGGACTCATGGGATAAAGAGGCAATTTACTTTTGCAAGTATACCCCACATCAAAATGGGGTTGCAGAAAGAAAAAATAGGTATATTGTAGAAGTTGCACAGGCATTAATGGCTGAAAAGAATATGCAAAAACATTTTTGGTCTAAAGCTGTCCATATTGCTATTTATATATTATGAATAGAACTCCCATAGCTGCAGTTCATGGGATGACTCCTGAAGAATGCTTTACTGACAAGAAGTCCGATGTATCACACTTGAAGGTATTTGGCTATGTTGCATATGTTCATGTGCTAGATGAGCTATGGAACAAGCTTGATCCAAAGGCTGAAAAATGTGTTTTTATTTGATACTCTTTAGAGAAGAAAGGGTATCACTATTATAACCCTGTCACACATGAGTTCAAAGTGAGTAAGGATGTTATTTTTTATGAGATGAGCAATTGGTGATGTATTAGATGATGTTAATGATCACAATGGCTATTTACAGAAAGAAAAGCAAGAATCACGGAGTCTTAGTGGACCAGAAACATCATCTGGTATTACACCTATAGTGAGCCCTTGGTCTGGGAGACTAAGGAGTAGCCCCACATCTTCAGGTGGATCTATAAGTGTTGCAGGCAAAGACAAAGGAAAGAAGAAAGTGCGAAATGGTAATGATGCATCTACTAGTCATTTGGGATTTGATGGAGATTCTAGTGGTTCAGAAAGTTTGGATGATGAGCTTGGTATTCCTTCAGTCAAGACACCAGGTGTACAGAGAGCTCATAGTAATGTAAAGGCTCCATTGAGTGATCCAGTGGTACACAGGTCTAGCAGGGTCAGATACCCTGTTAAAATATTTGTTTTTGAAGGTTATGTAGCTCAACATTATGCTTATATGGTGAATCTAGTTGAGGATGTTGAGCCCACTTGTTTTGAGGATGTTGTTGGTGATACTCATTAGGATGCAGCAATGGATGAGAAGATGGTTGCATTAAAAGGCCAATAAGACTTGGGATTTGGTACCCTTGCCTTAGGGTAAGAAAGCTATTGGTTGTAAGTGGGTTTACAAAGTCAAGCATAATGCAGATGGTTCCATTAGCAGGTATAAGGCTAGGCTGGTTGCAAAAGGCTATGCTCAAACATATGGCATAGATTATGAATATACATTCAGTCCAATTTGCTAGGGTGGCAACTATTAGATGCATGATTGCATTTGGAAGAAGGCAAGCCAAAGGTTGGATTTTGTAGCAAATGGATGTTAAGAATGTCTTCTTGCATGGTGAATTCCAAGAAGAAGTGTATATGGAGCAGCCAACAGGTTATGAGGATTTAGAGCATCCCACATATGTGTGCAGGTTAAAGAATGCACTCTATGGGGCTGAAGCAAGCACCTAGAGCATGGTTTGACAAGATTGGAGAGTATCTTGTCAATATTGGATTTTGTATTTCCGATGCTAATCACTCACTTTATGTGAAAAGGGGAGAAGAAGGTTTGGTCATCATAGTCATTATGTGGATGACTTGATTATTACATGTGACAATGACAATGGGATTGCTAAAGTTAAGGACTTCTTGAAGAAGAAGTTTGAGATGAAGGACTTTGATGAACTTAGATACTTTCTTGGTATTGAGGTGATTAGATGTGATGATGGTATATGGCTATCCCAAAGGTAGTATGGCTTGGATATGTTATCCAAGTATGGTATGATAGCATGTAAGCCTCTTTCAATACCATTGGAGCAAAATGTGAAGTTGAGTGCTGACGTTGGGGATGAGATAGAAGACCTACTATGTTCAGTAGGATAGTAGGGAGTTTGATTTACATAACTATCACAAGGCCAGACTTGAGCTATGTTGTTGGCCTTGTCAGTTAGTTTATGTAAATGCCTAGAAAGCCTCATTTGGATGCAATTAGATGTATATTGAGGTACATGAAGTCCACTTTACATTATGGACTTTTTTATAAGGCAGGTAAGGATTTATAGGTCTTTGGATACATATATGTAGATTGGGCTACTGGCATGTCAGACAGAAGATCTATTAGTGGGTTCATGTTTTCCCTTGGTAGTGTAGCAGTTACATGGAATAGCAAAAAGCAACCTACAGTTGCTTTATCGAGTATAGAGACTGAGTATAGAGGTGCTACTATGGTAGCATGTGAGCTAGTATGGCTGCAAAAATTTATTAGGTGATTTGGATGTGTAGGGAGATGGTCCAATTGTCATTCATTGTGACAACATGAGCAACATACAGCTAACTAGGAATCCAGTGTTCCATGCTAGGACAAAACACAAAATTGCAACTGATCTAGAAAATATTAAAGTCATTATCGCTATGAGTCTACCATCATGAAACCCCAAGGAAGTACTTAGTTTCCTATCATCAATCAAATATTACCCTCGATTTCTTAATACAATACACTAGCTGGAAGGACATTGCTACTAATAAATATACTATCCTTCACTATCTAATTGTTTGGAGTCATATGTGAAAAATATCGTTCGAGGATATGGAGCAGAAATTGGCTGAAGCACCAGTTTTGAAAGTACCTAAAAGAGATTAGATGTTTTATGTGTTTTCAGTAGCCATGATATATAGTATTAGCTATTGCTTAGCTTATATATGGGACACACATTCACTAGTTGCAAATTGTGTATGTCTAAAATTAATGGTCTTTGCCATGAAGAAATTTAGGCACTATATTCTATATTAGAAGATATATTTTATACAAAGATAGAAGGTTTGAGTTTATTATTGAACAAGTTGCAGCCACTTGATCGCCTAACAAAGTGTTTAATCACTTTGCAAAAATTCAAGTATGAGATCAAGAGTAAGCTATTGAAGTTGCAAGGTATGATAGAG